>NC_077230.1:99248323-99600823 GCF_027887165.1 Monodelphis domestica | reverse complement strand
AGCACTGGAGATGTAAATAGAAAAATGTTAATGGTCTCTGTTCTCCAGGAACTCATATTTGATCCACGTAAGAGGTTTCAGTTGCCAGTCAGATAGAAGGGTCCTTTAGGTGCAGTCACAAAGCATCTTCTTTCATGACATTCCCACTGATGGGCTCATATTCCTTCTGGTATCTATCCACAGGACACTGCTGTCCTGTCCCCAAAGCATGCCAAAATCCCTTTTGGTGTCAAGAACTGTCTTTTCTGGGTCTTCAGTAGCTGTGTCTACTGCAGAGGCAGGGGGTTTAGGCTCTGCAGTTGCCAGGTCACATCATAGGAGCTGTTCTCCAGGATGCTGGCTTTGGGACATGGGCTAGAAACAAGAACAGTAGAGCAATGGTTGGGGCTATTCCCAGGGTGACCTGCCCATCAGCAGTTGATCAGTGGTTGATATTGGAGGTTGTAAAGAAGTTAAAGCACTTGTCCAAAGGGCCATAAGCATGGCTGGTAGTCCAAGTAGCATCGCTATTCCCAAGAGTCTTGAATTCAGCATCCTGGGTTGTATTTATTGGAGCCTGAGGAGAGGACATGGTTGAGGTGTTTGACTTGTTTGGTCCATGGTACTCCCTGTTTTTCCTTTAAAGTGTCCTGTAACTTCAACTAGACTGATTTTCCTGCTCTGTGGTGGCAAGTGGTCTATGGTTGATGGGAATGACAGGCCACCAATCCACAATAATTGCTTCTATGAATGATAATCAACTTTTACTGGTTTTATAATTTTCAGGGACAGCTAGGTGGCTCAGTGGATTGAGAGCCAGGCCTAGAGATGGGAGGTACTAGGTTCAAATCTGGCCTCAGACACTTCCCAGCTGTGTGACCCTGGGCAAGTAACTTGACCCCCATTGCCTAGCCCTGACCACTCTTTTGCCTTGGATCCAATACACAGTATTGACTCCAAGACACAAGGTAAGGGTTTAAAAAAATGTGTTTGTTTGTTTTTTTTTTCAAAATAAGGTCTGGAGGCAGGCTGTGAATTCATAGCCATCAGGAACTTTTCAAGGATCAATACTGAGTCTTAAAAATTATATGCATGTCCCCACCCAAGAAATAACATCTAAATGTCCTCAATTACACCAATAATTAGTTTTGAAATATGTTTGCCCAATTGCCTATTCAGAAGTTTTATAGTTTGACTCCTTATCCTAGTGGGTCTCAGGCTTGTTCACAATCCATGTGTCTGGAACACAAGATTCTGTTGACCTTAATCATAACCACCATCAAAGCTAGCTGACCACTAGCAAAACCCTTTCTTTGTTTTTACTCACAAACACATATTCAGTATGTAGGGAGCTGGGTTGGTAGATTTGTTGGGGAAGGAGGGGAGGTTATTCATAACAAAGGAATGAACCTGAGTTTGTTCATTCATTCATTCATCATTCATTAATTTTTCTGTGTATATGACTATCAGCAAGGCTGTTTTGAATGGAAAAGTAATGGACCAATAGTCAAAAAATACAAGTACTAATTATCATTCTACTTCTGCTTTTCTATGGACTTCTCTGTACCTAAAGAAAGGGGTAAAGTACATGATAAGCTTCTGTGATTTGAATTCTAGTTCTGCTACTTTGTGATGTGTGACTTGGTTCTGACTCAATTTCCTCATCTTGACAAATCAGGATAAAAAATATTTGCACTTCTTTATGTCTGAAGTTTATTTAGGAAAGCTCTATGTAAATCTTAAAGTGCTGTAGAAGCATGAGGTTTAGTGATGAAGATGATAGGATGATTTATGAGAAATAAATGTACTACAGATGCCAGAAAGGAATATCTAGGTATAGTCTATTTTAAATGCAAAGGCCACAAAAGCCCATCATGCTGATGAATTGGAAGAGCTTTTGCCTAGATCCACATTTCCCACCATGCTTTTCCACAAAAAAGGCAGTTCTGCCTATTATGGCTGCCCACTAAACTGTTCTGCCATCTTCTGAGACTTGTCAGATTCTCACAGATGATCCATGGTGCTTGAAACTCTACTTCAGGAAGACCTTAAAGTATTTTTCCACCCTTTACTACTAGACAATTAATTCTATTTGGCCCCCCCATATCACATACAATGACCAGTTGAGTAGATTCACATATTCCATTCTTTGTGCATATTCAACAGAGACGTCCTTGGTCAAATTGGAAAAATAAGAGAAGTTAGTCGAGGTGGCCCCTGCCTCTCTTTTTTGAACACTACCTCCTCTACTTCCCTTCATCTCTCTTTTTTCCTTAGTGCCCTCAAGCAAAATGACCAGACTAAGTCACAGAAAGGTGTTCACTTCATATTTTATAACTTCCAGTTCTATTTGCATTTAAAAAGAGGAATCAAGAGAGGGCAAGGCTTAATTCCAGTGAATTAATTCCAAGCTTAAGCAGCCAGTTGGGAGATATATGCATTTTATGCTTGGATTTTTAAACTGGAGTCTACAGACCCATCAAGGCTTTAGGGCATAGATTGCATGGGGGGTTCAGGTGGGAGCACTATGAATGTGACTGGGGAAAAATGCCTCTTTATTTTCACTATCCTCTAACTGAAACAGCATGTTTTTTTAAAGAAAAATATTAATCTGTAAAGGGGTTTCCCTAGTCTTTCAAAGGTATCTGTGATATTCAAAACAACAACAACAAAAAAATCAAAACCCCTCATCAAAAGGATGAGATGGCTTTGTTGGAACCCCTCAAATCATGTGGGCAACCAGCCCAGATGTGAATACATAGAGTCCAGAGCACTTGTGCAAGAAAGGAAGAACAGCACTTCAGTGTTGTTAATAATACTTCCATATAACACTTGAAGGTTTGCAAAGACCTTGTGAGTATTATCTCATTTGAGCTTTGCAACAAACTTGTGAGACAATCCCATTTTCAGGTGAGGAAACTGAGGCTGAGAGCGATTAAACTTCTTACTAAGAGTCAACCAGATAGTAAGTACATGAGTCAGAATTTGAATCTAGGTCTTCCTAACTCCATGGTCAATGGTCTTTCCACTATTTTACAACTAGTTTCATCACAAAGCACATAATTGGCATTTAACAAATGCTTGTCAATTGACTAGCTGATTGTTAAGGCTATTGTTTTCACACTTGTGGGCTCATAAGCAAAACTGGGACAACACATCCACATACCCTAGTAAAGTTAAAAAATGTACACCCCTGGTATTACTTTCCATTAAAGGATTTAAACATCTATAACAAATCCTACTGAACCTAATACAAAATAAATTATTATGAAGGGGAGGATTTTCTGGCCTTTAAATTAAATGGACTTAGAACAAGAAGAAAAAAGACCTCTTTGAAATCCGTTGAGGGTAGTACCCTATGCACCAGTGCACTATGCCTTCTATTAGCTTGAGCTTTGCTCAGAGGTACACTTTAAAATGTTTAAAACCTAACTCTCGAGGGGCAGGGGAAGTACACACAACATAATTTTTAGTTTAATTATTACTATGTTCTCCATCACTTTCATAAGACTAGAAATCAACAAAACATCAAATGCTGATTTTGTATTTGTCTCTTTCTGTGGTGTAAATGCTTCTCCTGGAAACTTAGCAATCATCTCTGGAGAGCCAGTCAGATCTGGCTCCAGCATGACACTGACTGTTCCTATGGAATAAAACAAATCAAGACACCAGGTGTTTGGGCTTAGATCCATGTACCACAAAGATAAAGAGGCACAGAGCACCCCCTGCTTTGTGGTGGTAGGGAACTGGAGGCTATCTGCAGCCACTCCTCATGCTCCATCAGCTGCTCTGTTTGGGTTCAACTCCACAAACACTATGCCTCCCCCAGGATAAGCTTGTCATCTGGAATCTCAAGATCATGGAGATTAACTCAACATTGATATTTAACAACTTCTCCTCTCAGATTTGAGGGCTGGAGGGTGGAGCAATAAATTCTTCCCAAAGCCTCCCTTTCTATAAAAGGCTTGGAACTTCTCAGATAACTCTTTCTTTTTCATCAAGCTGCTTTGCTGGTTTTGAGCTTAATTGGAGGTCCCCACATTCTTAGGCAGGGTTCATTCTGGCAGCTCTATCCCCTTTTTAGGGTCGTTTTGTATATTGTCTTTCCCCATTAATTCATAAGCTTCTAGAGGGCAGGGACTGTCTTCCTTTCTCTTATTTGTATTCCCAGTCCTTAATGCCAAACCTGACACATAATAGGTATTTAATAAATACTTAGAGTGGCTAGGTGACACGTTGGAGAGTGTCAGATCTGAAGGCAGTAAGACTCATCTTCATGAGTTCAAATCTACCAGTCACACTATTTGTCTCAAGTCCTCATCTATAAAATGAGCTGGAGAAGGAAATGGCAAACGACTCCAGTATCTTTGACAGAAAAAAGACAAATAGAGTCATAAGGAATCAGAAATGATTGAACAACAAAAATAAATGTTTATTGATTACTTATTTGTGAATGAGTATGATAAAATTGGAAAGGATATTGGATTCGGAGTCAAGCCCTGGGCTCAAATCCTGATTCTGGCACTATGAGTGTGACCCTACAGGAATTATTTCTCCTCTCTGGGTCTCAGTTTCCTCAATTATATAATGGGGGAGAGGGTCTAAAAAGTTAGTTCCATTTATAAAACTATAATATTGTGATGACACACAGAGTTTCCAATTTCTATGAAAAATCAATGCATCTTTGAACAATGTGATATCTACTCACCATGATCCAGATAGAACATCAAACAAGGCAGTGACATTTTGGAGATTTCCATTATTATGCCTTTATCCAATCCATTTTCTATAACTTTTTGTTTTGCTACCTCTTAACATGGAAAGAGCCAAACTCTTCCAAACTTCTTAAGATTATAGGAAGTCTGAAGAATAGTGAGGGAAAAGGCATCTGGGAACTGTAGTTTTTTCCATTTCCATATACATAGGGGTTGCTTATCACAATTAAAAGAATCATTCCTAGAATCATCGCTTTACAAAGAAATAAGTAGAAGAGGAATTAGGCTCCATTTTAGCCAATCTCACTGTTGGCGTTTAAGACACTATTTAATGCCATGGAAATGAATGTAGTGCTAAAAAGACAGCTAGGAGTTTGAAACTTAGTCACATATGAACTCTTCTCCAATTTATTAATTTGAAATGAAATTTCCAGCTTGCTCTTCTAATTTGTTCATAATGTCGATTTTTAGGTATACGTCATGTATCCTGTTCTAGTTTATCTTGGTATATGGTGTAAAACCTAATACCTAATTTCTGCCAGAATTTTTTCCAGTTTTCCCAAAAATTATTTTCAAACATTAAGTATCAACTCTAGTAGCTGAGTTTGGGAGGGTTTATTAAAAAATAAAAGTAGTTAACAGTTTATTTTGTTTTAATGCCTATTTATCAATTCAGTGGTATCTGCTTTTATTTTAGTTCATCTCTTCTTTTATATTCAGAATTTTTTGTGTTTAGTAAAAATGTTTATTTCTTTCCAGTTTTTATTTCATGCCCAATTTACTGACATATTATTTCTCTATTTTTTAATAAAAATGTTTGGTTATTTATACTTTCTTTTCCCCCTAAGAACTGCTTTGGCTTCATCACACATTTTAATATGTTGCCTCAATGTCATTTTCTTTGATTAAACTAGTATTTCTCGGGTGTGATCTTTGATGAATTCTTTATGAATAAATTATTTATTATGCCTTTAAGTTTGAATCTTCAACCTTTTATTGATTTTAAATTGTTACACTGTAGTCAGTAAAATGTCTTATATTCATTCTTTTTATTCATTTGTTTATTAAGTTTTTATGTCCCAAAATAAAATCTTTTTTTTGGAAAGGTGCCATACATAGCTAAGGATATGTGTATTCCTTTCTATTTCCTTTCAGTAAATTCCAGAGACTTATCAGAGCTAACCACTATATTCAGATCTTCTTTCCTGTCTTTATTTTTTTTTAGGTCTATCTAGGACAGAGAAAGAACATTAAGTTCTTCAGCTATTATGGCTTTTCTATTTCTCCCTATAATTCTATTAACATTATTGAATTTTTTAGATCCTATGTCATTCAGTTCATATATCTTGTGTACTTATATTATATTATGGTTCCTTAAACCATAATTTTCTCATTTGTCCCTTTTAGCCAGATTTGTTTTTATGGTTGAATGAAAGCATCGTTGCCATTTCCTACTTTTTGAGTTTACCTAAAAACATTCTAAATTTTGCTCCAGATCTTCATTTAATTCTTTATTTTAATTTTATTTAATTAGTTAACTTAGATTATTTTTCCATGATTACAAGATTCATGTTCTTTCCCTCTGTGAATTTTAAAAGTCTCCATCTTGGTATAGCACCAAAAAATTGTGCACACCCACACTACATGGGCATGTGCTAGTCAATGACAAATCAGAAATAACTAACTGCCCACCTGGGCTGTCCTAAGCCAAGCTAGAGCCACCATTGGCTCTTGTGAGACACAGGAAGTGAGATAGGGAACAGCCTCTGGAATTCGCGCACTTCCTGTGGAGAGAGCTAAACAGGAGTTCCTGTTAGAAGCTTGAACAGAGAGGAGGCCGGCAGACTGCTTCCCTTCAGATCAGTCACGTGAGTCAAGAACTAATTCCTTCCACCTTGGCCTTTGGGCCTAAACTCCCTCTGCCTTGGTCAGAGGTTGAGTAACCCCCTTTCCCTTTTCTCCTCTCTCCTTCTCTCCCTCTCCTTTTCCCTACTCCCATTGTGATTAAACCTCCATAAACTCCATTCTGACTTGAGTGTTTCATTTTAGGAATTTCATAAGTAAATTCCTTGGCGGCCACAGTTTTAATATAACAATCTTAAAAGGTAAAATTTTCACCACAACACCTCCCCTCCCACCAATCCCCTCCTATATCTGAAGCTCAATTCCACTGGATTTTACATGTGTCATTGATCAAGACCTATTTCCATATTATTGATATTTGAACTAGGGTGATCATTTAAAGTCTACATCCCAAATCACATCCCCATCGACCCATGTGATCAAGCAGTTGGTTTTCTTCTGTGTTTCTGCTCCCACAGTTTTTCCTCTGAATGTGAATAGCATTCTTTCTCATAAATCCCTCCTAATTGTTCTGGATCATTGCATTGCTAATAGTAGAGAAGTACATACCATTCGATTGTACCACAGTGTATCAGTCCCCATATACAATGTTCTCCTGGCTCTGCTCCTTTCACTCTGCATCAATTCCTAGAGGTCATTCCAGTTCACATGGAAATCCTCCAGGTCATTATTTCTTTGAGCCAGTAGTATTCCATCACCAACATATACCACAATTTGTTCAGCCATTCCCCAATCTGAGGGCATCCCCTCATTTTCCAAATTTTTGCCACCACAAAGAGCACAACTATGAATATTCTTGTACAGATATTTTTACTTATTATCTCCCAGCAGTGCTATGGCTGGATCAAAGGGCAGGTAGTCTTTTGGTATTCTTTGGGCCTAGTTCAAAATTGCCTTCCAGAATGTTTGGATCAGTTCACAACTCTACCAGCAATGCATTAATGTCCCAATTTTATCACACCCCTCCAACATTTATTATATTCCTTTGCTGTCATGTTAGCCAATTTGCTAGGTGTGAGGTGATACCTCAGAGTTCTTTTGATTTGCATTTCTATGATTATAAGAGATTTAGGACACTTTTTCATGTGTTTATTAATAGTTTTGATTTCTTTATCTGAAAATTGCCTATTAATGTCCCTTACCCATTTGTCAATTGGGGAATGGCTTGATTTTTTTTTTGTACAATTGATTTAACTCTTTATAAATTTGAGTAATTAGATCTTTGTCAGAGGTTTTGTTATGAAGGTTTTTCCCCCAATTTGTTGCTTCCCTTCTAATTTTGGTTGCATTTGGTTTTGTTTGTACAAAAACATTTTTATGTAATTTAGTCAAAATTATTTATTTTACATTTTTAAATTTTTTCTAACTCTTGCTTGGTCTTAAAATCTTTTCTTTCCCAAAGATCTGACAAGTATACTATTCTGTGTTCACCTAATTTACTAATAGTTTCTTCTTTATATTTAAGTCATTCACCCATTCTGAGTTTATCTTGGTGTAGGATGTTAGATGTCGATCTAAACCTAATCTCTCCCATACTGTTTTCCAATTTTCCCAGAAGTTTTTGTCAAATAATGGGTTTTTGTCCCAAAAGCTGGGATCTTTGGGTTTGTCATAGACTGTTGCTGAGGTCACTTATGCCAAGTCTATTACACTGATCCTCCCTTCTGTCTTTTAGCCAGTACCATATTGTTTTGATGACCACTGCCTTATAGTACATTTTGAGATCTGGTACTGCTAGGCCACCTTCCTTCACATTTTTTTCATTATTTCCCTTTATATTCTTGATCTTTTTTTCCTTCCAAATGAACTTGTTATGTTTTTTTCTAATTCAGTAAAAAAAAGTTCCTTGGTAGATTGATAGGTATGGCACTAAACAAGTAAATTAATTTGGGTAGAATTGTAATTTTTATTAGGTTAGCTCATCCTACCCATGAGCAATTAATATTTTTCCAATTATTTAGATTTGGTTTTAATTGTGTGGAAAGTGTTTTATAGTTATGTTCATATAGTTCCTGTGTTGTCTTGGCAGGTAGATTCCTAAGTATTTTATTTTGTCTAGGGTAGTTTTAAATGGAATTTCTCTTTCTAACTCTTGCTGCTGAAATGGGTTGGAGATATATAGAAATACTGATGACTTATGTGGATTTATTTTGTATCCTTCAACTTTGCTCAGGTTGTTGATTATTTCCACTAGCTTTTTAGTTGATTGTCTAGGATTATTTAAGTAGACCATCATATCACCTGCAAAGAGTGATAGCTTGGTCTCCTCCTTGCCTATTTTAATACCTTCAATTTCTTTTTCTTCTCTAATTGCTACTGCTAGTGTTTCTAGTACAATGTTAAATAATAGAGGTGATAATGGGCATCCTTGTTTCACTCCTGATCTTATTGGGAAGGCTTCTAGTTTATCTCCATTGTAGATATCTGGACAACCCACAGATAGAAAAGATATGTGGACTACCTATAGATTTAGGTTATATGCAGGGGAAAATCCTCATTCAATTGTCTTGGGTTGAGAGGAAAAGCTATTAACCCAGTTTTGCTGAGGGATATTAGTCCCTCAATAAAGCTGTTATTGATTTGGAGCCTTTGCCTCTTTGTTTTCTTTCAGTTTGGCTGAAAATATTTGCTTCAAGTCCAGGTCAGCAGCCAGTCTTCTGGCTGATAGGAGTCACATGGAACAAGAGGGAAGTGTCTGCCAGGACACTAGTGAGCCATAAGGCTTCTAACATCTTCCAATAGTAACACATGTGCTTGTTTTTAACCCAATCAAAGGCTGGGAGTGAGAACAGGATGAATTTTCAAAAATTTCCTTTTAAAAAGGAAAGGGAGATCCATATTTGTATCAAATATACACAATCCCCACTCTGAGTCTTTGTTACTGTCCCAGTGAATCATCTCATATAGAATAACTATTCATTTTAGGATTGCCTCACCAAGATACATAAGGGTCCAAAGATGTTACATATTTCATGGAGGGTCTAACTACATTTGGGTGTTTCTTAGCATATAAAAATGATTGATAGATGCATTGACAAGGAACCATTAGGAGGTATTCTCCTTTTTGGCACAAGGGTTTTAAGATCTTAAAAAATGGCTTATGGGAAGCACCCAACCCCAGCACAGTTCAGTTCATTGTATTCAAAGACTCACCCAAAGTTTCATGACATAATGTTTGATTTCTGAGGACAGCTTCTATTGCTGTCATTTTTTTTATTCCATCTGGAATCATGATTGTCCTCACAGCATCTTCTCCAGGAAATATGCTTTACTGGTCTAGGTCATTGATGATATCTTTCCATAAAATTGCTTTTAAAAATTCTTAGTCTATGGACCTTTAGGATAACTTCATGCCAGTTAGAATTCTTTCTCCTCTTTCCCTATTCTCCTAATGAGTTTACTATATCAACACAAAATTTTTTGTGTTTAACTGTCCTTTTCTAAAAAAAAAATTAATGAGATGTGGAGCAGCTAGGTGGTTCAGTGGCTAAAAAGTCAATGTGAGTTGACTAGAAATGTGAGTTCTGGCCTCAGACACTTTCTAGCTGTGTAACTCTGGGCATGTCACTTAACACCAAATGCCTAGCCCTTACCTCTCTTCTGCCTTGGAACCAATACTTATTATTGATTCTAAGATAAAAGGTAAGGGTATTTCCCCCTAACTATATATAACCAGGTAACATGATGTGATTTATCCCATTCTTTTGCTTGAATGATTCAATTATGAGACACATTAAGTTCCACCCATTTCTTCCTCAATTCTTTCCTACTGCATTTCTTTTCCCCTCCCTTTTCAAATCTAAGATGGTGAAAATGGGAAAAAGTTTTCCTTATGTCCATATTTTTCTCATATCATTCTTCTTGTAATCCCTGAAGACTAAAGGACTTTTGAAAGGATATTTGTCTTTTCTTCTCTTATTAGAATATAAGCCTACTTCAAGCATTTGTAGCTCCTTCTAGTTGCTCAAAAACATTTACCTTTCCTGGTTTCTATTGACCTTTTTACATTTCAAAGTTTTCATTTTGTTCAAGAATCTTCATAATGAATACTTGAAAATTCTCTGTTTCATTAAAGATTCATTTTTCCCTTTAGAATTATACAGTCTTGAATAAAAGTTATTATTTATTTTACACCTTTATTTTTTGCCTTTTAAAATATTGCATTCTGAGGTATTTTTCTTTTTTATTTTAGTATTTACCAAGGCTCATGTAATTCTATTATTCCTTGGTCTTGAGCCATTTTCTTATTGATGATTTCAATATTTTTGCTTTGACTCAGAAGCTTGGATTTTAGTCAAAAAATTTGGGGGAGTTCTTACATATAGGATTTTTTTCTGGAGGTGACTAGTATATTCTATTTTTACTTTTGTCTTCTGATTCTAATAAATCCTATCAGTTATCATTCTTGATTTTTTAAAATCTATCATACAGGTTTTGCTTTTTTTGTTGTTGTTGTTTTGTTTTGTTTTTTCACAGTTCAATGACTCTTAAATTATGTATCTTTGACCTGGTTGTTCAGATAGTTGTTTGATTGTAACTACCCTTCATTTCCCCCTTTTTCTAATCACTTGATTTTGTTCTTTATTTCTAGTTGCCTCATAAAGACATTGAGTTCTATTTTCTTTATTCTAATTTTAAGAAAGTTTACTCTTTGGATAACATTTTCCATATTTTGTTCTAAGCTATTCATTCTCTTTCTCAAGAGGCAGTTGGATGGCACTATGGAAGAAGCACTGGGCTTAGAGGCAGAAAGACCTGGGTTTAAATCTGACCTCAGATACTTATGTGCTGTATGATGGTGAGTAAGTCACTTAACCTCTGCCTCAGTTTCTCTGCTATAAAATAGGGATAATTAAAAAGTATCTACTTCACAGGTTGTAAAGATCAAGTGAGATTACATTTATACAGTGTCTTACTTAGCACAATGTCTAGCACATAGAAGGCAATTAATATATTCTTCCTTTCTCCAATCCCTTTTAATTCTTGCCTCCAGTGGTCTATTTTTTAATTACAATTACATTTTTATCTCTTGCTTTATTCCTTTCAGAAATTCTTTAAAACCTTACCTTCTATCTTAGAATCAATACTAAGTATTATGTGAATTAAATATAAATTATACCCCTTTATTACATTTGAAAACTCTTTCTTGATTGATATCAGCCCTACTCTCTGACTGGCCAAGCATGTATACTATTGAAAAAAATCAAAGGTCTGCATATTTGTGGCCACCTGATGTCATGAAGTGGCATCATGGTTGATAGAGGGGAAAGGGGTAAAAATATCAAGACTCAAACCTATACTGAGGTTAAGCCTATCCAATCAGTGCCCCAGGAAGGGCAGCAAAAACTGGCTTTATGAGAAAATAAATTTAAAAAGTTTTCCCTCTCTGGCTGGACATTTGTCACTCTCTCTCTCTTCTCTGAAATGTCTAAGCATTGGCACACTCTTAGTTTAGCTCTCAGCCTCTTTTAGCATAGCCACTTGTGGGACAAGCCAGTGCAGCACAGCGTGTAAAATAGCTAGGAATTAGCTCAGCCAGGTGATCATGTGATCTTTCTCTCTCTAATTTCTACTAATAAATAATTGTAAATCAATATACAATTTCCAAAGAATTTTAATCACAATAGCATTAGTTTCAAGAGCATTAAGGGCTAGACAGTTGGAGTTGTGACTTTCCTAGGATGATACAGATAGGAAGGCCAAATCTGAACCCAAAATTTCCTGTCTCCAAGCCTTGCTCTCTATCTCCTGGGCCACCAAGCTGCCCCCCTTCTAGGTATTTTTGCAGTCCTCAAAGCTAAGACAATTTGCTATTTATCTCTGCTTATGATTCTTGTAAAGTAGTGCTCTTCTTCTGAGTTTACCACTTGTGTATCTCTTAATGCATACTATTTTTGATAGTGTTTGGTGTTTTCTTCTATTTTTTCATATATTGAAACCCAGCTACTGATTTGGGACCTTGTGACATGGCCAGACTCCTAGCTTTCTGCAATTTTTAACAGAATGGTCAATTCCTGTTTGGATCTGACTTTAATTTTTTGAGCTCTTACCACTATATTCCTCCTTCTCTGTGGTTTTACATGTAGAGTCCTGACAAGTTTCAATATCCTTGTTCAGAATTCTACAGTATTCCAGTACCCTTGGGGCATCCCCTGCTGGGATTCTACTGTAGACTTTTAGCTTGTTAACCTAAGCTCATGTTGGCTTTCCTGACAGGGAAGCTCTTCCTAGACCCATATTGTTTGGTTGCCTTTTTGTGCTGTCCTTGATCATTAAAGGAGTTGATAAATCTTTCTCTTTGGATTGCTTGATCATCATTTGATCCGATACAACTTTTAGATCAGGACTAGGAGAGCTCCCCAGGAAAAGAAAATGAATGCATGGTATACTTTTCAGTTTAATCTGAAATACAGACACTATTTTAGACTATCCAAGAAACAACAAATTAAAGGTCAGATTTGTAGTATTTGCCAATTTACTAAGGTGCAAATGCTCACAGTTCTAGAAAAGCAGTTCAAGCTGGGTCCAGAACACTCTTATTACCTCCATTCTACCGTCATCAAAATCCAACTACAGAATCATGTCAAGTTCTGAAGGCCATTTTTCAAGAGGTACATTGCCAAGCTGGAAATTTTTCAGAGAAAAGGGATCAGAATGATAAAAGAATTTGAAATGATCATGTCAAATGAGGAAACCCTGGAGTGTTTTTCTTAGAGAGTCTCTGAGTATGGGGACACAATAGCTATCTTCAAATATTTCAAAGGCTCTCTGATGGAAACATGAGTAGTTAAAACTTCTTGCTCTGGCATTCAAGGCCCACAGTTTAGCACTATCCTACCTTTTCAATTTTTTCTCATACTATCTCCCTCCTCATAATCTATAATCCAGCCAAACTTTCTACTATCTTCTCCATAATACCCCAATTTATACATTTTTTATGCTCTTCCTTCTTCCTGGATCTACCCCTTACCTTCTGTGCCTATTGAATTTCTACTGATCCTTTAAAGCTCCACTCAAATTCTAATTTAATGAGGTGCTCTTTGATTTACTTTATGGGGAATGACCTTTCACCTCTCAGAGTTCATACCAGTATCATATTGCAACTATCTAACGTCCTTCTTGGGTTATTTTGTGCACTATTTATTTGTATTTGTGTCATATTCTTAATCCTTGAAGAATAATTGACTTAGAAATAGAAGGGACCTTAGAGATCATCTATTCCAACCCCTCATTTTACAAATGAGGAAATTGAGGTTCATAAATTTCAAGCGATTTGCCCAAGATCACAAAGGGAGTAGTAAAGCTCTCACTTGAACTCCTGTCATTTGAATACAAATCTAGTACTCTTCCCACTGCCCTAACATAAAGAGTAATCTCTCATGTAAATCTTATACCTTTTCCCAGTGCCTGGCATGATGCTTTTTAGCTAATACATAAGATTTTTTTAAATTTTTATTAAATTTGAAATCTATTAATTAACTTCATTTTACATATTCTTCCCATCTGTGCTTTCCTTTCTCATAATGGCAAATCATCCAGGACTGTCATCCCTAGAAACAGTTCAGTTGTAGACTTTGTCCATCTTTTTCCTTTCTGCCTAGGTGTCCTTTGTCCCTTTGAGCTTTCTGCTATTTTGACAATTCATTTGAAGTAAAATGTCAACGACCAACAAATAACTTATTTTCTTTACCTCCAGATGACATTTACATTTTAACCATAGCCTTCAAATTTTTAACTCAAATGAATGAGAAATGGAAGGATTTCAAGCCCTGTCACATATTGGGTGAGGTATCTTGGAGCAAGAGTAACCTCAAGACACACATAAGCAACAGCCTCTTCATCTTTGCATAAGGTAAGCTCTGAATGGTAAAACAAACAGTAACAAGTGCAAACTAATATGCAACAAAATCCAATTTTCACAACAGATCATTTGAACAGCAGTCAGTTTTATAATGTGAAAGAGTTGAATGATGTTTATATGTCTTTAATATCATTTTTATTGAGCTTTTTGTGTATCCTAATTTATTCATAAAAGGAAAAAACTGGGAATGCAGGTATATTTCATCTCCAATCATTAGTCTGTGCCTTATTTATCTTTGTGTCTCTTTAATAGCTTAACTGGTTCTTTGCAAGCAATAGGTTGTAAACAAATGTTTGCTGACTGGAGTCAAATAGAATATATGTTTCCAATAAAAAACAAGAGTAAGCTGCCAAATTTCAATTTTTAAGAAATGCTATATTTATAGAATGACCTTGGTCACCATCCATTAATTTTTTTTTAAATGAGATTAGAGTAACACAAAATAAGTACATAAGTGCTGACGGGACCTAAAAAATAGTCAGACAAGGTAAATTCCCAGAAGGCTTCCAAGAAGAAATGGGAGTTTTGTGAACTGGGCACTTCTGCATAGCAAAGAGGAGTCAGCAGTCAGGATGACATGTCAAATCTATAAATGGCTATTTCTATTAATGCTAGTAGGAAAGTTATGTTGTATATTGTTGGTAACACAATATAATAACATCTCCTCCCTCTTCTAGAGGAAGCAAGATTCTCCTGACTAGATAATAACCATGATTCTTCCTCCGTATTCTTTTCTATTTTAAGAAAAGCTAACTTATATGTTTGTGAACCCTCTTGGTTAAAATACCAGTGATTCCCGTGGTATCCATGGAAGCATTATATCTAGATCTTTGGGGGTGGGGGGGTCACTGGCTATGTACAAGTATCTTTTGCACATCTGGAAAACACATCTAAAATTTTTGCCCCCCCTTCTTTTTATCAGAGAAAAAGTCTGATTTTTTTTCTTTTTCTTTTGATGGGGATTGTCTTATAATACTTAATTATAAAATTTGTGTTAAGTATTTTGTCATAAGCTATATGAAGGTTAATTGTAAGCAAAAATACTTCATGAAGAAGATACTGTGTGAATAAAAAAAAAGGCATTTAAAAAATAATCTTTCAATTTCCCTACTTATACTCACCATTAGTCTATGAAACTATAGTTATTTAATTATAAAGTTAATTTTAAGAAAAAAATATGTAGCTGTGCACTTTTTATTAACCATTAAGTTCGAAGTATAGAGATAATATATATAATCACTTTGACATTTTGTGCATTTATGAATTACTAACCTTTTGAAGGTATCTCTACATTTCTAGTCTTTGTGTGTCATCTGCTGGTATTTGTGTTCTTTTCTGCAAACTTTAACTTTTTACTTATTTTAATTTTTTTAAATTGTGCATATTTATGCTGTTAATATATAAAATAAGTTGATATGATACTATACATATATTTTATGTATTTCTGAGTTTCTAAACTTTTTCTGTGTCATCTGCTGGCCTTTGAGGGTCATCTTCTACTTCCATAAAACTCCTAAAAAATTCCCATTAAATTTTTTATGTTGATCCATGATTTATCAAATCTGCAATATATGGAAACTGCAGTGAGCAAAGTTGTGATGTGGAAGAGTTACCTATAGAGAGACATTGAAATGCTATCATCAAATCATCAAAATATAATTAAGCAGTTGATACAGTGCTAGGCAATGTATAGTAAGGTAACAGCATGGTACAGAGATTTCTGAGGTCCTGAGTTCACATCTCATATCTGCCATTTATTACCTATTTAACTTTGGGAAACAATTTACCCACCCTGAACCTCAGTTTTCTTATCTGTAAAAGTGAAGTTTCAATGGCTTCTGAGGCCCCTTTCAGATCTAGATCAATTTATTACTTTGAGAATGATCTGGCTTTGGCCTAGCCCCCTTACCCATTTACAATATAATATAATTAATATATAAAAAGTATATTCAAATGGAAAAATAGTAAAACCACCAAACCAAAGCAAGAATAGATCTAAAGAAGAGCATATCATATCTAGGAATACAGGTATAATGGATGGGCCTGGAGTCAGGAAAATCTGAGTTCAAATACAACCTCAGACCCTTATTAGCTATGTGACCCTGGAAAAGTCAGTGAATCCTACTTGCCTCAGTTTCCCCATCTATAAAGTCAACTGGGGAAAGAAATGGCAAACCGCTTCAGTATCTTTGCCAAGAAAGCCCCAGAATATGGTCACTAAGAGTCATAAGCCATGACTAAACATATTAAACCACAAAAATATAAATGCATACTCCCTTTTTTTCCTTCCCCCCACCTGCTTTTTTTTTTTATGCCAAATTTCTTTCAGTGACTGCCTGTACAATGTTTTTCACACCTTGGTCTCTTCCTCCTTTTGAAGATCAATTGAATTCCATTTAATTCTTCAATAAATATTTCAAATTTACCTCTGAGCAAGAATATATTAGGAACTGGAGACATGATGCCCTTCAGAAGTTTATTTAGTAGGAAGGGGCTGAAGAACATAATACTTAGATTGGTAAATACAAGACAATTTGCATAAAAAAGGAATATTAATAGTGGGTGGGGAGGATTCATCTAGCAAGTTGCTTGGGAGTTAAGCCTTGAAGGAACATCAGAATTCTGGGAGGCAGAGTGAGGTAAGCAGCTGACTTCAAGCCTAGGGTCCTTCCTTTCCTTGGGCTTCCTGCCTCTGGGCAGAATGGAAGACTCACAAAAGGGAATAGAGTGAAACAAAACTAGAAAGATAGGAATAGGATATTAGCTGGCATTGACTCCAGGATGAGCAGGTTATATCTTATCCTAGAAATTATAGGGAGCCATTGAATGTTAAGCAGAGCAGCGATGTGGTAAGACTAATGTCTAAGTAAGACTTTTTGATAGCTTCATGGAGAGTTAATTAGAGAGGCTAGAAATGGGAAGTAGAGACAAACTAGGAGAGCATTAAAATAATAGTCTAGTAGAAAGGTGATGTGGACCTGAATTGAATGGTAGTTCTGTGAGTAAAGAGAAAAGGATGACTGAGAGATGTTTGGAAGATATAGAGCAGAAAATTTCTAGAATGAATGAATGAATGAAAAGCATTTATTAAATGCTTACAATGTTCTTTTCAAACACAAACAGAAAAATTGGACTGGAAATTGGATTGGTGGAGGTGAAGATGCTGCCATTTCCTGGAGCCTTGATTGTATATCAGTGATGAACAGCCCTGAGAGGACAGGCTAAATCTTGGGGGGCTAGAAGAACACTGTTCTCAATAAAAATAGGGAATTTGGTGTCAGGGAAGAACAAGGGATTAAAGGTAGGTATAATCATTTCCATTTTAGACAGGTTAAATTTTGAGAAATGAAAAGGACTTTTATGTGCCAGCAGTTGCCAAATTAGTTTCTGACCAGATGCCTCCTTATTCCTTTCCTTAGATAAGACGTGGCATAACCTGAAATGAAAATTTATTAACTAGGATTTTTGTACGACTATCAAAAATGAATCAAATTAGCTTATCACCAACAAAAAAAGGTGAATAATAGGGAATGTGGGGCATAATAGGGAATCAATGACAAATGGCATAATTTTCTCTAATTTTTGTGCTCATCAGAACTAATTTAAAGGACAGTGAATTATCTCCTCTCAGTTTCCTTTAGCTAATACGAGAGCTACAAAGATCAAGTATTTCCTATGCAGGAGATGCAATTTATCTATTTCCTTTGGTGAGTGTAATTTTTTTTAAGTCTACCTTAGGGCTTTCTCCTTGACCTACAAAACAGCAATGAATACTTAGTATTCTTTGGGGAGAAATCCTCTTTCCCTTTTATTTAGGGCAATGTCTGCAAGAAGCAAATCATCCACCATGGGAGGGGCCATCATTTTTTCCTTCAAACGAAGAGACTAACATGAAGTCTTTATAAAATGGAGTGTCGTGAATATAAACGCAAAGACAATTTGTAGCTTTAAAAACACCTCCTTTGTTTGCCAATATAAAGGTCAACTTCTTGGAATGAGGATAGGCATACTTTCTAAAAATTGATATAATTTAAAAGACAAACTAGAAAAAATGTAAGCTCCTAAGGTCATGTAAATATTATATGCTCGTTTCCTTGGTGTTAAAGGTCCCTTGGTATTATAGTTGGGTAGATGGTGATTTATTCTTTTAGGCCTTGGGCCCAATTCTGCCAGTATCATAAACGATGTCACTACTGTAAATGACATAGTTTCATGTTGAATTGTGTTCCTTAGATAGATGAGTGTCACTAACTATATGGGCATCAGAGGGTTAGAAAATAAGTATGTATATCTCTGTATTTTTAACAGACACAAAGCTACTTGAGTCAGGAAGACCTAAGTTCAAGTCCTGGGCAAATCATGGAGTCTTTCAGTGCCATAGGTGAGCCTCTAAGAATACAAATTACAGAGGAGGTACTAATCTCCATCAGTCCAGGAAGTTTCTTTGTCAGAGAGTTCCCTATACTAATGAAAGCATAGGTCTAGTCCCTAACCACAAAAGGACAAAGTACCATAGCATTAGTATTTCAGTTACTGTGGTTTTAATTAGTGCTGATTATTCCAATTATTAGGTTTATGATAACTAGGATCTCATAATCATACAACATTAATGTCAATCTTGGTATGCAAGCTTTAAATATATATTCAGAAATAATGGACATGTTCAGGAACATTTTTAAACATTGGTAGCTATTGTTTTAATCACAACTATACACTAAAATCTCCCGATGCACAATAATGAATACATCTTCTCTTTTTATTATAAAGGCAATTTGACCCTTATCTATAAAATTAGGAAATAATATGAATATGAATTCTAGGCTCCTAACCTGTCATTAATGTCTTCTGTCTTCCCAGAACATGATGTATTCATGATGAAGAAGCTTCCCAGACTAGTCAAATCTGATGACACTATGCATTTCTAGTGACTCACACGTCCACAAAAGCCCTTGCCTAAAGGACTCTAAGAATCATTGTAAGTGTTAAGCAAAAAGCTTAGGATCAAACTCAAGAAGTTAATTTCAGGTCTAACTTTGCTTCCACTATTCCTGGCTGCCTCTGGATGGAGTCTAAAATGGAAGAGTGCAAAATAAGGCTGGAATTAGGTTGGAGCTTGATTCTGTGATGTTTTCATCACTACTGCTGATCAAGAACAAGGGTATTAGAAGAGAACAGGAAATTTGGAAAATAGACAACTCAGTTGGCTCTAGAAGGATATGCTTTATCTAAGAGGAACAGGATAGATTATGGTGAAGGGGGGAACAAGCTGGGGTGCATAGTAGCAAACTATACTATTGTGATATTGTGAGGAAATCCAGGAACTCACAAGCATTTATTAAGTTCCTACTGGTTTCTGGAACATGGTTTAAAATATATAAATTATGAGCTTTCTTGGCCATAGATGGAGAGGTGATAAAATCTATTTGCCTACAGGGTTGTAAATATGGAAGTGGTGGGGGTAGAGGTGAAGAAATCAACTATGCAAATCTACAAAACTAAGTACCATGAGAGTGGCTACAATATATGAAGAAGAATAGCAGTAAAGATACTTAGAGACCTTCACTGGAGATAAATCCAAAAAAGAAGTCAGCAATAAAACCTACAACCTACATGTATACACTCAAGGAATGAGTAACAAGCAAGATGAACTAGATATCTTAACTGAAGGATCCAAATTGTTCTCATAGGTATCAATGGGACTTGGTGGGATAAGACTAAGATCTGGAATATGGCTCTAGAAGGATGTGCTTTATTTGAAAGGAACAGAATAGATAATGGGGAGGGTGAGATATGGTGAGTGTATAATATAATCCTATGCTAAGATATACTTTTTGTGAGGAAATGCAGGGAAAAAATCCATCATCAAGCATTTATTAAGTTCCTACTATGTGACAAGCATCGCATTAAATCCTGAGTATACAAAGAAAGACAGAAATAGTCCCTGCCCTCAATGAACTCATACTCAAGGGAGGGAGACAACTTGCAAACAACTACATACAAACAAAACATTTACAGGATACATTGGAAAGAATCTCAGATAGAAGGCTTTAGCATTATGGAAGTATTGGGAAAGGCTTATTGCAGAAGGCAAAAATGTATCTGAGACTTGAAGGAAGCCAGAGAGGTCTACAGGCAGAGATGAAGAGGGAGAGAATTTCAAGCATGGAGACAAAGTAGAAATGCCTAGAGTTAGAGTTAGTTGGGTGAGGAACAACAAGGAAACCAGAGTCACTGGACAGCAGAGGACATGGCATACAAAAATGGCTAGAATGCTAGGAGGGCAGAAGATTATGAAGAGCTTTAAGATCCAATTTTATATTTGATCCTGGGGGCAATAGGGGTCCTCTAGACAGTATTGAATGGCGAGGAGGGGTGACCTGATCAGGCTTACACTCAAAGATCATTTTGACAGAGAAAGTAAAGAACTTTTGGAAGTAGAAGTAGAACAATGGAATCAGAAAAAAAGTGATATTGCCTTCAAACTATGCAACAGATTACCTGAAAAAAATTAAAAAGGAAAAAAAAAGCAGGGGAGGGGGATAGATGAGATCTGAGAAATAGATCACAAGTTTGGCATGGAATTCTATTACTGATGAGGGACTTTATTTGTTTGGACATCTGTTGAAAGGCAAACTCTCTGCCAAAGTAGTGCAGCTAATCATTTCTTCATGTAATGATAATTCCACTTTCAAATAGTGGAAAAAATAATGACAGGAAATTGGCATTCTAAACCTGATTCCACAAACAAGAAGAAACCAGTCACTGATATTTTAAGGATGGAAATCTACAGGGAAGGTTTCTGCACTATCTTGGAATTTGTGATTAAGCAGGAGATGAAAGTTGGACTGAACCTGGCTTGCAACCTAGATCTTATAAGAGAAAATGGTTTTGAAAAATGTTAGGTTGGACCTTTTGGACTAAGAGTTTAAAGGGAAAGTCAGTCCAGTAGGAATATAATTCTTTCAAGAACTAGAGTTTGATGACATAATGAGGAAAAAATTCATTGAGGAAGAAAGGAAGTATTGTAATTGTCAAAAAAGAAATTAAGTAGCAATTTTGGGGGAATTTTGCAGAAGCCACAGATGACATAGAAAAAAAAGTTTAGAAACTCATAAATGCAAAAAATATATGTATATATGTATAACATCAATATATTTTATCTTTTCATACCATAAATATACATAATGTCTTTTTGTAAGTTAAAATAAATTAAAAAGTTTAAGTTTGCAAAAAGAACATAAAAACCAATAGATGATACACACAGGCTAGAAATGTAGAAATATGTTTAAAATGTTTAATAACTTATAGGTGTATATAAGGTACTCCACAAAAGAAAAAAAATTCAGACTTATTTGGAGGAATGGAGGCCTAAAATATTTCACAGTGATTGCAAAGATGGGAGCCCTCACGTCTAACCCCTATAGTATAGAAAGGATTCCTATCTAAAGAGACCCATTTGTATCTACAGAGAATTCCTTGGCTATCTCAGGTTCTAAAAAGATATGAACATAAGTTGAAACAAGGGCAATTAATTAATTGGGAATATCTATAAAAGTGTGAGGAAGTGTTGGGAAAAACAAGTGCCTAAACTGCTAAAATTCTGAATAAGTTGTCTTATTAGATATGTTAATGACAGCATAAAAGGAGTTCTTTAGCTATATAAGGGAGGAGGAAAGAGGATCAAAAAAGAGAGAGAACCATCATGTGGATAGTATGGAGATAATGGATAATAACCAAAGGAAGCCAGAGTCACTGAATTCATTTCACTTCTCTATTTTCTGCCAAGAAGAATAATTTTTGGACTAGAAAGGACAAGGATCAAATAAAAATGATAAAATAAAAATTGAAGCTCAAAATAAGCAAGGAGACAGTAAGAGAGGACCTGGATGGCTTAATAAATTTAAATCACCAGCCCCAGGTAAACTATTTACCTGAGGAATGAAAAACTAGTAAATTATATTGCTGCCCCATCAATGATCTTTGAAATATCACAGAGAATAAAAGTAGGGAGGTAGGTTTGGAGAAGGACAAATACTGTTGTTATTGTTCTGCACTCTGTAACTAATCAGAAAAGTCCAATTAAAAAAAAAAGAAAGAAAGAAAAGTCCAATTTGGGGGGGACATTAATGCATTGCTGGAGGAGTTGTGAATTGATCCAATCATTCTGGAAGGCAATTTGGAATTATGCCCAAAGAACTTTAAATGACTGCCTGCCCTTTGATCCAGTTTGTACCCCAAAGAGATAATAAAGAAAAATACATGTACAAAAATATTCATAGCCTTACTCTTTGTGGTAACAAAAAATTGAAAAATGAGGGGATATCCATCAATTAGGGAATGGCTGAACAAATTGTGGTATATGTTGGTAGCTGACACAGTGAATAGAGCACCAATTTGAGCACTATTGTGCTCAAAGAAATAATAAAGTGGAGGAATTCCATGTGAACTGGAACAACTTCCAGGAACTGATGCACAGTGAAAGGAGCAGAACCAGGAGAACATTATATACAGACTGATACACTGTGGTACAATCGAATGTAATAGACTTCTCTACTAGCAGCAATGGAGTGTTCCAGGACAATTCTGAAGGACTTATGAGAAAGACCAGCTATCCACATGCAGAGAAAGAACTGTGGGAGTAGAAACACAGAAAAAAAAACACAATGCTTGATCACATGGTTCTATGGGGATATGATAGGGGATGTTGACTCTAAATGATCACTCTGTTGCAAATAAAGAAATAGGTCTTGATCAATGATACTTGTAAAACCCAGTTGAATTGCACATTAGTTATGGGGGAGGGGATAAAGGAGGGGAGATAAAGAACATGAATCATGTAACCATAGAAAAATAGTCTAAACTTATTAATTAAATTTCAAAAAAGAAAAGTCCAATTTTCCATATGGTCATTTATCATATATTTCAAGATATAAAATCTTGACTTCTCATAAGTTTTCTTCTCAATGATAAAAATGTCCTACTTCTTTTCTGTGATCTTCATTTACAATAGTTTTGAGTCCCTTCATCGTTCTGGTTATCATCCCTTGGATTCATCCCAATTTGTTACAACTAAAAGCTAAATGCAATAATTGTTTTAATCAAGTCAAAGTACACTGTAACTATCACCTCCTTTATTCTGGACATTGCTTGAATATAATTGATGATATTAGCTTTTTTGCTACTAAATTGAAATGCTGATTCATGTTGAACTTACAGTTTACCAAAAATTCTCAAGTCCTTTTCATATAAAGATCTGTCTAATCACATCATTTGTGTCCGCCATTATTATATATGCAACTGAGTTTTGAAGCTGTGTTCAGACCTTTACATTTCTCACCATTAAATTCCATCTTTGAATTGTATCCCAGATTCAGTTTTGTTGACCCTAAGTTTTACATGAAAGCAAAGGTCCAGTTTTGTAAAATACTTCACTTTTTCATTGTTACTAAATGGAACTAGAGATAAGTACCATGTGGAGGCAAGGTAGCTGACACAGTGAATATAGCACCAAGCTTGGAGTCAGTAAGACTCATCTTCATGAGTTTAAATCCAGCCTCAGTCCCTTACTAATTATGTGACTCTGGGCAAGTCACTTAATCCTGTTTCCTCAGTTTCCTCATCAGTAAAATGAGCTAGAGAAGGAAAAAGCAAAGTAGTCCAGTATCTTTGCCGAGAAAACCCCAAATGGAGTCAAGCAGAGTAGGGCATGATGGAAACAACTGAATGACAACAACTGTGTAGAGGGCAATGGAAAGTACATGATGATAAGGAAGGAATGTGAGAAAGTTGCAACACATAACCTACAACTAATTCCAAAGAAGAACAGCAGTGAAGGATATAAGCAGGAATTAATTTTATGACAGGACGAGAAGATGAGCAGTTCAGGTAGCAAAAGCAAACAATTATAAGTTAGACAGCCAGAATCTTTCACTGGTCTCTTTTAGACATAAAAAGAAGGAAAGAAAGACCACCAGCATATTGGGTAGACCCTTGGGTGAACACTTTTGGGAACATGGATAAGAGTCACCGGGGAAGAGTAGGCATAGATAGGTAATGATCTGCATCTTTGGAGGGAATTTCCAAATTGATAAGATCTCTGCTCTATTTCAATGTTTGAAAAGATTTCATCTTATCAAACTCAGCTCATCACTTCAGACTCTTAAGCTCTTTTGCTAACCTCATTCTGTCATCCAAACTATTAGTCATCCCTTCCATCTTGTCATTCACAAATGCAATGAACCTATCTTCGACCAAGTAATTAATAGAAATCCCTAATGAAATGGTACCAGGCATGGAGCCCTGAAAAACACCAGGACAAGTGTCATTCAGGCTGACAATAAATCATTTCTCAATAGTCTTTGGAGCTGGTGGTTGGATGAACTCAGAATCCAACTAAAATCACCAGCATCATGTCCATGTCTCTTTGCCTTGTCCTTGAGGTTGTAGTAAAAGGCTGTATCAAAGCCTTGCTAAACAAGGGCAGCTAAGGTGGCATAATGGATAGAGCACTAAGCCTAAAGCCAGGAAGATTTAGCTTCCTGAGTTCATTTCTAGCCTCAGACACTTACTAGCTGTGTGATCTTGGGCAAGTCATTTAACCCTTCTGGCATCAGTTCGTCTTCTGTAAAATGAACTAGAAAAGAAAATGGTAAACCATTCCAGTATCTTTGCTAAGATAACTCCCAAATGGGTCCCCAAAGAGCTCAACATAACTGAAACAACTAAACAACAAACATAAAAAGGCATTTATATGATACCTATAGCATTCCCAATCTAATGATATAGTAACTTAACAGAAAATGAAACTATTAGTTATACCCGACTTTTTTCTTAAACTATAAATGAATTGTAGTGAAACTATTTCTTTTTCTAATTCAATTTGCACATTTTAATATTCCTTATATCATACATTTTTCATATTTTATTAACTCATTTTATATATTTCCATGATTCAATATCAGGTTCAATAGTCTATATTTTCTATCATCTGTTTTGGAAATAAGAATAGCATTTGCCCATCCCCACAGTCTCTGCTACCTGTTCTCTTTCATTTCTTGAAGATCACTGATGGTGGCCATTCAGCAAGTTCACCCAGAAGTTCTTCTTTGAGAACCCATGAATAAAAGTCAATCATGCTTAATAGTTTAAACTTATTGGGAGGAGCTAGGTACACCAAAGGATATCCCAAAAGTTTTGATGCACTCTTTAAATCTTAAAACTAAGCTGTCTTTTGGGGCATCCCCTGTACCCCATAGGAGTGCAATCAAAATTACACTAAATTTGGTCATATGATTTAGATTTCAATATGGGAATGCAATTTATTTTGCAACTATGAACAAGCCACTTGAAATCAGACTCAAATTTCCACATATGTACAATGAAGAGGCAAATATATATATAGGGAAATCAAAGATAAAACGATCCCATTTGTATCAACATATTCACCCTTGGATTTTGTGGCAGCAAAGAACTAGAAACTAGGTGAGCATCCATCAATAAGGTAGTACACAAATGGGGTGTATTATTACTGGGCAATAAAGAACAACAAATATCAAGAAATCAGAAAAGAAGTGGAAGATTTCTGCAAATTGATGCAGAATGAAGAAAGCAGAATCAGAAAAAAGCAATGTGTACAACTCTAGCAATGTAAATGTAAAGAACAACAAAATAAAACAACACGATCCTTATAATGATCATGTTTGATCACAGAGAGGAGTTAAGAAGATGCATCTTCCTCCTTTCTTTGCAAGAATGGGGGACTAAGATTATGAAACAGCAATCGTATATATCATTGTACTTAGTTGGTAGATTGGTTAGTCTTTCCAAATGACTTTTTTCTCCTCTTATTCTTTGTTGCAAGAGATTATTTATTGGGATGGGAAGGAGGAGGGATACATTTGGGAAGTAAAGAATTTTTCTTTAAATATAGCAATAAAATTTTTTAAATGAGGGTGATAGACCAGATGATTTCTAAAATCTTTTAATCTATGATCTATTTATCTTAAATTTCAGTTTCCTCAACCAATTTTGTTCTATCATACTCATTCTGAATATGAATCTCCTTAATAAACATAAACAACAGAAACATATGTGTGTGTTTCATATATATATATATATATATATATATATATACAGAGAGAGAGTGAGGGAAGAAAGGGGGGGAGAAGAAGAGGGAAAGAGAGGTAGGGAGGAAGATAGGTACTAGGTAGGTAGGTAGGTAGGTAGGTAGGTAGGTAGGTAGGTAGGTAGAAATTTTATTATGTATGCTGTACGAAGTACTGGAAATACAAATACAAGCAAAAAGAGGTATTATCTTTCCTTAACAACAATAGGCAGTCCATGAAAGAGATAAAAGAGGAGGCTAGGAAGGAAGGATAGCCATAAAGGGGACAAGGTAGAAAATTTCAGAGTCAGGAGTGAAAGTGGGAGAGAAGGGAACATCCCCAAATAGAGGTTGAGGAGAATTCTCCAAATGGACAAAGAAACTGAAGGACAGAAGCATTCCCAGAGTGAGAAGATTCCTGGAACAGAGGTGGAAAAATCTGGAGCAAGACAAGTAGAGCCAGGAAAGAAGCAAAATACAATGTAAATAGATCTGCTTTCTATTTGTCATCCACTATTTTCCAATTGATCCCAAGTAATAGCCTGGGCCTTTCCCCTTTGCCTCAAAATAGCTTTTAAATTTCCCTTCTTTTTGTTCTTAACATATTTTCTAAGCTTTACCTCAAACCAGCAGCTTCCTCTTAGATTCACACCACTCTCTTATATCTGTCTTCAGTTATGTGCCTTGGCTCTCATCTTATTTACATATTCTTTTTTAAACCTGAAATCATTGTAGTCATATTGTTCTTTTTCCTTTTCCCCTTTCTTTTTCATCAGTTTCATTTGAAATTACATCTGTAAGAGTGAGAGTCAATTTGATCAATCATCTCACCTCACTTAGTAACTACCTTAATCAGGTGAGAACACCTTTATTGAAGGAATGAATCAATCAAAGGCATTGAATTACATACAAAAAGTCCTTAATCAATCTGGAAGTGAAAGTCATTGGTTGAATTGAAATGACACTACATACAAAGGATATTGGGAATGGTTTCTCAGAATCTAGCCTGTCCTGTGGAGCATGCATAAAATACTAAACAAATTAAGAATCTAGAATTTGAGAGGTGTGTCAACTTAAAGGAGAGCAGTTCCAGCTAAGACTCTGAGAAGAAATTATTTGGAAGGAAGTAGAGAGAAGAATCTTTTCTCTTCCTCCCTCAGTTAAAGGATGGTGTGGATTTTGGATTCCCCATGGGTATCCTAGCAGTTTTCTTGGAATAGCTGATGGCAATGTCTATATCTGAAGCCAAAGATATACTAGGTTCCCTAAAGAAAGGCAGCTTCAAAACTCTAAAAGGAACCTTGCACAAAACTATGCTATTTATAAGGGGAACTTCATGAGGGTCCTATGAAGAGAAAAGAAGGAACTTCCAAGAACTGTGTCTCTTTGCCTAAAGTTGAACCCACTTTCACTTAAACTTGTATATATAGAGTATGAATTTTACCTTTAGGCTAGAAAGTGGGTGGTATTTTGTGCCAATCATTCTTACTATTCAGTTGCTTTTCAGCTGTTTCTGATTCTTATTGACTCCATTTGTGGTTTTCTTAGCAAAGATACTGGAGTGGTTTGCCATTTCCCTCTCCAGCTCACTTTGTGGATGAGGAAACTACAAACGAGATTAAGTGACTTGCCCAGGGTCCCATGACTATTAAATGTCTGAGGTCAGATTTGAACACATGAATATGATTCTTCCTGATTCCAAGTCCAGTGCTCTATCCAGTGCCCATTCGTACACTTAACCAAATACTCATTCCTAAAAGTTAACTAAGTCTAGTTGACTAATTAATGTCAGTTAATGATTAATGAGGGAAGAATACAAGTGGGGATTCGTGAGCTATCAAACTAATTTTCAATTACCCATAAAACTCTGAGGAGAGAAATGTCCAATCACCTTCTGGGGACCCAGCCTGCCAATATAAGTAGGGGTTGAGCCAGCGAACCACAGAACTGATGTGCATATATTCATACATACATACACATACATAAATGTATAAATAAATACACCTATGTATGTACATACACACAAAGAATTTAGTTTTTCAGAGCTCCCCATCCCTCTGAGATTTTCCTTATTTCTAATCTGATGCTCTTTTCCTATCTCCCTACTGTTGTAGCTGATGACCTCATCTTTGTGGCTTTTGCCTTTTCTCCTGGCTTTTATTTCTTTTCTATTAATTGTATCATTCATAGTATATTCTGTCTCTTTTTCCATCTTGCCATTTGTAGAAGGCTTCTTCATAGCTGTAATCACCTTCATTCAGTCCTTTTGTGAAGCAATGGAATATGATGTGTATTTTTCTCTGACTTGTTTTATATTGGAGAAATACGAATCTCTTGTTTGGTTAAGGTGTGTGATATGTCATATAATACATAGATTTAGAGAATACCTAGTCTAATCCTCTCATTTTATATATGAAGAAACTGAGACTTCACAGAGGGTAAGTAATTTGCTCATGGCCACACAGGTAGTAGGTGGTAGAGAGCAGCTGAAACCAGATGTTTGACTCCAAGTCCTGTACTCTTTCCATCTTAGCGTGATGATTCCCCCAATGAGGTTTAATGTGGATCAAGTTCACAACAGATATTGCAGTGGAGCCATCTATCTATAACCAATTTATAAGCATTATTAAGCACCTACTATGTGCCACAGACTGTGCAAAGTTAATATCTGAGGCTTAACTACTGCTCTGTGTTATAGAGTGACTGGTGCCTAATTTACAGCCAAACAGAATGAGAGTGTGATGGACCACTGGGTTTCATATTGCTTTGGATATTTCTTATACAGTTTCTGGTTTTGTTTGAAGGTATTTGTTGTTGGTTTTGTTTTTAGAATCAACACTGTCGCTGCCCACATCACCAATAAGTATGGATCTGGGTATGTAAATGAAAGCCCAGATGACCACAGTTTACAGTAACACTTTACATTTAGTGTCTTGGAGGCATTTCATTTCATCCCAATAAAAGTTATGAGATGCTGATTAAATGTCTACCGAAGGCTAAAAGAGTACTCACTGAAGTTTATAGGGATGTAAACGATGGACTCTGTTGCCACCTAATTACATTTCTCCAAACACAGTTTCCTTACAGAACACCAAAGCCCATGTTTCTCATGGGTCTAAGCATGGGGAAGTTAGAACTACTCTCTTTTTAAGAGTAATGTTTTCAGTCCTCAAAAAATTTGAGGGAAGTGGCAGCAATGATTCTGAAAGTCTTCTGGTTTTTCCATAGCAACCCTTATGAAATGCAACTCCACCAAGGTCCTGCAACAATATAGTATCTCAACACAACACAAATAGTAAGTCTGAGTTCCCAAAGACTAGGCCAGCTAAACAGAAACCCTGGCAGGCACAACCAAACTGGAAGGTGTAGGAATATGGCCCTAGTGATAGGCTGTGTGGATTTGCCACCTCAGGACAAGCCCAAGTCCAGAATGTCAGCTCCCTAGAATGTTGGATCGCAGAGGATGGGATTTTTTTAGTATCTAACAGAGACTCTCAAAGCATACAGGGAAGACAATCTGCCCTGATTGTGGAAGTACTCCTGCCAATGAAACATGTATAGTCGGAAAATGTTGAGCCCCTAAAACTACATTACCCAAAATTCCTTTCTGTATTACCTAGAATCCCTTTCCCTTTTCCTGCATCCTCATGTTTACCTGAGGGTGTTTTAGGTTTGCTGTGACTCCTCCCATCCTTTTTTTACTTGAGACCCAGCTGAATTTAGGTAGTTCTTTTACTTTAGCTATTATTAATAAAACTTTATAAAATATAAATCTTAGTTATTGAATATTAATTTTAAAACCCATAAACCCCAGATTTTCTGAGGTATTAAAGAGATGTGAATTTCAGTTTTTCCCATTAGATAGCATTCTTTTTCTCAGACTGCAAACCCTTCTTTTCCATTCCCTGAATAAAAGCAGTAAAGACTAGTTCACTCGTTCCTAAACAAAATCCATCTGCAGATTTTCCCAATAGTTATAGCTCTCACTTGGCTAGCTATATATACTTGGGTAGAGCCCTGGTTCAAGCATTAGAGAAAATTTCTTACAACAATAGATCATAGAGGTCCTCTAGTCAAAGCCTTCCCTCTCCTCCCCGCCTCATTTTAATCAGAGCACTGTTGGATTAAAATGAGGGAGAGATTCAAATATTAATTTTGAAACCCTCATAATGGGAAAAATACAACTCAGTTAACAAATGACCCATCACCTTAATATATTTTTTCATAATTCTGGCATCTAGCCTTTTAGATTATGCCAAGATCCAGAAAGAAGGTTGTATCTTGCTGGCAAGAACCTTGTTCTCTGTTACATCTCAGTCATAATGACAGTACTATACCAGTCACTAATCTAGATACCAAACCCTTATTTAAGTTTCATTATAAAGGACAAAGCCAGAGGCCATCCCTGAGCAACAGGGATGTGTGTTCATAACAACAATTCTGAGTGTACAGAAATATAGCAGGGTAATCCATTTGATCTAATCCAATCCAATCCAACCCAATCCAATTGATCTAATGAACAAACTAGAGTTCAGTAGCAACACAACGAAATATCATCTTCTACAAGAGGTATTTCCTGATCCCCTTAATGCTAGACCTTTCTTTATATTAATTATCACAAACTTATGCTGTATATAGCTGGGTTGTACATGATTGTTTACATCTGATCTCTCCCATTAGACTGTGAGCTCCTTGAGAGCAAAGACTGTCCCTGCCTCTCTTTGTGTCATCATCAGTGCTTAGCACAGTGTATGGTACATAGTAGATGCGGTCCTACAGGGCTCTATACTAGACCCTTTTCAAATTCTCTTAATGATCTCATCAGCTTCCATGGATCCAATTATTTCATCTATGTTGAGGATCTCAAATATATTTCTCTAGCCCTAATCTACCTCTCTACTGACCTTAATCATATCTCAGATGACTGTGCACTCAGTGCAGACTCTGAGACTAACATGCAACAGAGTGTGGATCAATTCTCTTCCATTTGGGCTAATTTGGGTATGATAATCAACATCAAGAAAACAGAGGTCTTTCACCAGCTAGCATCACATTGTCCATATGTGGACCCACTGGGATTATAAGTGGAGAAATTTTGAATACTGTGGATAAGTTCATTTACCTTGGCAGTGTCCTTTCCAGGGATGTAGACATAGATGATGAGATAGATGCATGTATTGCCAGAGCTAGCTCAGTTTGGGTGGTTATGAAAGAAAGTGTAGTAGAAAAGAGGCTGCCTACTAATCTGAAGGTCTATGGTGCCATTGTCCTGACATTTCTGCCATATGCCTGTGAGACTTGGACATGTTCTCAGTACCATTTCCGAAAACCGAATTGTTTCCACCTAGATTATTTTAGGAAAATTCTGAAGATAACCTAGCAAGATAAGGTATCAGACACCACAGTTCTCTTTCAAGTTGAACTGCCAATGTGATAAAGGATAGAAAGGTTTGCTGCAAACCTTTCTATCCTTTATCACAATAAGCACTCATACTCCACTGCAGAAAGAGCAACTCTAGTGGGCTGGATACAGAGCCCAATTGGCAAATGCAAGCTTACCTAAAAGACTACTTAAGTCAGCTTTCAAAACTCACCAATGGTGACAGTCTAAAAGAAGTCTGAGTGTCTGCTTGTCTTCCAGTCCTTCCTCTGAGTCAGTGTCCAAATCTCTGAACAACTGCATCATCTCCCCTAAATTTCATGTCTCCAGGATTGCCCATTCTTTAGTTCTCACCTATTCTGGTTAAATTATATCTTTTTGGGTTACTTAACAGCTCTTTTGGTAAGTTCACCTTTATAGTTACTTAACAGCTTTTTGTTGTTAAAATCTAAAAATAGATTGTAGCTTACAATTCTAGCTTCACTATAAAGGAAGAACTAAGGACCTTCATTGTTACAATCAGATTGCAATTTTATCTTCACAATAAAGAGCTAAGTATCTTCATTGTTATAATCAGGGAAGAACTAAAATCCAGTCCTCACAGCTCCATTCCCCTTCTTCCCTGGGACTGAGGACATTTTTTTTTTTTGCATGCCCCACCTCTCTATCCAGTCACCCAAAGCAATCACTTTCTCCTTCAACTCTCTCCCATAATCCAGAACTCATAGACATCTTGAATTTTCCCTCTTGGCACTAGAACTCAGAGAAGGTTAGCCAATGAGGCATCAACATTTACAAAACAAAACTCATTATTTTCCTCAAAAAAATCTCCTCCATTAGGGGATGTGGCAAAGTTGGGGCATTAATGCATTGCTGGTGGAGTTGTGAATTGATCCATCCATTCTGAAGGGCAATTTGGAACTATGCCCAAAGGGTGATAAAAGACTATCTTTCCTTTGATCCAGCCATAGCACTGCTGGGTTTGTACCCCAAACAGATAATAAGGAAAAAGACTTGTATAAGAATATTCATAGCTGCACTCTTTGTAGTGGCAAAAAATAATGACTGAACAAATTGTGGTATATGTTGGTGATGGAATACTATTGTGGTCAAAGGAATAATAAAGTGGAGGACCATGGGAACTGGAATGACCTCCAGGAATTGATGCAGTGAAGGGAGCAGAACCAGGAGAACATTGTACACAGAGACTGATACACTGTGGTACAATCGAATGTAATGGATTTCTCCATTAGTGGCAATACAGTGATCCTGAACAACTCAGAGGGATCTATAAGAAAGAACACTATCCATATTCAGAAGAAAAACTGTGGGAGTAGAAACACAGAAGAAAAACAACTGCTTGAATACATGGGTCAAGGGGATATGGTTGGGGATGTAGACTCTAAATGAACATCCTAGTGCAAATAAGGATTCATGTAATACCTAGTGGAATTGCACATCAGCTACGGGAAGGATGGGGGTAGGAGAAGAAGGGAAATAATATGTTTCTTGTAACCAAGGAATAATGTAATAAATTAACTAAATAAATTAATTTAAATTTTAAAAAATCTCCTCCCTTTCAAGTGTCTCTATTACTGTTGAAGGTATCTTTATCCCAGTTCCCAAGCCTTGAAACCTAGGTGTCCTTCTCAAATCCCTACTACTTCTTTCTCCCTACATCCAACCTGTGCAAAGGCTTGCCAATTATATCTTTGTAGCATACGTTGAATATGTCACCTGATACTGCCACCACCCTAACATGTGTCCTCATCTTCTCATGCCTGGAGTATTACAATACCTAGTGGGTCTGACTGCCACAAGGATCTCCCTACTCCAGTCTATCCTCCACTCACCTGCCAAAGGGACTTTCTTGAAGTTTAAGTCTAATCATTTCACCCTTTCCTCCTCAGTACACTCTAGGAGTTCCTTTATCATCTCCTGAATCAAATATAAAGTCCTCCGTTTGGCATTCAAAGTCCTATGGAACCTATTTCCTTCCCCACTATTCCAGATTTCTTACACTTTATAGCCATCCCCTCCTTGCTTTTTCTCAAAAACAAACAAACAAACAAACAAAAAATACCAACAGTCCCTCTCTCAGCTCTAGACATTTTCACTAGCTGTCCATGCCTGGAAAATTTTCCCTCCTTATCTCTACCTCTGGTCTTCCCTGACTTCCTTTAGGTTCCTATTAAAATCTCACCTTCTCCAAGAAGCCTTTCCTTATCATCCTTAATTCTAATATCTTCCGGTTCTGATCATACCCTATTTATCTTGTATATAAGGTGCTTTTACTCAGTTGTTTTCATCTTATCTCATCTATTCTTTGAACTCCTTGAGGACAAGGAATGTCTTTTCCCTTTCTTTGTATCTTCAGTGTTTAGCACAGTGACTAGTATATAACAAGCATATGAAAAATGCTTACTGACTAAATGAAAATAAATTATACTAATACACTGCTGGTGGAGTTGTGAATTGGTCCAACCATTCTGGTAGGTGATTTGTAACTATGCACAAAGAGCTTTAAAGGAATGCCTACCCTTTGACCCAGCCATACCACTATTGGATTTTGTGACAAGGAAATCACTTTAAAAGACTGATATATATTAATTTAAGGTCGCCAAGGAATTCAGCTATGTAATTCCTAAATGAAAACTCAAGTCAGCAGTCAACCTTTTATGGAGTTTAATTACAAACAGGAGGAAGAAAGGTATTAGAGATAGAGAGAGAGAGGGAGAGAGAAAGGGGAGAGAAGGGAATAGGGCTTAAATACCCCTTCTGTTTAGGCTGGGTCAAAAGGCCCAAGCCCTTAGATAGCTGGGGCAAAGAAAGGAGATCAGTCCCTATTACTCACATGACCAAAATGGAGAAACAGTCTCAGGGGCCTCCACCTCCAGCTTCCTTCAGAGCAAGCTTCTCAGAGCACCTCTCCAACCACTCAGAGCCAAAACTCTCCAACCAACCACCCCCCAGTCCTCAGGCCCCTCTCTCTTTAAGCAAACCATCCAAGTTCCCTCCCCTCCATTCTCACATCTACCAATCACTGTCCATGTCTTCCCTGTGCCAATGGTGGCTCTAGCTTAACCCAGGACCGCCCAGAGGTCTGTGGCTTTGCACATGTCTGTTGAAGGTCATATTCTCAAATAATTAAATCTTGATCCTTTGCTACAGCCCTTCCTAAATCCTGTTACCCTGAGTAGAGTAGAGATTGGAATAATTAAATTTTGATCTATGGTGCAGCCCTTCCTAAATCCTGTTAGGACTGAGTAGGGTGGAGATTGTAATTTCCAAGACCTGGTTCTGTCATTCCAAGTATCTCTATTGTATCAATTCTAAAATCAATCATGACTCAAAGAAATTCCTGTTCTATGCTTAAGCATAGGTCAAAGCCCTTTCCATTGTTCAGCAAAAGGTTTCTGTCCTAAAGTAATCTTAAGAAGGGAGGAAGAGGAACCTCCCATGCCAATGGGGTTCACATTCCAATAGAGTTCCCACTATCAATAGGAAATTTTTCAGGTATGAAATTTCCCAATGGTGAAATTTCCAACATTTATAAGTCTAAGAAATGTTAAGGTTTACAGTTTGTACCCCAAAGAGATAATAAGGAAAAGGACTTGTACAAAAATATTTATAGCTGTGCTCTTTGTGTGGCAAAAAAAATGGAAAATGGGGGGTGTCCATTGATTAAGGAATGGCTGAACAAATTGTGGCATTTGATAGTGCTGGAATATTATTGTGCTGAAAGGAATAATGAACAGGAGGAATTCCATGTGAACTGGAAGGACCTCTAGGAACTGATGCAGAGAGAAAGGAGCAGAACCAGGAGAATAATGTACACAGAGACTGATATACTGTGGCACAATCGAATGTAACAGACTTTGCTACTAGCAGCAATGCAATGACCCAGGACAATCCAAAGGAACTTATGAGAAAGAATGCTATCCGTACCCAGAGAAAGAACAATGGGAGCAGAAACACAGAAGAAAAACATATAATGGATCACATGGTTTGCCAGGGATATGACTGGGTTTTGATGTGAAGAGATTACCTGACTGTAAATATGAAAAACATGGAAATAGGTTTTGAACAATGATACATGTATAACCCAGTGGAACTGCTTGTTAGCTTGGGGAGCAGGGAGGGAAGGTGGGGAGAATCATGAATCATGGAACCATGGAAAAATATTCTAACCAAAAATGGGGGGAAAGAAAGAAAACAAATGATAGAAGTTGTAGTTGTGAAGTGATAGAGAAGTCACAACAAGACAAAACTGTTCACTCCAATCTCAGCATTTGGAATAATGGACACTCACCTCAGCCTAGCCTTTGTGCCCACCTATCCCCCAGCACTCCAAGTAGCCTCTCGGCTCTAGGGGGATCTTATCCAGCTTTAGGTTGGAGTGAGATATTTCTGTACTTTATCTCTTTTGTACTGTATTTTTTTTCTTTTTGGTATCACATTGGCATCTGGGAAAAAATGAAATAGTCTTGCACTAAGCTCATTCATATCCATTGTTATTGCTGCAAATCCTAAATTTCTTCATATTTGTATTGAGTTACCTCATAGGAAATAAGAATTTGAAATCTCATAGATTTCTAACCTAAGAGGCCCTTAGTCCAGTATCTTCATTTTACAAGCAAAGAAACAGAGGTCCACTGGAAGTTAGGATTGAGTCCAAAGTCACAGAGGTATATATAGCGGAGAGAGAGAATTGGACCATGCCCATGCCCTCTAGCTGCCAGATAACAGGACCCCTAAATTATACCACATGACATATCCATTGATCTCTCCCCAATTTTCAGTATCATTTTGATGAAGGTGCTATTGTATAATGGAAAGAACATTGGACTTGGAATCAGGAGACTGTATTAGCCATGTGACTAAAGCATTAAGTTTCTCTAAGCCTGATTTTCCCTATCAATAAAATGGGAGTAATAATATTTGGCATCTACCCTCACAAGGCTATTGGGAGGATTGATCATAATAACTAGAATTTACAGGGTATTTTTTATGTATGCTTTACATACCTTATCTCATTTGACCCCCCAACGACCCTATGACATAGATGTTAATGTTATTATTCCCATTTTACAGAGGAGGAAAATAGATACTTTAAAAAGTTGTGATTTCCCTAGTGTTACATAGGTAGGAAGTATCTGAGGCAATACTTGACAAAAACACAAGTTCTCTTTCCATTACACCTCCATCTATCTCAAAGAAAAGAATTTTTGTAAAATGCTTCGTAACCACAAAATTCTATATTTATCTGGAAATTAGTATGATAAAGATAAAATCTTCAATAGATTAAGGCAGCCTCACCTGAATAAGGATGGTTTCAACACTTTGAGTCTTATATTTTCCATATTTATTAAAACTGATCCTTGCCAAAACCTTGACCTTAGATATGTTTTTGGCCTGGCCAAATATATTTGCATTTATTTATCATATTACCTTAAATTACATTGCTTAAAAACAATAATCCAACATTTTGTCCATGTGTTTAATGAATAAAGAAGTCACAACTTGAGAGGACCAAAGGCAATTTTTATATTTTTCTTTCCTAGTTAGGGGAAACCCACTTATATAGACCAATCAGGCAACAGCCTGCCTGGAAAGCTTGAACTTTTTACCTTCACAAAAAGAAATGCAATATTAGATTGTAGATTTCCTAGATACACTTATTTTTAAGTCCAAAGTAATAGTGCTAATCACGAACCAAGCATTGCTAGGAGCCTGGCCAGAGCTGTTTTAATCAATAGACAAAACCAGAGCCTTAAACAGTTCAATCACTGGTGTTTACAATGAGAGCAAATTAAGCAGTCGTTCACACACATAGGCACAAAAACGCACTGAAATAATGGCCAAGACTCCTTGTGTGATGGAGTCCCCCAGGTAAAAAGAGTGAAATGATCCAGAGCCGAGTGTCAGACCTTTTCTCAATAGAACTCGAAATAATTGTGCTGTTGTTTGACAGGCAGTAAAATTCACGGTGGACTATTAAATCAATGACAATATAATGGGGAACACAGCAGATTAAAAAAAAACTGCTGCTAAGTTCAAATTGGCAATGATATCCCTGAAGCTCCTAATGGATTTGATTTGTGGTAAGGGAGGTTGATGATGCAAGAAACATAGAGGGGGGAAAAATATAAGGACAGGTAGAAAGATTAGGTAGGGAATAGAAAGATGTTAAGAGGAAAAGAAAGGACAGGAGAAAATCTAAGGAGAAGCAGCATCTCTAAGAAATAATCCCATTATCTTTATAGTGTTGTTTCTTCCCCTTATGCCATCTCTGCACGGCCATCATTCTTTAAATCAGCTGCAGCTGCCTTACTTGTCTGCTAAATCAGTTAAAAGGACTGATATTTCTGAGCTGTACTCTGGGATATCTGAATGCACCATAGAAGAAATGCTTTCTGTTTTTGGATACTCATTTTGAGTAACAATCATAAAGTAATGATAATTGCTGGCATCTGTTGGTGTTTCACCATAGCAGGGGAAGTGACTCTCCCTGAGAATAACAATTTCATCATTCTTTGTACTAGTATCCCCAGGGCTTAACGCAGTTTCTGACACCTAGTAGGCATTTAGTAATGCTTTTGATTGATTGATTGTTAAGGCCAAAGACTTCTCTGAGTCTCAATGTTCTCTTCTGTAAAATGGTAATAATTCGGCATTTAACTCACAAAGTTTATTTATAGCAGTCCTTTTTCTGGTGACAGAGAATTGGAATTTGAAGGGATGTCCATCAATTAGGGAATCAATGGCTGAACAAATTGTGGTGATGGAATACTATTGTGCTGTAAAGAATGATGAACAAGATGATTTCAGAATGAGCTGGGAAGACCTTTGTGAACTGATGTAGAGTGAAATAAGGAGAGGAGAACACTGTACACAGTAACAACAATATGGTGGGATGATCAACTGTGAAAGACTTAACTACTCTCAGCAATACAATGATCCAGAACAATTTTCCTGAAAGACTTGGGAAGAAGAATGCAATCCACCTCCAGAGAAAGAACTATGGGAGGCAGTCAAAAGCTGACCAAAACACAATATTCTTCACTTTAGATTATTTGTGTTTTTATTTGGGGGGTTGAGTTTTACATAAGTTCTCTCTTAGAACAATGAAAGATATGGAAATATATTTTGCAAGGTAATACATGTATAACCCAGAAAATTTTAAACATTATTTTAAAAAACTCACAAGGTTGTTGTGAGAGTCCGAGGAGATCTGTGTCAAGTGCTTCACAAATTTTAAGTCTGATATAAATTCCTATTGTATATTATTATCATCATTATTATTATTAACTGTGGTATAATCAGGTTGGGTATGTAGCTCACTGAGGGTGATCGTGGTCCTTCTGGGCTTCATCATCCCATACAACTCTTGTCTATGTTTTCCTTTGAAATCCATTGCTGAAGTCTTCAGATGAATATGTTGAAATCAGACTTAATATCTTATTGAATAAGGTATTACTTAATGTAAGGAACTGAAAGTCTTCCTTCTGAATATGATGCAGTTCTTCATGTGAATATCAACTCATTAATCACTGGGCAGAGATTACACATAGACAGTGGCTACAGGTGGATTGATGCTTTTAGACTGCATAAAAGTGATGTGATTTTTAGTGGCCTCTACTCCATTTTCAGCCATCATCCTACCATTGCCAAATCACAAGGAAATAAAATCTTCTGTAACTTTGTCTATTTGCTAGTTGCTGTAGTCAAATTTTGGTGAGACTTGACCCTTGGTGGGAGCCACCATCAGATGACAGGCTGAGAACATGAGGCACCTGCTTCTGGAAATCAATCCCATTACTTTCTAGCCAAATATCCTCTCTCTTAGTTGATAACATTTAATCAAAAAATAATTGGAAGTGAAAAAGGAAATGAACATTCATGTAGCCTCTGTGTACAAGGCACTGGACCTTTTATCTCATTTGATCCTCACAACAACCTGGGAAGAAAGAGTGCTTTTATTATTCCCATTTTACAGCTGAGAAAACTGAGATAGGCATACTTTAAATGACTTGTCCACAGTCACACAATTAGTAAGTATCTTGCCCTCAGGTCTTCCTGACTCCAGGCTCAGCACTCTATTCATTGTAAAATCTAGTTGCTGCTCAGAGCAGAAAATTAAAATTAAAGATCTCCTATTAATTATTTATTTATGAAACTTCATTACATCAATGAATTGATTTAAGGGAGATAGCAATAATAAATGCATTCGTGCTAAATAAGAGAAGTTTAAAGTTCCGTTTCCATATAAGTTTATTTAGCCTTTGAAGTTCTCAGTACCGGATAAGTTGGATGAATTAACAAGCTGTTAAGTATCTGCTCTCTGTCATACATTATGCTGGGCAGCTATGTGGTACAGTGGTTAGAGCTCTTTGCCTGGAATCAGAAAGACCTGAATTTAAATCCAGCCTCTGACTCTTACTAGCTGTGTGACCCTGGGCAAGTTACTTGACTCTGTCTGCCTAACTCTTCATAATGCTAAAGTAGGTGCTTCTCACAGTGCCAGGCACATAGTAAATGTTCAATAAATGCTCATTTCCTGGGCAATGGAGATATAAATAAAGATGATTTTTGTTTTCAAGGACTTTTAAGTCTCCTGAGAATAATTTTCCCAATTGGGGAAAAAGCTGTCTGGCTCAGTAAAAAAAAATCCAAATTGTATAATACTTTTAAAGAATTGCAATTATATTGCTTTCTAAGGGAAATACAATTATAAAATAAAGCATAATGTGGCACTAATTGAGTTAGGCAACCAGACTATTTGTCATAAACATAAATGTCTTTTTTATGTACTGAAATTCATTGCTGTATTCTTTAAATGAATATGTTTAAATAAGATTTAATGTCATTAAATAAAGCATTATTTAATAAGATATTAACATTATTTTATCTTATTAATGAGATTAATTTTACTTAATATAAATAAGATTTGTTATTGTTGTAAGGGATTTTTAGCAGGAGAAAGCTGAAAGCAGGAGATCCTTCAGGCCAACAATCTGGAGCTCTCAGGAACTGAGGAACTGAACACCCAGACTGTTTCTGGGAGTGGTTGGATTTCTTCTCTGGAGGAGAAAGGGAGACTTGAAGCTGCCAAGAGTCTGGACCTTCCTACAATCAAAATCATCTTAAGGAAGTGGTAGAGATAGTGGATAACATTACACTGGTGGGCGGTGTGGGTTAATCCATTCTGATCCTGATTCCTGCAGTGCTACTCTTCATACTGGAACTTCTGCTTGACCCAAAATGGACTCCAGTTGTGTGAGATTAACTTTGACCCTTGTTCTTGCTCCTACCAACCCCTCCCCAATCTTAAGGAGTTAGTTTAGAACAGTTATAGAAAGTTGTTAGGGTTTTAGTTTCTGATTTGGATGTAAAATTAGTTATTCTCTGATTCCCTTCTCCTTCTCCCTTTAGTTAAATAAATCTGTTATTTTGTTATATGTTTATAGCTTTGAACCCTTATTCTACTCACCTATTTCATTATGTAGAAAAATTATGCTACATCAAGACGAGCTCAGTGTCCAATAGAAGAAAAATAATTGGCTTGCTGGGTTCTTCTCTGATAAAACCACATCTTGAGGACTGTGTTCATTTGGTCACGTTTTAAGAGACATTTTAATAAACTAATATGTGTCCAAAGGAAGGTAACCAGAATGGTGAGAGGATAGGATGGGCCAATCCATGCTTGCTAGCTTGCTAAGACTGTTCTTCCATATGATTGTGAGTTGAAGGAAATGGGGGTGTTTACCCCAAAGACAAAGTCATAATTGCTCTTTTCAACAAAGCTGGGTTGACAGAGGGAATGGGATTTTGACTTTTTTTTTGTTTGGCACTTTGAGAAAGAATTATAAGAAATTGGTAAAAATTTAAGAATAGTTTTAAGCTTAGTTAAAAAACTAATAATTCCTAATAATTAACAGAGATTCACATGTGAAATGAGTTGACATCACAGGTGATATTTGTTCATCATTACCAAAGGTCTTCAAATCCAAGATGGAGGACTTCTCTGAGATTTGAAGAGGTATTTCTATACATACTATCATAATAGAATATAAGTTCCATGGGGGTAAGGACTGTTTCTTTTTCAGCCTTTTATTCTCAGTGCCTAGCAGATTGCTTGACTCATAACTTGGCTTAATACATGCTTGTCACTTGCTTGATTGATTTACCCTAAGCAACTACATGTCTGATACTTTCTTACATCTCAGAAATCCCCAGATTTCATCTAGGTTCAATTGGAAATCAGAAACTCTAGAAAATGAATGGTTTGGGTTTGTTTAATCCCACCCCTATGGCTATTTTTCTGGAAGTAGAAAAAGGAGTGTGTCTGTACATGCTTGCTAGAACCACTTTTTTTTTTTTTAATAACCCTTACCTTCTGTCTTAGAATCAATACTATGTATTGGTTCCAAGGCAGAAGAATTGTAATGGCTATGCAAGGTATGACTTGTCTAGTGTTACACAGCTAGGAAGTGTCTGAGACCAGATCTGAACCCAGGGCCCATCTCTAGGTCTGGCTCTCAATCTACTGAGCCACCCAGCTACCCCCACTAGGGATTTAGATTCATCTCAGAATATGAAGTGAGTTCTAGAACAAGTGAGACCTCATGAAGGTCAGCACTTCTGTAGTCCTGTCACTAGAAGGGAACTCTAGCTAATTTTAGCTTCAACTAACTAATTTTTGAGCACAGAGTATAGTCAGTGGCTGGAGGAAAGGGGTAATTTTGCTGCCTTATGATCTCCAGGTCCCTCTCCAATTTCCCTTGTTCACCCTCAAACATCTTTCTGATGTAGCTGAATCACTTCTTCCATCTACTTCCTCTCTTATTCCAGCAGATAAAACAAGGGTAGACAGATTGAGATTAAAAATAATTTATTTCTTAGTATGTAGGGAGGAAGGGAGGGAGGAATGAAGGGAGGGAGGGAGGGAGGGAGGGAGGAAGGAAGGAAGGAAGGAAGGAAGGAAGGAAGGAAGGAAGGAAGGAAGGAAGGAAGGAAGGAAGGAAGGAAGGAAGGAAGGAAGGAAGGAAGGAAGGAAGGAAGGAAGGAAGGAAGGAAGGAAGGAAGGAAAGATTTAAAGAATTAAAACTGAGTGGATTGCCTCAGGAAGTAGTAGGTTCCCTGCAACTATAAGACTTCATGATAAGATTGGATGGCTTCCTATTGGAGTTACTAGAAGGAGTGTTATGTTTCAGGTAGAAGTTTTAAAACTCAGCATTCATAAAATGAACTGCACAAAAACAAAGAAATAAATCAGGATTCTCCACTAAAGACTCCTAACATTATAGAAGTATGTAATATATTCAAGCTTCTCTCTGAAAAGAGAGCCATCATTTTAATATCGATATTTTCCCAGTAATTATTTCTAGATGAAAGTCATAGGATGCCGGTAATCCAAGTTATAAAAGTTGGGTTTCACCCAACATACAAAAAGTATTGGGGCATCAATTGGCTACAACTTATTATCAATAAAGATTTTCATAGAAGCAGCATAAACTTTATCATCCAAGAGAGTGTCTTTTACTTTGGGTAGCTTTCTAGGGGCCTGTGTCTCTGGTAATATATTTATTAAATTATTCAATAAACAACAAATGTGATTTTTTTCTACTGTTTTATCACTGAAATTTTAAAAACCAATGCTAAGAAATTATACTAATGGTGTATGTTTTCCATATATTAATGTATACATCAACTGTCTAAAGGTAGCAGGGAGCTGAAAGGGAAGCACTGATAAGTATTTCTATAATCGATAAAGTAGTGGACATGATCTCAAATAAGGAAAATTTCCCTAAAGTTAACAGGGAAGAAAATTGGAAATCAAGACTATATAGAGGAGCCAGCTTCCACTACAAGTTTGTAGGAGTTATTTTCTTTCTCCTCTCTGAAGTCATTCCCAAAGACAGTCTAGAATCATGTTTCTCTCCAGAAGATGAAGAATGTCTCTTCTACAAAGCTCTCATGCCAACCAACTCTACCCTTCAAGCAGGCATGTGATTTATTAACTTTCTCTCCAGCAATTAGGAAAGAAGTGCAAAATGTTCCAGAATTGGTTGAAAACCCTGTTTACATGTATTTAAAGAGATAAATATTATGTAAATTCATATGTCAAAATTAGAGGAATGGAAGACAATTAGCAAGATTGTTGTTTTTTCTAATTTATTATTGGCATGAAAGATGAAACTTCAAAACATAGGTTAGAGCCAGATCTCAAGTGATTGCTCTGAAAAAAAAAAAGAGGCAAATTTTTTTAAATGAGCATGAATTGGGTAAAAAACAGGGACATTTGGAAGAATAGTGGTTTGGGGTGAAAAAACAACATGAAATATCCAATAGAAAGTTTGTGATAAAAGCCTGAGTCTTAGGAGAGTGGAGCTTGGTTATGTATATGATCTTTATACAGATGCTACTTAAATCTATGCTTGCTAATGAGGTATGTGTGTGTAAGAGAGAGACACAGACAGACAGAGACAGAGACAGAGACAGAGACAGAGACAGAGACAGAGACAGAGACAGAGACAGAGACAGAGACAGAGATAGAGACAGACAGAGAAGCAGGGGCTCTAAATACAGAACCTTGGGGAACATCCAAAGTTAAAACTGAGGATAAATAGAAACCTCAGGCAGTAGAGAGTATTCAAGAGCAAAGAACCAAATATAGCAGAGGGTTCATAAAAGGATACAGTCTAAGAAAAGATCATCACATTTGGAAACAGATTCTTTGCTATCTTTGAAAAGAGCACTTTCAGTTGAGTTCTGTGGTCAAGAGTCAGATTACAGAATAGACATACAATAAACAGTTGTAAAAGATTATAGTAATTTTATGCTTGAAAAAGGTAAAGATCCAAGTTTTTGGAATAAGAGTCCACTGTTTGTTTTAAATTGTTGGGAAAATTAGAAAGGAATTTGGCAGGAACTAAATATATATTAAAGTCTTTTACCATTTACCAAGATAACATCAAAATGGATAGATGACGTAGGTATAAAGGGAGAGAGTTTAAACAAAATAGAACAGAAAACCTATTACCCATCAGATTTATGGATAAAAAAATTTATGAATTAACAAGAGCTAGAAAGTTTTGTGAAATATAAAGTAGATTATTTTGAATACATTAAATTAAAAAGATTTTATGCAAATAAAATTAACATAGCCAAGATTAGGTGGAAAACAAGCAATAAACTGAGGAAATTTGCAAAACTTTATCAAATATATAGAAATATGAGACATTCCCTAAATGATAAATGGTAAAATAAAGCTATGGACAGTTTTTTATATAAAGAAGTCAAAGCTAAATATAATTCTATGAAAAAAATTCTCTAAATCACCATTGATTAGACAAAACAACTCTGAGATATCTCAAATCTGCTAGATTGGCTAAAATGATAAAAGGGGAAAATGACAAATATTAGAGGGAATATAGGAAAATGGGGACATTAGTGTATTAGTACATTGTTCATAGAACTGTGAACTGATCCAACCATTTTAGAGAGTAATTTGGAATTAGACTCAGAGAGTTATAAAACTTTGTATACCTTTTGAACTAGTAATACCACTATTAGGTTTATTTCCTGAGATAATAAGAGAAAAAGGAATAAATATATATGTATATATGTGTGTATGTATATGTGTGTGTGTTCTAAAATATTTATAACAGCTCTTTTTTTGGTGGCAAAGAACTGGAAACTGAAAGAATATACATCATTTGGGGAATGACTGAAGAGGTTGTAGTATATGCTTATAATGGAATACTAGTGTGCCATAAGAAATAATAAACAAAATGATCAAAAATGAACAAAAAAAAACTGAAAATATTTCTATAAAGTGATGCAAAGCAAAGCAAGCAAAGCCAGGAGAATGTTGTACATAGTAACAACAATGGTATATGATGATCATTTGTGAATGATTCACTATTCCCAACAAGGCAAGGACACAAGACTACTGCAAGGGACTCATGATGAAAAAGGATATCCACTCTCATAAAAGGAGGAGACAGTCTATATGTAGACTGAAACATATTCTCCTTTTGATTTCTTCTATGAATTTTTCTCTAGTGGAAGCAGTATGTATCTTGTTTCACCACATAACCAACAGGGAAATATGTATATATGACAATGTATGCAACCTATATCACATTAACTTCCTTCTTGGCAAGAGGAGAGGATCGGGAAGGAGGAAGAGAACATGAAATACAATTACAGTGGAAGAGATGGACTAGACTGGAACAGGACAGAGGTGCAGCAGAGTTGAGAAGGGAATGAATGTTAGAGGCTGCTTCTAGATAGCCAGTGATTAAGTAAGGAAAATGGAGAGTCAAATGTTTTGATGGCCATGGAAGTGGGTGGCAAATGAATAATAATGCTCATAGTCTTTTAAGGAGTTTTGCTTCTATGCAAAATCCCTTGCCTGCCCCATGGGGCTGATTGGGTAAGGAAGAGGTTGTTGGGATGTCACTGTCAGATGTCCCTGGACACCTGGACAGAAGATGATCCATGCCACCCTTGTGAACATAACAAGTGCTCTCATCTAGCCAACACAGTGATCACTGTGCCTGTCCACCCAAGAAACTAAATGAAAGTCAGGGCTTGCACTGACTGCACTGGATTAAGAATCAGTTATGGCTGGGGGCAGCTGGGTAGCTCAGTGGATGGAGAGCCAGGCCCAGAGACAGAAGGTCCTAGGTTCAAATGTGACCTCAGACACTTCCTAGCTGTGTGACTCTGGGCAAGTCACTTAACCCCCATTGCTTAGCCCTTACCACTCCTCTGCCTTAGGACCACTACACAGTATTGATTCCATGTTCTCTTTTTAATTTTATAATCTTTAAGAAGTAAAGAAGCTAAAGGTTTACTTGACAAGTAAAAATTTGCCTCGATGTAGCAGTAGTTCAAAAATCAGGAAATAAATTTTACAAAACTGGACTAAATGACCTCTGAGATTCTTTTGAACTTTGAGATTATATTTTGAATGTCCAGTGCTAAGGAAAAATACATCTGAATAAGTTTGTATTTCTTAATTGGATAAGGAATTAACAACAAAGAGGGAGAAATGGCTGAGGCTGAAATCAACTGGTTAAATTAGTCTAAATATTGGTTGGGTTTGTTTTTTTTTTTGTTGTTGTTGTTGTTTTTATCTAGATCTTTGCTTTCATGTGGACACAATCTTTCCTGGAATAACAAACAATCTGAAAGGATTTCGTGTAAAGGCAAAACAGTTGGATAAGTACACTGAGAATTCTTAGGATAAAAGATGCTTTATAAATCCAATATGTTCCTGCTGTTATTATTAAAAGTAGTTTTTACTATAACAAAGAAAAGGTATTTTCTTTAAATCATTGTTAAGAGGCAAATTTGACTGTTCAGCAATGTCACTCAGCATGTGTTGCATATCCACTGTATAAAATTCTGCACTGAGCTTTTTAGGCAGACACCAAAGAAATAAGGTGACAAGGTCTCTTGTCACAACCTTCTCTCAGCTATGGCTCTGGGATTCCACCTTCTGTGAACCAACCTGTTTGCCAATTGTGTATTGGCACCTATTTTTTTTAAATCCTTACTTTCTGTCTTAGAATTGATACTAAGTATCAGCTACAAAGTAGAAGATCAGTAAGGACTAGATGATTGGATTTAAGTGACTTGCCCAAGTTCACTCAGCTAGACAGTGTTTGAGATAATTTATGAACCCAGGACCTTCCCTCTCTAGGCATGGGTCTCTATCCACTGAGCCACCTAATTGCCCTGGCACATAGGTTTTTAAACTACTTATAAAGGGCTCTTCAAAGCCATGTGCACATAATAAAGTCATGAATTTGGAATAGAAGATTAAGATGGAAGATAGTGCCTCATTACATCTCCACCTGGGAATTTTTGTTCTTGCCTTCCTTTCCTTTTATCTGGGAGAACCAAAGCATCTTGTAAAGGCAGCACAACCATCAGTCATAAACAAAACCCCAAACATGAAAAATTTTTACAAAGAGATTTAATAGGCCATTCAGTATAGGGAAGAGATAGTGGCTTGGGTGTCTCTGTAAGTTTATATTATATAAAATGTATATATATATATATATATGTATGTATGTATATATGTACATATAATATATATAATATATCCAAAATATAAAATAAAATCCAACAAGGATATAATCTGAGCTGAATATAGGCAGCTTCCCAAAAAGTCAGTTTCCAGATGTTAATTGAAATTTCCATCACCAAGGAAATATAAACATTCAGTAAAATTTGAGTAAAATCAAAATGCAAGCTTTTGGGTGGACCCAAATCACAAGCTATTTGGGATGAGCCAAGACAAGGCTCGGGTGAGATCTAAACATTGTTTGCATGACCCACACATCACATTCTAAAGTATTGATTAAATTAAAGAGAATTTCCCACATTAAATGAGATAAAGATTTGGAATAGAGACATTGCCCCTGGTAAGCAAGAAGGTAAGGTCCAAAGAGTACCTGTTTACTGAGAATCTGGCCAAAAATCGACTTAGCCAACAGGCTTTTTATTCTACTTTCTAAGCACCTGGCCTCTGGAAGTTTAGACTCACCTAAAGAAAAAAACTACATGCAGCCAAAACTCTTGGGAAATGATATATTCCTCCTTATGGGCAGAAACCAATTGAGCGTCATCTTTCCCATGGTTTTATTTTGGGGTTTTGGCTATGATGAGTTTGTTCTTATAACAATGACCAATATGGAGTTATGTTTTGCATGACAATAAAAAATGAAAAAAAAAGAAATAGAAAGCAATTGAGAACTTCTTCCTATTCTTATAATTGAATATATGAAGGACCTGACAGCATCACTAAAAAGCTGAACTTAAGCCCCTGGTCTCTAAACTAAAATAATAAACATCACAACCTATTTTTCCTTTTTTTATGAAACAGGCGGTAATTCAACTAAAGACATCATCTGGAGCCAAAAAAAAAAGAGAAACCCTGCAACCATAGTACCTGGTGGAAATGCCCACAAGTGACCCAAGCAAGACCTAGGAGAGACTTTAGATCATGACCAATCAGAAACAACAGCAACAACAACAACCACAACCACCACCACCACCAGAAGTTCTATAGTGCCAGAGGTATGAATTTCCCCTCTAAACATTATACATGTTTGGGTATTTTTATGTGTGGGCCTCCCTGTGCATATTCCCTAAACTTTCAGTCATATCTTTGTGACCCTCTTTGTAGTTTTTTTAGTACAGACACTGCAATGATTTACCATTTTCTTCTCTAGCTCATTTTACAGATGAAGAAACTGAGGCAAACAAGGTTAAGTGATTTGTCATTAGTTACAAAGCTAATAAGTATCTGAGATAAGATTTGAATTCAGGTCTTTCTGACTTGAGGGTCAACAGTTTATCCAATGCTCTACCTAGCTACCCCTATTCCTTAGGTATGTACTTTTTAATGACTGATTGTATGTCCAAATGGATATATATGGAAGAACCAATTCCAGAATTATTTGAGAAATATTTTATTTGTATTTTTCTTTCTTTTTCTTTTATTCATTTCTTTTATTGATTTTTTTTTGCTTATGCCTCACATTTATATATGTAAATTTATATAGTGGTAGTCTCTCGGTGATCGAGAATGACAATTGTCTTTGTGCAGTTTCATCTACGGTGTACCCTCATGTGGCTTTGGAGTCCAAAGACTGAGGCGCACAGTGTGTGGCACACGGGGCCTGGGACGCCAGTTGTTACAGGAGGTGCGGGTGTGGCCTGGTGTCGGCGTTCACGCGCAGCGCCAAGACGTCGACGTCGCTCATCTTCAAAGGTGGTGGCGGCCTGGTGAATGTGGGTTCGCCAGCTGCTTCTGTCAGAGGCAGCCAGTTCTAGTTGCTTTGGTGTAATGCCAGCCCACTTCAAGTTGGACTTTAGCCGATCCTTGAATCTTTTCTTTGGTCGGCCTTGTTTCCTGAGTCCAGCTGATAGTTCACCATAGAATGCCTGTCTTGGTATTCGCTGTGGGTCCATGCGGATGACGTGTCCAGACCATCGTAGCTCGGCTTTGAGGACCAGGACTTCGATGCTGGTGGAGTTGGCTCTGTCGAGGACTTCCTGGTTGGTGATTCGGTCCTGCCATTGGATCCTCATGACTGACCAGAGGGAGCGTTGGTGGAATTGCTCCAGCTGTTTCATGTGCTTCCGGTACAGTGTCCATGTCTCGCAACCGTACAGGAGCGAGCTGAGGACCACTGCATTGTACACTTTGAGCTTCGTCGCAGTGCTTACACCTCTGTGTTGGAGGACTTTGCAGAGCAGCCGCCCGAGTGCCTGGCTGGCCTTTTGGATCCTGGCATTAATCTCGTGGTCTAGGGACCCATCGTTGGTGATGGTGCTGCCCAGGTACTTGAAAGTGCTGACCTTAGAAAGCTGCGTGCTGTCGATTGTAATGCACGGCTGGTTAGTTGGCTTCCCTGGTGCAGGTTGGAACAGCACCTCTGTTTTGCTGAGGCTGATAGTCAGGCCAAACAGTTTTGTTGCGGTGGAGATCCTGTCCACAATGGTTTGGAGATGATTTTCTTGGTGGGCCATGAGAGCACAGTCATCTGCGAAGAGAGCTTCCAGGATGAGTCTCTCTGTTGTCTTTGTTTTTGCAGTCAGGCGGCGAAGGTCGAATAGTGAGCCATCCAGTCGGTATTTGATGTAGACGCCCAGGTCTAGATCCATCACAGCATGTTATAATACTTGGGTGAAGTATAGGTTGAATAGTACTGGAGCGAGGACGCAGCCTTGTTTCACGCCACTGGAGATGTTGAAGTGATCGGAAGTCTCTCCACCAGATAGGACTTCCCCTGTCATGTCGACATGAAAGATCTGGATCAGTTTGATGAATTTTGCTGGGCAACCGAGCTTGCTGAGGATCACCCACAATGCGTCCCTGTTCACTGTGTCGAACGCCTTTGTCAGGTCTATGGAGACAATGTAGAGACTCAGGTTCTGCTCAAGGCATTTTTCCTGCATTTGCCTCACTGTGAAGACCATGTCAATGGTGCTGCGATCTGGTCGGAAGCCACATTGTGATTCAGGCAGGTTCTGCTCTGAAACAGATGATAGGAGTCTGTTGAGTATAACATGGGTGAGGATCTTTCCAGCAGTGGAGAGTAGTGAGATGCCTCTGTAGTTGTCACAGGCTGCTCATGAGCCTTTGTTCTTATATAGGGCTACGATGGAGGCATCTCTGAGTTCTGGGGGCATGTCTTCCTCTTCCCATATGCTGGTCAGCACTATGTGGAATGCCTGGAGCGCCTTTCCATTTAAGGCCTTGTACACATCGGTTGGGATCCCGTCTTTACCGGGTGCCTTGCCTGCACTCATTTGTTTAATGGGTTTTTGGACTTCTTCTATTGAAGGAGGGACGTCAAGTTGTTCAATGGAGCGATTTTGGGGGATCTGGTCAAGGGCGCTTTGGTCAACTGAAGAGGGTCGGTTGAGAAGCTGACTGAAGTGTTCTTTCCACCTGTTGCTGATGCCTTTTTTATCTTTTATGAGAGTGTCACCATCAGAGGATAGCAAGGGAGTGGTGGTGGGTTTTAATGGCCCATAGACAGTCTTGAGGGCACTGAAAAATTGTTTGTAGTTTTTCATATCAGCAAACCGATGGATTTCTTCTGCCTTTTTTTCCCACCATCGATCTTGCATCTTCCGGATCTCACGCTGCCCTGTGGCTTGGAGAGGCTTGAATCTGTCCTTTTTAGGAGCAGAGTTTGGGTTATTTTGCCACTCCATAAAGGCTTTGTTCTTCTTGCTCAATAGGTCTTCAATAGCAGTGTTGCTCTCGTCAAACCAGTCCTGGTGGTTGCATTGTTTTGGGTCTACAACTGCCTTTGATGTTTCCTTCACTGCATCTCTGAACTGGTTCCATTTCTCGGTTGAGCTTCCAGTGAGTGGTCCCTTGGCAGACAGCTTGTTGTCCAGGCAGGACTGGAATGTTTGCAAATAAGATGGATCTCTAAGACGATTCACGTTGTAAAATGCGAGAACTGTCTGGGCGCATTTTGGATGGTGAGGCGGAATGAGCATTTGAAGAGTCCCTCTAACCAATTAGTGGTCTGTCCAGCATTCAGCTCCTCTCATGGCTCTGGTGATCTTTATATCCTGGATGTCTCACCGGCATACAATGATGTAGTCAATGAGATGCCACTGTTTTGATCTTGGGTGCATCCACGTTGTTTTATATTTGTTCGCCATTTTGAACACAGTGTCCGTGATGGTGAGTTCAAACTCTGAGCATTTTGCCCACGCCGTGTTTGCCAAGCACTCCTTTCCATCTTTCATGGTCCTGGCCAACGCGGGCGTTGAAGTCTCCCAGTAGTATCAGCTTGTCATTTGTGGGCACTGAGTGCAGGACAGCACTCAGGTCAGAGTAGAACTGCTCAATGGTCTCCTCTGTGCTGGTCAGTGTTGGGGCATATGCGCTGATGATTGTGGCATACCGGTCTTTGCTGAGAGGCAAGCGGATCTTCATGAGCCTCTCGCTGATGCCCACAGGCAAGTCTGGCAGCTATTTGAGCAAACTGGTCTTGATGGCCAGACCAACACCGTGGATTCTGTCTTCATTTGAGGCTCTACCTTTCCAGAAGAAGGTGTATCCAGTGGTGGGTTCGCTGAGTGATCCCTCTTCTGGTAAGCGTGTTTCACTTAAGGCTGCCATGTCGATGTTATATTGCGCCAGTTCTTTACCAATTAGAGCTGCTCTTTTCTCAGGTCTTGGGGTATTCTCTCTATCAAGTAATGTCCTAGTGATCCATGCTCCTAGTAGGAGTTTCTTTGTATTTTTTCTTTGATTTCGACTGCTTAAAGGGGATGACCCGCCAGCCGCGGTGTGCTGACCGGGTGTTTGTAGGGCAGGCAATGTTTGGGACACATTTTCTAGTCCCCTCCCTTGATTAGGGTGAGCAGTGCTGTCTTAGAGAGGGCTGCTCAGTCGCCCAGGTTGCTGCCGAATGTCCCTGCTGCCCACAGGGCCAAGTGACCACTGGTCCATGGGCCACCTACGTGCAGGATCATGACTACAACTGCCAGTGGTCACCTCCACCTGTTGCATCGTCACTCCCCCATCGCGGCAGGTCTTGAAGAGGGTGGACTGGGTTAGGATAGATGAGTGTGCACAAAGATACTTGTGTGTGAAAGAGATTTAAGTGGAAAAGCCGATGCACAGAGACAGTCCCACTCTCTTGGGTAAATTTATACATTTATATATATATATATATATATATATATATATATATATATATATATATATATATATATATATATATATATATCCCCTTATATCTGATTCCCAGAAAGCTCTCTCTTGACATAAAGATTTTTTAAAAAACCAGTTCAATAAAACCAGCCAAAAAACAATTGTGTTTGAGAGTATTCAGAATATTCCACATGCATATTCCTCAACCTCTATAATGAAGGAAGGGAGCTACATTTTCTCAACTTTTCTCAGGAACCAAGCTTAGTTATTATAATTAACTAGCATTCAGTTTGTTTTATTATAATTAGCATTCATGTTCTTTTATTCATTGAGTATATTATTTGCCTGCTTGTTTCACTCTGCATTAGTTTATAGAAGGTATTTTTAATACTTCATATTCATCATTTCTTAAGGCATAGTAATATTCCATTATCTTCATGTGCTTTGATTTTAGTCATTCTCCAATCAATAGGCACCTACATTTTTTCCAGTTCTCTTATGTATTATTTATTTCCTTATTTTATTTTTCCTTTAAATACCTCTACTTTGAAATAATTGTTTCTTCTAGTTGATCAGCAAAGGTAATACACCCATGGGGGCTTGTGAGACATGGATTTGAGTAAATGTGAATGAATAGAATTGCTTTATTCTAGGCTAGCTTGTATGGGAGAATTTATGTAATTATTTTGGTTGTCCACCCACACATACCTCAATTTAAAAAAATGTGCATTGATAAAGACCAACCACTTCATAATAACTGTTCCCATAGTACTTTCCTTTTTATTTTTATTTTTTATCCCATGGTGCCTTTAAAAAACAATTATTAAAATCATGTTAAATATATGGCTAAAAAATCATGAAATATTTTCACACATATTCACCCTTTTCTCCCAGAGAGGAAGTCTAACATTAGTCACCTGGAACAAATTATTGGTATTATATTTGATATAAATCCTTTTGTTCTGTCTTTATTATTGTTATCATTGGGTATATTATTCTCCTGGTTCTTCTATATTCACTATGAATTCATATATAATAATCTATTTGGTAAATCCTCAATCAATTGACACAATACATCTCTAGTTCCATATATAAAGGTATCTATTTTTGTCTTTTATTATGGTTTCATTCCCCTTTCTGGCACTGAATTCTCCCACAAACCATAGTTGTAAAAAAAAGATAACTTCTAAGTTTCTTCTAATATTTTTATGATATGACCATTTATATTTAGGGCCAGTATCTATTTAAACCTTATTATGGCATAAAGTATATGATGATGTTCTCAGCAGTTTTTGTCAAAATCTTTTTTTTTGTACTTTGCTTTAAATATTATTTTCAATAATATTATATGTTATTAAATGAATGAATAATATTTTACATAATATTAAAGGAAGGTCTTTGCAGAAATATCTTTTAGTATTTTTCAACATCAAGAGTGGCAACAGTTTCTTGAAGGATTTTTCTGTGGTTTGCATTTTTCAATCTATGTAATTAATTTTTAATTGATTCACTGATGATGTATCCTTGGGTATAAATCCATCTTGATCACAATGAATAAATTTGTGGTTATTGTTATAATATCTTTATTAAAAACTTATTTTAAATATTTATATCAATATGGATTAATGATATATATCTACTGTTTTCTTTCTTGACTTTATCTTTTGAGTATCAATATTATATATATATATCTCATAAATGTAGTCTGTTAGCATGTTTTAGCATGTTGTTCTCTCTCACTATCTTTCTGTTGCTCTTTTTCAAAATCAAGTGAATTAAGTAATATTGCTTTTCTGAGACTTTTTAAATGTTCTTTGTTTTGTTTGTTAGTTCAATAGCTTTTTATTTTCCATTTTATTTTTCTCTTTTGATTTTCAAAATTTCTTCTTTATGTTTGTTAACTTATTATGCCTAATACACTTTGATGTTTTAGTTCTGTGTCCATATCTGAAATATTCTTTTTTCATGGAGAAAATTGTTGTGTTCTATTTTCTGATCCATTATGCTATTGTCTTCCACTTACTAAATTGATGGATTTCTTTATTAAAAATTTTCACCTTTTCCCCTTTGAACTATTTTTGTTCTTTTCAGCTGCTTTGCTTATCTTAAACTAGTCTCTTTCCTTACACATACACCTACACTTTTCCTATTATACTCAGACAAGTCCAAATTTCATGATTCTATTTTCTTGTTTTTCTCTCTCTCTTTTTACCTTTCTCCTTCCTGGCTCAGATTATTGTACAGACACTTCCTAGTCCTCTCTTGATTTCCATCAAGTCATTTAACTTAGGTAGCATTGTTGTTTTCCCTTTCAAATAAGTGCTTATTTAATTTATACCTTTCTGTATTCCTTTCCCCTTCTAAAACACCCTAAAATCTAATCTATTCATTAATTTTCCATATATATGCTTTATCTATTTTCTTTATGACTATATGAAGTCTCGCATCCTCTTCTGATCATCTCTATCTCAGCTTATAATATCAATAGCTCTTTTCACTTTTCCCTCTCCTATTGCCTCATTTGAAGGACCTTTTTCTGAAGAAATCCATACCTAGAAGTATTCCTGAAGGAGGCAGCATAGTAGAGTAGAAGGGAGCTCTGGATATAGAGTGAGAGGACTTGGATACATTCAGCCTCTTCCATTTGATATCTGTGTATCATGGGGTCATCCATATCATCCCTCTGGACATGAGTTCCCCTATCTACCTACCCTTTAGTCCAGGATCTCTTAGAAACATAGAATCCTCCACCACTTGAGTGGGACGTGGACCAGAGCATTAGTGCCTAAAGAGATCACTCTCCCCAGACAGAGTCTTCTCTGATATGCCAGTAGCACCCCTTCTTTCCTCATGGAACAGGACTCAACACACAAGAATAACCCTTCACTGGTGGAACTTGGTTTGTTTTTTAAAGACATAAACAAGAGAAGAGACTGGAGAAGAAAGGATGGCATTTTCGACCTATTGTTCTTATAACCCTATATATGACCCTCTCATCATAAATGTCCAAATTATGATAATAAATGATCAGAGTGGGACCTTTTGTCCATGAGGGAAATGTTTTTCACAAGCCAAGCACCTGAAAGGTGTGTGTAATAAACAATACCTCCATCTAGTGGTAAAAGTGCAACCTAACATTCGAAAGGATTTATCCTTCAAATGCCCCAAAAGGGGTTCTCTCCAAAATGCATCAGTCCAGTCCAAGTCCCTAAGATCAGCTTCTTAAGTCAAATGCTATCCCTTTTTGCAAAAACAAAAATATTTAACTTGGAGGGAGGAGAGAAAGTGGTGTGAGAGTTATCCTAATATCAGAGACAGGTTTGAGTATACATTTCCACTATCCAGAAAGAAAGACCCTTCTAAGAAAATAAATCCAGATATAAGATAAATGAAACAATAATTAACTTGTGTATGGAAAACAAATGTTTTAACTCTTCTTAACATTATTCATTAACATAAAAATTATTATTGTGATCACTATAAGTTACCCTCAGATCTACCCTACTTGGTTTTTCTTGTAATAATTACCTATTCATTAAGGAAAGTCTGGAAGAATATTTTATTTGGCAACTCCTTGCTGGTCTCTTTTGAGCTGCTGAGTTTATTAAAAGTACCAAAACTTCATTTCTTAAAAATGCATTTCCAACAACACTGAAATCAGTGAGACTGAAAGCTCTATTGGGTCTTCCCTAGTATTAGTCTAAACTAGTGAACTTTTACTCTAAGGTGTTTTAATTAGTGATGATGGGTTGATTTATTCCTCTTAAAGCGGAATTTTGGTTTATTTTAGACTGTGATTCCCATGATTTTGTTTAGTCTAAAGAATTCAATAAGAGGATAATGTGCAATTCCTCAGCCTCATGAACACCATTGGGGTGGGGGTGGGTGGAACACTCTTGCAACCAAAGCCCAATCGTAATGAATCTTCAGTCATTCCTTCAAGTTATTCCTTAACTTAGTTTGGCCCCCTTTCCACACATTCAGACAGAGGGCCTCATTTCCCAAACTTGTCTAAGGTACACAAATTCTTTGTCCCAACTCTATCAAGCACAGTAACTGTTTAACACTGAGATGAATATTTAAAGTATTCACATACAGCTACTGAGCATCAGAGAAAGGTACATTTTGGCTGAGCCTATTTTTTTTTTATTTCCAAGGTCCCCAAAAAATAATAATTCAAGAATCAATCATGGGCTATTTTAGCATTAAAGGCTTCTTCGTGGTGATGCGAGGGCACATACCACCAGAAGCATAATAGACCACTATAAACCAGCATAGATGCTCCAGATATCACTTTTAGGTGGGGGAGAAGAAATGGATAGGGAGGGACAGTAAGAAATAAAAAGTTCCAAGTTCTTTCAATTTACAAGAAGCTCCAGGCCAACCAAAAAAGAGCTTAAAAAAGAAAATTGACATTGCTAAACTTTTTCCACTCCCAAAGCAATTAGAGACTTATCCTTCTACTGAACTTAGAGCTAGGGAATGGGGTAGAAACTGAGAATTACTTAGACTAGGACAAGCAGGATTTTATGCCAGAGTGTCAAAATTTAGAGAGTGATACCAGTCTGACAGCACTTTTAGTTCTTTCAGCTGCAGAAAAGCAACTGAATTTAGCATCTAATTACAAGAACAATAAATTAAAATAAGAAGCTAACTGATGGAACTTCCTTCTCTCCTTCAGTAGTATCTAGGTTGTGCAATGGAAAGAATTTAGGTTTGGAGTTAGTAGGAAAGGAGTTCAAATCTCATCTCAGACACTTACTACTAGACCTTGGGGCTTCTTTATCTCAGTTTATTCAACTGTAAACACCCAAGGTTGTTATGACTATCTGTAAAACACTTAACGCTGTGCCTGGCACACAATAATTATAATAATTACAAGTTCTTGTTTCCTTCCTTCTTCCCTGCCCAAGTCCCACTAAGTGTGAACCAGTTCTTGGTCAAGCCCTTCAATAGAGACCCTATGATGACCAAAGGTATTTTTTTGCTCTTCTACTGAATTTATCCTTAAAAAATTGATTTCAAATTTTACCCCACTACTTACTCCAGGCAACTGCAGATACATTTTGTGATGCTTACTCTTGTCACAAAAATTGTTTTCTCTGACTCTGAGAATAGGTCTTTGTCTCAGCCACTGCTACAGTTGCATAAGCAACAGGCAAGCTCACAACAAACCCAACAGCCCCCAGTGGCATCACTGATCTTCAAGAACAACAAAAAATTCAGAATAAAAATCCATGGTACAATGTAAAGGCTTGCCACCCCCAAAATAATATTCTCAGCAAGTGTATCATTATTATGTTCTAATGAAAATGAAAGACATGTCAGATATGCTTCCTTAGGGATTCTAAAGGTTGGGATGGATCATCTTGCTTTAAGTGTTAAAACTGTCATCTTGGTATTTTTCATTTTCCAGTGAAACCCCTAATCCACCTATAAAATATGACTCACATAATGAATCCAGGTATTTCACCCAATGCTAAAATCCAAAAGCAATTAGCCTTTCTGTTTATTTCACTTGGGAGTTAGACTAAAAGCTAAATGAACATACAAAAAAAAAGAGCCAGGCATTGGTCCAAATGTCTGAATGATGTACTAATTAAATTGTATAACAACATAGCTGTCTTTATATGTACACTTTATTATAGGTTGGGGAATCAGCTTCATCCTTTTATGTCAGCCTCCAAGGTATCAGTTCATTAAGGCAAGAAAGAACCTACTTAGTACAACAGTTAACCAAAGAGCCCACCTATTCTTGCCCACTGAATTGATATGAAATGTTGGAGTAGATTCAGAAATATCTGTTCATTTTTTCCCACTATACCTTTGACCATAGCATGATCTTGGGTCAGTAACTGAAAGGGAGACAACATTCAAATTTCTTCCTCTTTCGATAGACCCCAGACATCTGATGCTCTAACATCCAATTTGACTCTCCCTTGCCCTTTGTCTACCAGAGTACCAATCACTGATCCTTCTCCCAGTTTTACCCTCCAACTCTCCTCTTCCTCAAGTCCCAAAATACTTGAAACATCTACTAAAAATAAGATATTTGTAACACACTTAGCACAATGCCTGGCACATAGTAGATATTTAATTAGTAAATGCTTGTTCTCTTCCATTACTCCTCTTCCAAAAAAGCCAATGGAAAAATGTCATTACTTCTGGAAGAGTAAATTTGTGAAAAAGATGAGCTTTTTGAAGGACCTAAAACATTATCAATATGGTGATGGTTGACTTCTTCAGCAATAAAGCTAAAACTATCTTTGCATAGGTGCTAAGTAGAGTCCTATATTTATATCTCACAATTCATTTAATTTAAATTCAACTATATATATATATATATATATATATATATATATATAAATGTTAAACTCTTTAGTACAACAAACTAGGAATAAAAACTAAATAAGACCTTATCTTCAATGAAGTTTCCCTTCTATTGGGGAAATACCTCACATACACCAAGAAGTATAATCAATCAACAATCAATAAGAACTTATTTAATGCCTGATGTTTGAAAGGCATCCTGTTGCTATAGTAGATAGGGAGCTGACCTTGGAGTCAGAAATGATGCTGTTGAAGTATGGCCTCTGAAACACACTGTGTTATCCTGAGAAAGTGACTTAGTCTCTCAATGTTCCAAGGAATGCTCTAAGACTATAAGCTTCTCTTATTTTATTGTTTGTTTCTATTTTTCTTTTTCAGTTATCTTTCCCACCAACTACACTCAACATGTCTAACAACATGAACATGATCAAATAGAAAAGAAGGAAGGAAGGAAGGAAGGAAGGAAGGAAGGAAGGAAGGAAGGAAGGAAGGAAGGAAGGAAGGAAGGAAGGAAGGAAGGAAGGAAGGAAGGAAGGAAGGAAGGAAGGGAGGGATGGAAGGGATGGAATGGAAGAGAAAGAAGAAAAGGAAGGGAAGGAAAGCAAGAAGGAAGGGAAGGAGGGGAAAAGGGAGGGAGGAATAGTTTTCAATCCATAGATTATATAGTGCAGCAAAACAAATTGCTCAAGTCTGGAAAATGTGAATTCCTCTTTCTACATTTAAGTTTATCATGTCTCTTTCAGAAGGTGAGTGGCATTTTTATGTTAATTTTGACTCATTTGTCATTTTATTGATCATAGTTCTAATCTTTCAAAGTTGTTTTCCTCCATGATACTATTATCTTTGTTTATTTTCCTAGTTCTACTCATTCTGCTCTGTATCAGTTCAGAGAGGTCTTCCCAGTTTCCTCTTAATCTCTCTAAGACTATATATTTCAAAGAAAGTACTGACTTGGATTGGTAGAGGAAGTTTCTTTCTAGGAGTTTTCCATAACAGTGAAATCCATTCCTTGTCACTATCCCCATGCCCCAAGCACTGGGCTAGATATAAGAGCTACAAAAGCAAAAAGGAGAAAGTTCTTGAGTTTCTATGAATATAATATGCATATGACATCTACATTAATAAATATGATACCAGGTAATTCAAAGACTGAAAAAGCACACGCAACTGGTGGAATCAGGGAAAGCATCGTGGATGACAAAGTGGTACCTGGGTTGATGCTGAAAGGTTTTGACAAGCAGAGATTAAGAGAGATTGCAACTTGTGTAAATGCAAAGAAACAGGATATAAATTATTCAGTTGGAGGGACATCTTTAGCAGTCTAGTTTGCCTGGAGCTTGAGAGTGTGTGAAGGACTGTAATGTGAAATATAGCTTGAAAGGTAGGTAGGGAGCAGATTATTGTCATCTGAAGGCCTTCAAGGTGAAGCTAAAGAGTTTCTTTTTCTAGAAGCAATGGAGAGCTAATAAAGGTTTGTGAGCTGCAAAAGGAAAGGATCATGCCTTACTAAGGAACCATCTTTGCTGCTTTAGTATGGCTTACTTCAGCATATTCTCCTGGATCGTACTTGACAGTTCATTTCTTTAATGTAGAGGACCTTCAAAATCTGCTAGGCATTCATTTCTGGATACTTTTTAACTCTATCACAGCATGCTGGTGCAGTGTAAAGGCTACTGAACTTGACCTCTGGAAACATGCCTTTAAATATGAGTTCAGTAATATTTATTGGGAAAATGTGTTGAGGATTGAAGAATAGGGGACACGGAAGGTTTTGTAATAGGGAATGGAGGAATTGAAGAGAGAGGGGGAATATGGCTGCTGGCAATGTAAAAGGAGAGAGATGCCCCCTGCTGAGAAGCTATTTTTGAAAAATGGGGATCCCAAGAAATGGTCCAACTAAGATAGCCTGAGGGGATGTCTTCTCTATTGATTGATGTTGAAGATACCCCAGAGCAGGTAAGCATGGACCCCCCTGAGGGACAAGCCTCTCTCCAGACCAAGGTTTCCCAGCAAGGATCCAATAAGGACCCATTATAGTTGAATGGCTGTCCTGAGGTTCAGCTCCCTCTATGTCCACCTGAAATGATAGTCCTCTTATCTGATTGCAGTTATTTAAATAAAGATGAATTTTAATAACAAGTTTGGATTGGGAGGTATCAGGAAAGAGGGAATCGGCATTTCCCTAGATTGAAATTGAGTCTCTCTCAGCTTCTGAGCTGAGTCCAGGCCTTGCAGGCTGGTGGAGGGTTTCTTTTATTCCTGTCTATGCTAATCAGTGCCGGTTTTCTTAAATTCAAAGTCTTAGCAGTAGACAGCAAGTGGAAGAAGAGTTCTGATCTTCAGAGCTAATAGAGCCTGTCTCTTCAGGCTGATGCCCCTAAAGACCAGCCTTAAAGTTCAAACTGCTTCCCTTAAGTCCTTTTGTCTGATGACGTGATCACAGGAATCCAGTTAGAGCATGCAGTTGGGAAAATAAGGATTAGAGGCACTTCTATCCAGACACAGGGAGAGAGGCTCCTTCCAGACTGAGGGCCAGGAAGTGAGTCAGTCACAAGATCAACTGCCACTCCCATTTCCCCTCCCTCCACCAACTGTCATTCTTGTCAATATCTTCCCTCTAACATGCCAACTGCTGTTTATTCCACCTGATTGGCAGAAAGTCCAAAACTTGCTTTAGTTTTCCTTTCCACAATCATCCCCTTTTTTATTGTGACCTTCCCAAGGTCACTTACTGTTATTATAGTTACCAATCTACTAAATCTAATTTCTAACTACTTCCCCCAAAATAATAAACTTCCCTCAATTACTCTATCACTATTCTATGTTAACTTTATCTACTCTAAGGAATTCTATGCAGGAAAGTTTGGGAAAGGGTAGTTTTAGATTTTTACAATAAATTGAGTATAATAAATATTTGAACAAAACCATTACAAAGAAATTTGAGACTTCCAGGTAAGTATGGTGGCATTCTAGACATGGGATACTTCCTCTCCCCAGCACCTACTGACATAGACTACCTCAAAAGACCATAAAAACCATTTTCAGAAGAACAGAGGGGGACTTCCGGTTAAGATGGCGGCTTAGAGAAAGCTAAAGCTCAGATCTCCTGAAAACCCTTCCCGACCGATCTCAAACGATAAGCTCCTAAGGCGCCGAAATTCAAAACGATCAACAGCACAGACCCTGGGAACCCTCCTCCTGGACCTGGACCCGGTTCAAAAGGTACGGCTCCCCTTAAAAGCCAGAACCCGAGATCACTCGGACCTCAGGGGTAGGAGCGCAGAGTCCAAGGCTCCCGGAAGCCGCAGCCCGGCCGGGCTCAGAGAGCAGAACCCTCAGGGCCTTCTATAGTCCCGGTGAAAGTTACTGCCTGGGGCTTCCGCTGCAGAGAGCTGGTCGAAACAACAGCAACCCTCAGGGCGGGCAAGACAGCCTCACGGACTGGATCCTGCTATCCAAGTCGCAGTGAAAGTCCTTGCCCTAGAGCTTGGGAAAGCTGCAGCCCATCCCCCCGCAGGCCTACGAAACAGCCTCACGGGCCAGCGATTCTGAAGGCAACTTCCTGAAAGCGAGCTAGGGGGAGAGTGTGGCCTCGTGGTCTGACCCCTCCATTCCAGTTCCAGTGAGGCATATTCAGTTTAACCCAGGGAAAACTCATAGAACCAACATCTGCCCAGGACTAAAGCCTCGGATCACCAGAGATAAGAAAAGCTAATCCTCCACATTCAGAAATGGCAAACTCCACAGAACCACAGAAGCCCCAAAATACCAAGAAAAATAAGAAGAAAGGGGCGACTTTGGACACATTCTATGGAGCCAAAATACAAAATACAGAGCAACCAGAAGATAATATAAAAGAAAATGCTCCAAAACCTTCCAAAGGAAATGGAAACTCTCCACAAACCTATGAAGAATTTGAATCAGAAATGACCAAAAAGATGGAAGCCTTCTGGGAGGAAAAGTTGGAAATAATGCAAAAGAAATTCACGCATCTACAAAACCAGTTTGACCAAACTGTAAAAGAAAACCAGGCTTTAAAGGCCAGAATCAGGCAGCTGGAAGACAACGATCGTGTAAAAGAGCAAGAATCAATAAAGCAATGCCAAAATACCAAGAAATTAGAAGAGAACATAAAATATCTCACCGACAAGGTGATAGATCTGGAAAATAGGGGGAGAAGGGATAATTTAAGAATAATTGGACTCCCAGAAAAGCCAGAAATAAACACCAAACTGGACATGGTGATACAAGATATAATCAAAGAAAATTGCCCAGAGATTCTAGAACAAGGGGGCAATACAGCCACTGACAGAGCTCACAGAACACCTTCTACACTAAACCCCCAAAAGACAACTCCCAGGAATGTAATTGCCAAATTCCAAAGCTATCAAACAAAAGAAAAAATCCTACAGGAAGCCAGAAAAAGACAATTTAGATATAAAGGAATGCCAATCAGGGTCACACAAGACCTTGCAAGTTCTACTCTGAATGATCGTAAGGTATGGAACATGATCTTCAGAAAGGCAAGAGAGCTGGGTCTCCAACCAAGAATCAGCTACCCAGCAAAACTGACTATATACTTCCAAGGGAAAGTATGGGCATTCAACAAAATAGAAGACTTCCAACTTTTTGCAAAGAAAAGACCAGAGCTCTGTGGAAAGTTTGATACCGAAAATCAAAGAGCAAGGAATACCTGAAAAGGTAAATATTAAGGAAAGGGGAAAATGTTATCTTCTTCTTTTACTCAAACTCTCTTCTATAAGGACTACATTTATATCAACATATGTATACTAACATGTGGGGGAAAAAATGTAATGTATAAATAGGGGGTAAAGAAAGACCAAATAGAATAATCATTCTCACACAAAGATTCACATGGGAAGGGGAGGGGAAGAAAACTCCTATAAGAAGGAGAGGAAGAGAGGGGGGGGGTTACTTAAACCTCAATTTCAGGGAAATCAGCTCTGAGAGGGAAAAACATCCAGATCCATTGGGATCTTGAATTCTATCTTACCCAACAAGGGTAAGGAGAAGGGAAAACCAAGGGGGGGAGGGGGAGGGGGAGAGGGAGAACAAAAAGGGAGGGAAAGAGAGGGGGAGGGGGAGGGAACAAAAAGGGAGGGACTAAAAAGGGAAACATCAAGGGAGGGGACAAGGGGGACTGTTTCAAAGTAAATCACTGGACTAAAAGGTAGAGCCGAAGAAGAAAAGGTTAGAATTAGGGAAGGCAATCAAAATGCCAGGGAGTCCACAAATGACAATCATAACTTTGAACGTGAATGGGATGAACTCACCCATAAAACGTAGACAAATAGCAGAATGGATTAGAATCCAAAACCCTACCATATGTTGTCTTCAAGAAACACACATGAGGCGGGTTGACACCCACAAGGTCAGAATTAAAGGATGGAGTAAGACCTTCTGGGCTTCAACTGATAGAAAGAAGGCAGGAGTGGTAATCATGATATCTGATAAAGCCAATGCAAAAATAGACCTGATCAAAAGGGATAGGGAAGGTAATTATATTTTGTTAAAAGGGACTATAGACAATGAGGAAATATCATTAATCAATATGTATGCACCAAATAATATAGCACCCAAATTTCTAATGGAGAAACTAGGAGAATTGAAGGAAGAAATAGACAATAAAACCATACTAGTGGGAGACTTAAACCAACCATTATCAAATTTAGATAAATCAAATCAAAAAATAAATAAGAAAGAGGTAAAAGAAGTGAATGAAATCTTAGAAAAATTAGAATTAATAGACATATGGAGAAAAATAAATAGGGATAAAAAGGAATACACCTTCTTCTCAGCACCACATGGCACATTCACAAAAATTGACCATACATTAGGTCACAGAAACATAGCACACAAATGCAAAAAAGCAGAAATAATGAATGCAGCCTTCTCAGATCACAAGGCAATAAAAATAATGATTAGTAATGGTACATGGAAAACCAAATCTAAAACCAATTGGAAATTAAACAATATGATACTCCAAAACCGTTTAGTTAAAGAAGAAATCATAGAAACAATTAATAATTTCATCGAGGAAAATGACAATGGCGAAACATCCTTTCAAACCTTTTGGGATGCAGCCAAAGTGGTAATCAGAGGTAAATTCATATCCCTGAATGCTTATATTAACAAACAAGGGAGAGCAGAGATCAATCAATTGGAAATGCAAATGAAAAAACTGGAAAGCGATCAAATTAAAAACCCCCAGCAGAAAACCAAATTAGAAATCCTAAAAATTAAGGGAGAAATTAATAAAATCGAAAGTGATAGAACTATTGATTTAATAAATGAGACAAGAAGCTGGTACTTTGAAAAAACAAACAAAATAGACAAGGTACTGGTCAATCTAGTTAAAAAAAGGAAGGAAGAAAAGCAAATTCACAGCATTAAAGATGAAAAGGGGGACAGCACCTCCAATGAGGAGGAAATTAAGGCAATCATTAGAAATTACTTTGCCCAATTATATGGCAATAAATACACCAATTTAGGAGAAATGGATGAATATATACAAAAATACAAACTGCCTAGACTAACAGAAGAGGAAATAGAATTCCTAAATAATCCCATATCAGAAATTGAAATCCAACAAGCCATCAAAGAACTTCCTAAGAAAAAGTCCCCAGGGCCTGATGGATTCACCTGTGAATTCTATCAAACATTCAGAGAACAGTTAATCCCAATACTATACAAACTATTTGACATAATAAGCAAAGAGGGAGTTCTACCAAACTCCTTTTACGACACAAACATGGTACTGATTCCAAAACCAGGCAGGTCAAAAACAGAGAAAGAAAACTATAGGCCAATCTCCCTAATGAATATAGATGCAAAAATCTTAAATAGGATACTAGCAAAAAGACTCCAGCAAGTGATCAGAAGGATCATTCACCATGATCAAGTAGGATTCATACCAGGGATGCAGGGCTGGTTCAACATTAGGAAAACCATCCACATAATTGACCACATCAACAAGCAAACTAGCAAGAATCACATGATTATTTCAATAGATGCAGAAAAAGCCTTTGATAAAATACAACACCCATTCCTATTAAAAACACTAGAAAGCATAGGAATAGAAGGGTCATTCCTAAAAATAATAAACAGTATTTATCTAAAACCAACAGCTAATATCATCTGCAATGGGGATAAACTAGATGCATTCCCAATAAGATCAGGAGTGAAACAAGGATGCCCATTATCACCTCTACTATTTGACATTGTACTAGAAACACTAGCAGTAGCAATTAGAGAAGATAAAGGAATTGAAGGCATCAAAATAGGCAAGGAGGAGACCAAGTTATCACTCTTTGCGGATGACATGATGGTCTACTTAAAGAATCCTAGAGATTCAACCAAAAAGCTAATTGAAATAATCAACAACTTTAGCAAAGTTGCAGGATACAAAATAAACCCACATAAATCATCAGCTTTTCTATATATCTCCAACACAGCTCAGCAGCAAGAACTAGAAAGAGAAATCCCATTCAAAATCACCTTAGACAAAATAAAATACCTAGGAATCTACCTCCCAAGACAAACACAGGAACTATATGAACACAACTACAAAACACTCGCCACACAACTAAAACTAGACTTGAACAAATGGAAAAACATTAACTGCTCATGGATAGGACGAGCCAATATAATAAAAATGACCATCCTACCCAAACTTATTTATCTATTTAGTGCCATACCCATTGAACTACCAAAATACTTCTTCACTGATTTAGAAAAAAACATAACAAAGTTCATTTGGAAGAACAAAAGATCAAGGATATCCAGGGAAATAATGAAAAAAAACACATATGATGGGGGCCTTGCAGTCCCTGACCTAAAACTATATTACAAAGCAGCAGTCATCAAAACAATTTGGTACTGGCTAAGAAACAGAAAGGAAGATCAGTGGAATAGACTGGGGGAAAGCGACCTCAGCAAGACAGTATACGATAAACCCAAAGATCCCAGCTTTTGGGACAAAAATCCACTATTCGATAAAAACTGCTGGGAAAATTGGAAGACAGTGTGGGAGAGACTAGGAATAGATCAACACCTCACACCCTACACCAAGATAAATTCAAAATGGGTGAGTGACTTAAACATAAAGAAGGAAACCATAAGTAAATTGGGTAAACACAGAATAGTATACATGTCAGACCTTTGGGAGGGGAAAGGCTTTAAAACCAAGCAAGATATAGAAAGAATCACAAAATGTAAAATAAATAATTTTGACTACATCAAACTAAAAAGCTTTTGTACAAACAAAACCAATATAACTAAAATCAGAAGGGAAACAACAAATTGGGAAAAAATCTTCATAGAAACCTCTGACAAAGGTTTAATTACTCATATTTATAAAGAGCTAAATCAATTGTACAAAAAATCAAGCCATTCTCCAATTGATAAATGGGCAAGGGAAATGGATAGGCAGTTCTCAGATAAAGAAATCAAAACTATTAACAAGCACATGAAGAAGTGTTCTACATCTCTTATAATCAGAGAGATGCAAATCAAAACAACTCTGAGGTATCACCTCACACCTAGCAGATTGGCTAACATAACAGCAAAGGAAAGTAATGAATGCTGGAGGGGATGTGGCAAAATAGGGACATTAATTCATTGCTGGTGGAGCTGTGAACTGATCCAACCATTCTGGAGGGCAATTTGGAACTATGCCCAAAGGGTGCTAAAAGAATATCTACCCTTTGACCCAGCCATAGCACTGCTGGGTCTGTACCCCAAAGAGATAATGGACACAAAGACTTGTACAAAAATATTCATAGCCGCGCTCTTTGTGGTGGCCCAAAACTGGAAAACGAGGGGATGCCCATCAATTGGGGAATGGCTGAACAAACTGTGGTATATGTTGGTGATGGAGTACTATTGTGCTAAAAGGAATAATAAAGTGGAGAAGTTCCATGGAGACTGGAACAACCTCCAGGAAGTGATGCAGAGCGAGAGGAGCAGAACCAGGAGAACATTGTACACAGAGACAAACACACTGTGGTATCATCGAACGTAATGGACTTCTCCATTGGTGGTGGTGTAATGTCCCTGAACAACTTGCAGGGACCCAGGAGAAAAAAACACCATTCATAAGCAAAGGACAAACTATGGGAGTGGAAACACTGAGAAAAAGCAACTGCCTGAATACAGAGGTTGAGGGGACATGACAGAGGATAGACTCTAAATGAACACTCTAATGCAAATACTATCAACAAAGCAATGGGTTCAAATCAAGATAACATCTAATGCCCAGTGGACTTACGCGTCGGCTATGGGGGGGGGGGGGAGGAAAAGAAAATGATCTATGTCTTTAACGAATAATGCTTGGAAATGATCAAATAAAATATATTAAAAAAAAAAAAGAAGAACAGAGGAACTCTACAGTAGGGTGCAGCATTGAAGGTACGTGGGCTTTGGGCATTTCCACACTATAAGAGGGTAATAAAGCTCCCACCCAAACATAAGTTGATCTACCCTTCCCCACCTCACCTACAGAGCCGGGGTCAGAGCCAGCATGCACCACAATCAGTGAGTGAGCAAGGGATACCTCTATAATGAGCAAGGGGCACCTCTATGTCCTTGGGAGCTGACTAAGCCTACCAAAGACCTACCCCTGGGCGCAGCTACACCAGAAACTCCAGCAGGTAGGGGAGCACAGACCTTGGGTGCTCAGAGCCAGCACATACCACGATCAGTGAGTGAGCAAGGGGCACCTCTAGAGTGATCAAAGGGCACCTCCAGGTCCTTGGGAACTGACTAAGACCACCAAAGAACTACCCCTGAGAGCAGCTATACCTGAAAACTCAGCAGGAGGGGGAGCATAGACTGTGGGTGCCCTTGGGAAGTTAGTGCACAGAAGAGCTACAAAAGGCTGCGGAGATTCGAGAGCTTGCCTCAGGCAAAATCCTTGCTCCTTAACTCCATACACAGAGAACATGCCCAGCTCACTCAGATATTTGACATAAAAGGGAAGGTAAAACCTCCATAATGATGGCTAATTGCGCACAGGATCCAAAAACTTCCTCCAAGAAATGCAAAAAAAAAAAAGGCAGTGACTCTCAAAAATTTTTACAGAGGAAAAATACAGGCTACAGAGGAATTACAGGAGGAAATTCAAACAAAGAAAAAAACCTTCTAAAAAATGGAAATTGTCCACAAGCTCTAGAAGAATTTAAATTGGAGCTTATCAAAAAGATGGAAACCTTCTAGCAAGAGAAGTGGGAAATAGTTCAAGGAGAAAGTAAGAGTTTATAGGACAAGAACTCCCAGTTGGAGAAACCACTGAAAGCCACAAAAAGCAGGATAGACCAAACCGAAAAGGAAAACCAGTCTTTAAAGATCAGAATTAGGCAACTGGAAGACAATCATCTTGCAAAACAACAAGAATTAATAAAGCAAAGTCAAAAGACTGACAAAATAGAAGAAAAATAAAATATCTCACTCTCAAGGTGACAGATCAGGAAAACAGAGGAATGAGAGATGATTTGAGAATCATTGGTCTACCTGAAAAACCAGAAATAAACAGAAATCTTGACATCATACTACAAGAAATCACCCAAGAAAACTGCCCTGATGTTCTTGAACAAGGTGGGGGGGGGGGGGAATAGACATTGAAAGAGTTCATAGAACACCCTCTACACTAAATCCCTAAAAGACAACTCCCAGGAATGTAATTGTCAAATTCAAGAGCTTTCAAGCTGAGGAGAAAATTCTACAAGAAGCTAAAAAGAGACAATTCAGATACCAATTAGCACCAATCAGGATCACACAAAACCTGGAAGTTTCCACACTAAAGGACCACAAGGCCTGGAACACGATATTCAGAAAGGCAAGAGAATTGGGTCTTCAACCAAGAATCACCTATCCATCAAAACTGACTATATACTTCCAGGGGAAAGTATGGACATTCAACAAAATAGAAGATTTCCAAGTATTTGTAAAGAAAAGACCAGAACTAAGTGGAAAGTTTGATATCCAAACACAAAGGTCAAGAGGAACATGAAAAGGTAAATATGATAGAGAGGGAAAAGGATAAAAATGTTTTTTATTCAAAATCTCTTATTTAAAGGCTACAATTAGATCCAATTATATATATTAATATATGGGGAAATGTTATTTGTAACTCTCAAAAACTGTATTCATTATTATAGTAATTAGAAGAATTACTCACAGGAAGAGTTTGGGGTAATAAGGGCTATAAGATGATATACAAAAAGAGAGAAAGGGAGGGGGGAATTGATGATGGTACCAACAGATACTTGAAGAAATAAAATAAATAGAATAATATTTTTTCACACAAAGATACCCATGGGAAAGGGAGGGGAAGAACACTCTTATAAGAAGGAGAGTAAGAGAGTGCTAGTAGGTGATACTTAAACCTTACTCTCAGTGAAATCAACTCTGAGAGGGAAGAGCATCTAAATCCATTGGGAACTTGAAGTCTATCTTAAACTACTAGGTAAGGAATAAGGGAAAACTAAGGGGGGGTAGGGGTGATGAAGTTCAAAAAAGGGAGGGAAGGAGAGGGGGAGGGAACTTAACAGACCCTAAAAAAACAAGAAGGGAACAAAAAGGGAGGGGTCAGAAAGGGAAACATATCAAGGGAGGGGAATAGGGGGATTGACTAAAAGTAAACCACTGGTTTAAAAGGATATAGCAAAAGAAGAAAGGACAGAATTAGGAGAGGATATCAAAATGCTAGGGAATTCACAAGTGACAATCATAACTTTGAATGTGAATGGGATGAACTTACCCATAAAATGTAGATGAATAGGAGAGTGAATTAGAATCCAAAATCCTACCATATGTTGTCTACAAGAAACACACCTGAGGCGGGTAGATACTCACAAGGTCAGAATTAAAGGTTAGAGTAAGACCTATTGGGCCTCAACTGATAGAAAGAAGGTAGGAGTTGCAATCATAATATCTGACAAAGCCAAAGTAAAAATAGACCTGATTAAAAGGGATAGGGAAGGTAAATACATCCTGATAAAAGGGAGAATAGAGAATGGGGAAATATCACTATTCAACATGTATGCACCAAATGGTATAGCACCCAAATTTCTAATGGAGAAACTAGTAGAACTGAAGGAGGAAATAGATAGTAAAACTATTACTATTAGAAGACCTGAACCTACCACTATCAAATTTAGATAAATCAAATAAATAAATAAATAAGAAAGAGGTAAAAGAGATGAATGGAATCTTAGAAAAATTAGAGTTAATAGATATATGGAGAAAAATAAATAGGGACAAAAAGGAATACACTTTCTTTTCAGCAGCACATGGTTTATTCACAAAGATTGACTATATACTAGGTCATGAAAACATGGCATAAAGATGCAGAAAAGCAGAAATAATAAATGAAATCTTTTCAGATCATAAGGCAATAAAAATAATGATCAGTAAGGGTATATGGAGAGCCAAATCAAAAATTAATTGGAAATTAAATAATGTGATTCTCCAAAATCAGTTAGAGAACAAATCATAGAAGCAATTAATAATTTCATTGATGAAAATGACAATGATGAGACCACCTTTCAAAATCTATGGGATGCAGCCAAAGAAACACTCAGGGAAATATTTATATCCTTGAGTTCATATATTAACAAATTAGGGAGGGTAGAGGTCAATGAATTGGACATGCAAATCAAAAAACTTGAAAATGGACAAATTAAAACCCCCCAGAAGAAAACCAAATTATAAATCCTAAAAATTAGGGGAGAAATTAATAAAATCAAAAGTGATAGAACTAATAAATAAGACAAGAAGCTGGTATTTTGAAAAAACAAAATAGACAAAGTACTGGTCAATTTAATAAAAAAAAAAGTAAAGAAGAAAACCAAATTAACAGTATCACAGACAAAAAAGAGATCTCACTTCCAATGAAGAGGAAATTAAGGCAATAAATAAAAACTATTTTGCCCAATTATATGGCAATAAATATGCCAATATAGGTGATATGGATGGATATTTATGAAAATATAAATTGCCTAGATTAACAGAAGAAATAGAATTCTTAAATAATTCCATATCAGAAAAAGAAATCGAACAGGCCATGAAAGAACTCCCTAAGAAAACATACCCAGGGCTTGATGGATTCAAAAGTGAATTCTATCAAACATTCAAAGAACAGCTAACTCCAATACTATACAAATATTTGACATAATAAACAAAGGAGTTCTACTAAATTCCTTTTATGATACAAATATGGTAGTGATTCCAAAGCCAGGCAGGTCAAAAATGGAGAAAGAAAACTACAGACCAATCTCCTTAATGAACATAGATGCAAAAATCTTAAATAGGATACTAGCAAAAAGACTCCAGCAAGTCGTCACGAGGGTTATTCACTATGATCAGGTGGGATTTATACCAGGAATGCAAGGATGGTTCAATATCAGGAAAACCATCCACATAATTGACCATATCAACCAGCAAGCCAACAAAAATCACATGATTATCTCAATAGATACAGAAAAAGCCTTTGACAAAATTCAACACTCATTCCTATTGAAAATACTAGGAAGTATAGGAATAGAAGGATCTTTCCTAAAAATAATAAACAGTATCTATCTAAAACCATCAGCCAACATCATATGCAATAGGGATAAACTAGATGCATTACCGATGAGATCAAAGGTCTAATTACTCAAATTTACAAAGAGCTAAATCAATTGTACAAAAAATCAAGCCATTCTCCAATTGATAAATGGGCAAGGGACATGAATAGGCATTTTTCAGTCGAAGAAATCAAAACCATTAATAATCACATGAAAAAGTGTTCTAAATCTCTTATAATCAGAGAGATGCAAATCAAAACAACTCTGAGGTATCACCTCACACCTAGCATATTGGCTAACTTGGCAGCAAAGGAAAGTAATGAATGCTGGAGGGCATGTGGCAAAGTCAGGCATTAATTCATTGCTGGTGGAATTGTGCATTGATCCAACCATTCTGTAGGGCAATTTGGAACTATCCCCAAAAGGCATTAATAGACTGTCTGCCTTTTGACCCAGCCGTAGTACTGCTGGGTTTGTACCCCAAAGAGATAATGAGGAAAATACTTGTACAAGAATATTCATAGTTCCACTCTTTGTGGTAGCAAAAAATTGGAAAATGAGGGGATGCCCTTCAATTGAGGAATGGCTGAACAAATTGTGGTATATGTTGGAGATGGAATACTATTGTGCTCAAAGGAAAAATAAAGTGGAGGAATTCCATGGGGGCTGGAACAACCTCCAGGAACTGATGCATAGTGAAAGGGGCAGAACCAAGAGAACATTGTACTCAGAGACCGATACACTGTGGTCCACTGTGGACATGTCCATTAATGGCAATACAGTAATCCTGAACAACCAGGAGGGACATAGGAGAAAAACCACTACCCACGTTCAGAGGAAAAACTGTGGGAGTAAATACCAAAGAAAAACAATTGCTTGGTGACATGGGTCGAAGGGGATGTGATTGAGGATGTAGACTCCAAATGAACATCCTAGTGCAAATACCAACAACAAGGAAATGGGTTCTGATCAATGACACATGTAATACCTAGTGGAATTGTGCATATGGGAGGGGTGGAAGGAGGGATGGGAGGAATGGAAAGTGATGTTTGTAACCAAGGAATAATGTTTGAAATTGACCAAAATAAAAAAATAATGTTAAAAAAAGAAATGACATTTTAAAATGGAAAAAGATTGAATATTTGTGCTAATACTACTTACTCTTGCAAAGTTAAACTAAAAGAAACAGTTTTCCTATTTTATATATGTATTATTATTTGCAAACTATTTTATTTATATATATATTTCCATTAAACACAATTTCAGCATCAGCTTTACAATAAACAATTAAAAGTTTACTATCTGCAAATGCAGCTTAAATCTATTCCTATGTATAACTAATTGTCTATGATATGTTTAACTTAACTTACTTCTAATCCATTCCCTATTTATTATAACTCTTATCTAAGTCTCTAGTCTAATCTATAACCTAATCTTATGTACAACATATATACATGCTATGCTAAATATTTACAGACTCTATCACTGTTATTAACCTAATTATAGTATATACATTATTTATAGATATTATTTACATATAATACGATAATATATACTAGTTAACATAGGATTATGTGTCTCAACCTTGAAGAGACCTAGGAGGCTATCTAGTCCAACCTCATCATTTTACTGACATCCAGAGAGTTTAAGTAATTTGTCCAAGTGAGATTTGAACCTGAGTCATCTCAGCCTCAGGATCCTCAAGCATAAAAGGAATTGATTCCACTGACTTCAGAGTTATTGTGTTTATAATCCCTTTGCCACTTTTAAAGAGCTCTACAGTTGTGAATTATTATCACTCATAGAATAAACAGAACAAGAAGATGAGCCAGATATTAAAGCAGCCACTTGGGTGCTTTCAGACATGCCAGTAGAATGATCTACTACTACTAGCCTTTTTGGAGTTCACATCCAATGTCCCCATGCCTCAACTCAGGATGTCATCTTCTAAACTAGTTATGGTTGCTGATTCATGGCTGTGATCTTCTCACCTTTTGGCGTAACCACTTGCCCATGGTCCACTTTAGCCTAATCCATAGTTCAAGGCCAAGCAATCTAAGAAAGACTGGGTGAATCATTGCTACTGAATTAATTTTTACTCATCAAGGCAAAATCTTCAGGCCTCCCTTTATATACTTGACTACTGGTATATTATATCCCATTAGTCAGCAGATTTCCTCTCTTCCCTTCAAGTTTATATTTCTAAAATCATTCAAAATTTGTCCAATTTTTCACATCTTACTCAAAACCCTACTCTGCAATTGATTCCTTGCTTAGGATCCTTTTCCTCCTCCTTTTCCTTGAATAGTTGTAATGGGATAAAATAATTCTATGTTCCGGGGGGAAAATGACCCTTGCAAGACCTCATGGTGAGTCAGACCCTCATAATCTTGACCCTATGGATTTCTCCCTTTTCACACACTGCCAATCCTTAATCCTGGGTTACTTTTTCTGTTCCTACTTCCACATTGCTGAAGGAATACTGCTAGAGGTAATCAAAAGTAACTACTGACTAGATCCATTAAAAATGCATATTTTATAATCCCTAATCTCAACTGGACCCTCACTATCTCATGCAAATTCTTTTTTTTCAATTTCTATTGACTACCAATCAAGACTCTCCATAGTAGTTGTTCAGAACCTTCTTCTTTCCCTTCAAACTCCCATACCACTCACTCACCAGATGATTTCATCTCCTGCTTTATTAAGAAAGCAAAGTTCATTTATTATTAATTTATTCTTTTCCACTCCTCTAACCCTCAAAAATTCTATACATCTTCATCCACTCTGGTTTCAGATGAACAAAGTCTCTCGTTTCTGAGAGTGCCCCCTCTGCTTAGGCCCACAGTTATAACTCCCTCTCTTCTACTTAGGTATTTGTCCCATCAATCATTACACACACACACACACACACTCATCTGTTTTTCCATCTCTCAATCTATTGGCTCTTTTCTTGCTACTTAAAAATTTGCTCAGTTCTCTTCTATCTTAAAAATTCCATCAACTCTTCCATTTACATGAATGTATCATCCAATGTTTCTCCTCTCTTACGTAGCTTTATTCCTCAAAAGAGGAGCATATATCCACTGACTCTACCTCTTCACTACTGAGATATTAAGGGACTATAAAATTCCTTGAAAAATGAAGCAAAGCAGAGCATTGATTGCTCAGCAATAAAACATGGAATAAAACAGGAAAATAAATACTCAACAAGATCATCAGTAGTGCAAAATAGATGTCCTATGTAAATCAAAATAAAATAGGCATTTACTCTAATTGAAGGGGTTCTCCACATGCTACTCTTTGAAAACAATAGTAATAGTTGAAAATTATGTAGCATTTGACTAAGTAACTTACACACAGTATTTCATTTAAGCCTCACTTCAACTTTGTAATCAATCAATCAATCAATCAATAAACATTTTATTAAACTACTACTATGTGCCAAGCATGGTCTAGGGATACCAATACAAAAAAATGAAACGATTTCTTCCCTGAAGGAGCTTACATTCTATCAGGGCAAATGATATTCAAAGTGCACGTTGTACAATTTTCAGTCATGTCCAGCTCTCCATGCCCCTATTTGGTGTTTTCTTGGCAAAGATACTGGAGTGGTTTGCCATTTTCTTCTCTGGCTCATTTGACAGATGAGAAAACTGAGGCAAACAAAGTTAAGTGATTTGCCCAGGGTCACACAGCTGATAAGTGTCTGAGAACAGATTTGAACTCATGATGAGGAGTCTTCCTGAATCTAGCCCCAGTATTTTATCCACTGAAATACCTGCCTGCCCAGTAGTCAAAGCAGGTAAATACAAAGTATACAGCAATTAAATGCAAAGCACTGAGATATGGGTGACTCCTAGTTGAAGGGAACAGGGTAAGTCTACTGGTGAAAGGGAAGATTGCTTGAGCTGATCCCAACGGGAATTAGCACTCAATTCTGCCATACACTGATATCCAGGATCCCAAAAGAATAGAAGCAGAAACTATAGTACATCAATTTTTAAAGAATTGTCAATTCACTGCAATGGAAAGCACCCTGGATTTTGAATAAGGAGATTTGGATTCAAATCCTTCTCTTTCACTTACTATTTCTCACACCTTGATCAAGTTTCTTTACCCCTCCAGGTCTCAGTTTCCTCTTCTGTACAATGAGGGTATTCTATAAATATTCTTTGAGACTTCCTTTAGCACTAAATCTACAATCCCAAGAACCCTTTGAGCTAATCCATAACAAGACTTGATAGTATAGTGGAAGGAAGACTGGATTTGTTGTCAGAGGACCTGTATTCAAAACTGAGTCAGGTCACTTATGACCTGAGTAATGTAGGCAAAAAGCTTAACCCGTTTCCCTTACCTAGAGCCTTTTCCTCTTCTTTAAAATGAGGTCTAAAATGGACTAAATGGCTTCTCAAGTTCCTTCTGGCTCTGTCTACATCTGTGATTCTATCATCTGGACAATTGCATCATCTTCAAAGCCCATCCCTTCTGAGGCACTCCTTAGTCCATTGTGTATACTTTTATTTTATGGGGCCATGTCTGTAAACCTTACAAAGCAATTACACCTTTTGCTGAAATAAATGCAATAAGAACAGGAGATATAGCACATAATAGAGTGTAACATGTGGCCAATATCTTACATCTAATGGGTGACACCATTCATTCCACTGGAAGTCATGGAAATTAGAGAAGAATTTGTGCCCACACAGAAACATAAAATGAACTGTAATAAAAGTGAAGAACTACCACTTTTCAGGTTTTATTCTTATGGCACTTTTAAATATTGCCAGTTTCACTCGCTTCTCAAACGAATGAAATATTTGTGTATCTTTTGAATACAGGTTTGGAGAATATGGCCCAAGATATTGTCAATCTTTGAGTAATGACAATTAGAATAAATCTGGCAGTACTGAAGAAGTCATATATATTTTTGTCATGGCAACAATATTCAAATTCTTAAAATAGTAGTTGCCCTCAAATTAATGTCACATTACATGTTTCTTCGGCAGTGGTATTTTATGGAAGGGAGGAATATCACTTAAAATATTACCTGCTTCAAATACTTCTTTAAAGTTTATTTCCCTTCTTTACATTAATAGGCCATGCAGTTAAGATGTATGGAACTTACCTAAAACTAGATCATTCCCTGGAAGCAGAATTTGTTAGCATGTCAAATTTCCAGTTAAGGAAACATTTAGTGAAATCACCAAAGTCTACATCATAGCTAGTACACCTTTGTTTTCACAAAACTTGATTTTATAAGCATCCCTGGACTCAGAAGATAGGGTAATCTCTCATACTGCTTCCCTAGCTTCTTTTCTCCATTAAATGAATGAATGGTATCCATTAAGTATTTTCTTGGTGCCAAGCACTGCTAAATAGTAGGGATACAAATGCAAGGGCAAGATCATCCCTGCTCCGAAGGAGTTTATGTTCTAGCAGGGGGAGACAAAATAGAGAAGGGAGTAGTGTATTTTTTTTTTTAATTATAAGGACAGAAGAGAGTAGAAAATTGACTTCCCTTAACAGGAAGCAATAGGTAGCATTGACTTCGTTATTGTTCAAAAAACAAAAAGTAAAGATGGAAATGTAAAAGCATGAGAATTCCCGAGATAGATGTCTATATGGGATGCAAATTCCAGTCTGGGTGTTAGTAGATCATGTGTATTTGTCCTTACTAGCTCTCTTGGCAAGAGGAAAACCTTCAAAGGCCTTAAGGCTTACATGGGGGCATTAGAAACATACACATGAAAATTTAAAAGCACAAGAGACAAAATTATCTATGCTCATCTATATATATATGACAACCTATTACCTATGATGGCAGTTAGAAATATAATAATTATTAACAGGTAATAGCTTTCATCTATTCTTCTCTTCTTTTTCATCTATGGTTCAAATCATACTGATATATTCTCAACATGAAAAACAATACTTGCATTCCTAACCCTGATCAAACTTTTTTTTTAAGATCTGAGGTCCTTATTAGAGGTTCCAAGTGTTTTTAAAATAATTATCATTGCAAATACATGAACAGATTAATCAGTTAATGAAGTTTTTATAAACAGTTTAGTTGCTGGTGGAATTTTCCCTTGTTTTCTCTTGTTCTCATTCCAGTCTTATCAGAAAGTCACTAGACTAATCACATCTTTTCTCAAATTGATGTGCTCTTTCCCTATGGATCTTGAAGCCATTAGGCATTCAAATTCTTCCAAGTGAGATGAATGTGGTGTGAAAGACAGAGCCATATTCAGGCTGAGTTGTTCTTTATAACAGTGGCATCTATAATAGCCCTAAACTAGAGTGTGAACTTAGGATATACATAATTGGAAAAACTAAAATAAAACTACAATAAGAAAGTAAATTATGTGTTACACAGAAATCACACCCCAGGACAGCTACTAAAATAGGCAAAGAATCTGTGTGTGTGTGTGTGTGTGTGTGTGTGTGAAAAATGTATGTTTTTATACACAACCATATCTGTGTAAAGAGCAAGTAGCAGTGATTACTTCCACCTAAACACTTATCTTTTAAAAGAGAAAGTCAGACATGGTAACACTAATAGAGTGGAACAGAACTACAGTATTGGCAAGAAAGTTGTCAAGTACAGGCTTAAAGGACTGAGAATTTTCAAGTAAAATGATTACAGAAGCTAAAGAGCCAAAGTAGTCCTAACCTGATCTCTGAGTTTGGAATTTTGCATGCTCTCAAGAGTTGCAAATAGATAGGGCCACCATGCTAAATTTAGACTTTCTAGCTCTGCAACTGGCACTTTGGAACATTTGGCCCATAATGATAAATCATCACTTTTTCTAAATACAGCACAGGAAAGAAATTCATGGAGAGATCCAATTAATATACCAGGCTTCCAAGAGGTGCAAAGTCACAGTCCTTAAGATAAGGGGAACATAATAAAGTCCCTTACTTTGCTTGATTAATTTCCCTAAAATACCATTTTTATTATGTCACTCCTCAAAAACCTTCCCAATACCCTCCTATTGCCTACAGGATGGAGTCAAAGGCTACTAAGTGTTCTACAATTTGCCCCACTTTACCTACCAAACTTTTACCCCTTTGCTCTTCAACACATACTCTCAAAAAACCATGCCAGTGTCCTCATTATCCACAAACATGTCTCAATCGTTTCCTACTCTATACCTTTGTTGATGCTACTCCTGGAGGACCCTCCTTCCTCCTCTTCACCTATACAAATTCTACATGTGTACATACTACCTCCTACTAGGAAATATAAGATTCTTAAAGTCAGGAACTGGTTCTTTTTTGCCATTATATACCTAATACTTACCAGAGTGCTTGACACACAGGAGACCTTTAATAAAAAAAAGTATGTCCATTCATTCTGTCTATCAATTACTGCCAATAAAATGCCATTCCTGACCAGTAAGCTAATACTAATCTACCTTCTCTGTTGTAGTTAATCATTCACTATCTTGCATTTCCCTGTCTTATGTATGTTTCTTTCCTATTCCCCTCTGTGCCTTGTATAGTTTTAATTTAAGAGCTCAATGAATGAATACAAGTTTTAGAGATTACAAAAATGCTTTCACATCCGTTTCTTGATCCATTTTAGATCCCTTTAAGATAAGTAGAATGTGTATTTATTATCCCTATCTGCAGAAAAGGAAATTGAGGATTAAAAAGACTAAATGGCTTGCCTACAGACATGACCACTAAAATGGATAAAGCAATACTATAAGTCACTATCTTCTCACTTCTAGTCCAGGGAGTTAGACTCTATAGGACCTTCCCACTACTTTTCCACATGGAAAAGTGAACATCAAATTCAGAGAGAGTCTAGCAGGAGCAGAATTCAGGATAAACTCAAAGCACTGGATTTTCAGTGTAGAGTACAGAGTTGAAAGGAGGAGGGGCTGATGCTGAATGTCTCTATATCTACCATCGTTTAGTAGTTAATGGAAAACCTCTACTCTTATATCTAGAGCATAGATGGAGCACTATTGGCTCTGGTGATTTTCCAGGCTATCCTCATGATCCTTAGACTTGCCCTCCCATCCCATTGTCATCAAAAAATTCATAGAGTTCACTTAGGGAGAACAGTGGAGAACACATGATGTATAAGAGAGCATAACCTAGACATTTATTTCTATTACATCAATGATGCCTAAGAGAGCAGAAAGATTGTGCATATTAGTGGGCATTTGAAAAGGAGAGGAAGAGTGTCCTGGTGGGATAGCATGGACACAAGAACAATAGTGGAATTAGCATCATTAGATTTGGAGTCAGAAGATCTACACCTCCTAAATATGTGTGACCTTGGCAAATAATTTTTCCACTCTGGACCCCAACTTTCTCATCTATAAATTAGGATGATAATACAAGCACATTGACAAAATGGGCATAATTATATTTTAAATAAAAGCCTCCCAAGATTAATGTAACAAAATTGTTTGATTAAACTATTCCTAAAGCAAATTCTGTGTCTAATGGTTCTCTTCAATCTCGAGGATCAGATACAACTCCTTTGTTTGGCATTTAAAGCTCTTTACAACCTGGCTTCTGTATATTATCTTCCATATCTTATCTTTATGCACTTGCTTTCATATATCAACACACACACACACACACACACACACACACACACACACACACACACACACCTGTCTATTCATAATGTCCTTCTTGCTATTCCTTCCTCCTGGCATTCTATCTCATAGCTGACACTTCTTTGCTTCCACTCCTTATGATCCAGTTTCCTTCAAAGCTCAGTTCAAGTCACCTCCTACATGAGGCCCTTCCTGACACCCCCTGATGCTAGTATCGTCTTTATTCGAGATTACCTTCTATCATTGCCATGTTCTCCCCTTTTCTTTGTGTTTTCATTACCTAGCTCAGTGCCTGGAACATAAAAGGAACTTACTAAATTCTTATTGTTTGGTTAATTGATATGGTCTTTCTTGCCCCACAGGAAGGCAGTAGCCAAGGCAATAATGGAGTATTGTAGTTGCTCTTTGTATAATTGAAAATCTGTTAAAAAAAAAAAAAAGAGCCCACTGACTTCCTGTCATTATGTACTTCCTGTAGACGAGGGATATCAGGCAGGGAAATGGAGGGTCCCAGCCAGACTCTTTGGCTTGTAGCAAGCATGGTGTTAGAGGTAAGGGGGGGAGAGGTTTGAAATGGCTGATTAGCCATGGGCACATGATTTTTATTTTTATCCTGTTTATTCCTTTACTTTCTTTTTTTTTTAATTTTAAACATTATTTTATTTGGTCATTTCCAAACATTATTCACTGGAAACAATGATCATTTTCTTTTCCTCCCCTCCCCCCCTCCCACCACCTTTCCCTCTCCCATAGCCCACCCACGATTCCACTGGTTATCACATGTGTTCTTGACTGGAACCCATTTCCCTGTTTTTGGTATTTGCATTAGAGTGTTCATTTAGAGTCTCTCCTCAGTCATATCCCCTCAACCCCTGTAGTCAAGCAGTTGCTTTTCATTGGTGTTTTTACTCCCACAGTTTATCCTCTGCTTGTGGATAGTATTTTTTAGATCCCTGCAGATTGTTCAGGGACATTGCATTGCCACTAATGGAGAAGTCCATCACCTTCGATTGTACTTTACTTTCCTTTACTTTCCTTTACTTTCTAATGATCTTTAATAAATCTCTTAAAATATATAATTTTTATAATTTGAGATTCATTTTAACTTTTATATCTTTCATTTTACAGTTGAGGAAAGAAACAAAAACCCAGAGGGACAAAATTATAAAAATTATTTGCTCATCAACACTTTGGTAACAAGTGGCAGAACCAAAATTTGAACCCAAACCAAATATAGCCCAATTTCTATTCCAGTGTTTTTTTTTCCTGTTAAAGGAGGGAAATTTCCTAGGCAGAACAGCCCTAAAATGTTGCATTCTAATAAGAGAAAGTTTTCTTGAGCAGTTCCATTTTTTATTTCATTTTTGAGAATTTCTTTGAAAGTAAGCAAAAGTTTGAGAGTTTTAATGTATAATCTTCTTGGGGGGGGGGGGAAGAAGGGAGAATATTTTGAAGAGCATGGCTCTTGATGAAAGGAGAATGCCTCCTCATATCTCTCCCCCTCTGCCTTATCTAGAATACAAGTTAGCAGACTAACATCACAGGCATGGGAGATCAGAAAAGCTAGACCTTGTCATCATCCCTCTACCTCACTACTATAATGAGTGATTTAGACAGTAAAGATCTTATAGAAAGGGGCTGGCCTGTTCAGCAGCACCAAAAGATGTTTCCCTTTCAAAGGGAGTTCAAAACATAATGAGGTGATGAATTTGAAAAACTCTTAGGACTCCATGGAAAAGTGGGATCCATTTGAATGAGAAACAAATTGTTGATTATTTACAAGTTATAGTTAGTCTCTTTATACAGTTTCTGTATTTATGAGTTCCTTCAAGTCTTTTCTGTACTCCATTTTTTCTGTGGAGTGAAATAGAAGTTACCCTGGATCTAATGACATTGCTACTTTGAATGCCTGCATGGGAGATAGGAAATTGATTTTATTTACATCTATGGAAACTTATATATAAGCTTTATTTGCTGATTTCCCAAAGTAAAATCTGGGTGTGGGTTATAATAATCCAAAGAGAATGATGTATCTTAAGTTTGCTCCCAAGACTAACTTGGCTTCATGTCTATCGTTCAAGTCTACCATTCATAGTGGCCATAGATCATGGGTTATAATTATAATTAAATGTTTTTTCTTTTAAAAAAATCTACAGACCAGAGGAGATTGTATTTTTAATATCTATCTATGCATAAGTCCCATACAGTGTGGAAAGGAAACATAGAGAGAGCTGAACTTCAGTCATTCTACAACAAACAGTCCTTATCAGACCCCTGCTGTTTCCTCTCAGCAGGGGGCAACTCCCTCCTTTGCTTCACAGAGCAATATTCCCTCTCTCCCCTTAACTCCTCCATGCCCCCATTCAAACCTCTCAAAATCCCCATTTTTCCAATCCCATTTCCTTTCCCAAATAAATATTACAACAGAATGGGAGGATTAGACAGATATTTATTCATTTTCTCCCAGTGATTTTACCTAAGTTAATAGTACTAATTATAATAATAATAAAAAATTAAAGTATAATTAAAGAATCAATATTAAAATAATAAAATTATATATTATAAAAATACTAATTAAATACTATATAAAAGGCAGGTTAAATTTCATTTTTCCATTTCTTCACAGAACCTTAGAGTTATAAAGGACCTCAAATATCTTCTGAGACCAACTCATACCTTAAGCACAAACTTCCTCCTTGCATCCCAACAAGGCCCCATCTCTTCTCTGATTGCATACCACTAAGGACAGAAAACATATTACCTTAAAAGGTTAATCACTTTGCTTATGGTCAGCTCAAATTATAAGAAAGCTAATAGTTATTTTGAATCCAAATTTTATTTCTTATAACTTCTCTCAATAAAAAGCATTCATCGGTGTGAGGGGACAGGAGGGAGCAGGAGCACATTAAGGAGAGCCTATTAGAGTTCCTACACATTTATTAACAGGAACCATTATTCATCTAGAAGTATACAGTTCAGGAACAATCATTTGGAATCTATAGATTTGTCCTTGCATTTCCATACCTATGAAGTAGCAACAAACATCACAATCAGAAACATTTGATTGGGCTTGAAACAAGGTTGTGGAAGCGAGGCAGTCTGAGTATCCTCAATGTGATGAAAGTGTTGTTGCTTTATTTTGATTTATGGTGGGTTAGGAGTTGTGTATTGGTAATATTAAAACTGAGTGATGACTTCTAAAGTCTCAGCCGGTCAGTTTTCAGTTAAGAGGTAGACATCCGTTGAGTGTCTTGCTGGTTACAGGCTACTGTCCCCAGATGGAGTCCTTGAGAAAGCGCATCCTAGGAAAATGGGCCCAATTTCTCACATTGTTGATTTCGCCATCTTTGAGAGATGGTTTCCACTCACAGGTTGTGGGATGCAACATTCATAGCACCTCAGGGGGGTTCACCATATACACAAAACCGTGAACAAAAGAAGATAGAGTGCCCATAAGCTCCTGATATGGTCACCATAGCAACCAGCCTAGATCTGGTCCATTTTATTCAACACAAAAACCAGTTCAGTTAACACTGTAGGGAGGTGGGAACAGCTTAGATTAACCAGGCTGTCTCTTCTTGCCCTAAGCAATCTATTGGATAAGACCTTGCATTAGGCAAAGGTCTTCACTGTGACAAAGCAGAGGATTTGTTAAGCTCTCTGAAATCTCACTGGGCCCATTTAACTTGTAGTGTCGGATAAGAAATTACTCTTCTCCAGGCAGAAGATCTGAAATTTCACTTGAACTCAGTTTGAACGCAGTAAGGGTCAAGCCATAGTATATAGTCATCCTAATTACCTTCCACCTTCCTCATCCAATGTTTAAGAAGAATAAGGAGATTGTAATAGTAGTTACAATCAACTTACTCTTATCCTATGGCTCAATAGCTTACCAAATGAACTAAATTTTAAAAGGAAACATTTCTCTAAATTGACTTGTAATGTTATTGCTATGTAATTCATACAGGCACACATAAACTTATATAATTTCTTGCGGGTTTTCCCCCCATAAGAGTGTTTTCCACCCAAAGAGAATTCCCCAGAGAACCCAAATGGGGGTAAACACTAACAATATCTTTCAGTTAAGCACATCTTCACAAGACTTGAAAACATTAAATTCATACAAAATATCCAAATGATACTGCTGGGTAAATATCTTAAAATACACATGAAAATCAAGGCAATAATTGTAATAACTTCTACATCTCCCAGTTAAGTACTACTCTGGAACCCACTTCTATTCTGATACCTCCTCGTACCCCAGAGATGACTCTAGATTCCCTAGGGTTATGCCAACAGAATCCAAGCTTTGACAGGACCTACCTAGATGGAAAGGCTTCCACTATGAGCAAAGCAATAAGTAGCTGTTGGACAGGTCAGTCTTGATGACCCATTGACATCTTAAGTTCACCATGTCCAAAACCTGAACTCATTATCTGTTTCCCAAATCCCTACCACCTCCTACATTGCTATTATTGCTATGGGCACCATCATCCCAGTTGCATAGGCTTGCAACCTATGTGTCATTTTCAACATCTCACTCACTGTCTTGTCCATTATATCCAATGTGGTGCCCACTGCTACCAATTCTACTTCAGCTACAGCTCCAGTAGATAATCTCTTATCTCCTTAGACACTGTAACTGACCTGGTGTAGACCCACATCACTTCAAGCCTAGACTATTAGAATAGACTCCTGGCTCTGCTCCCTACCCCACTCCAATCCACCCTCTATTCAGCTTTCAAATTAATCTTAGTAAAGCTCAACTCTGACCATGTGTTCCTCTCAATTCAACAACCTCCAGTGGCTCTGGATTACCTCCAGGATAAAATGGAAAATTCTCTGTTAAGCTTTCAATGTCCTTAAAAACCCAGCACCTTCCTACCTTTCTAGCATTCTGACTCCATACTCAACTTCACCAACTGTTCCATCAACTGACATTTCCCTCTTTTCTATTATCCATGTAAAACTCTCCATCCTCTAATCTAATCTAATCCTAAAATTCTATCCCTCCTCATCTCTGCCTCCTAGCTTCCCTAAATTCCTTTAAGCTTCAGCTAACACTCTATCTTCTGTAAGAAGCCTTTCCCAATCCCCCTTAGTGCTAATACCTTCCCTCAGTTATCTCTCATTTATCTGTGTATAAACTATAGGGGCCTCTAGGTGGTAAAGTGACTAAAATATCTCCCTTGTAGTCAGGAAGATTTGAGTTCAGATCTGGCCTTAAACTTACAAGCTCTATGATTCTGGACAAGACTTGGAAGCATCTTGGGATCTGCTTAAGTGGAGGAATGTTACATACTGATAAAATTATGGATGTTCACTTGATATTGAAGTATCCTGTGAATAATATCTTTCTCTGTTTTTTTTTTTCCCAAATCCAGGGAGCCATGATAGCACCAGGAATAAGGAGACTTAATATAATGTGAATTAAAGATCATCAAAAGGTTCCAAAATGTTTTCCTTATTGACATAACTTTCTCCTTCTACGAAAAACACAATGTTAATTTTTGCCTAAGGAAGACATGCTAGCCATTTTTAAATTTTAAATTAAACATTTAGATATTAGCATAATATATTATAATAATCATATTGTTCAGTTGTTTCAGTAGCATCTAACTCTCGGTGACCAGATTTAGGGTTTTCTTGGCAAAGATATTGGATTAGTTTGTCATTTTCTCTTCCAGCTCATTTTACAGATGAAGCAACTGAGGCAAACAAGGTTGAGTGACTTGCTCAGAGGTACATAGCCTATAAGTATATTGCTGTAATCATTAACAGAAGTGACTTTCACAGATTAGATCAGTGACTCCTTGGGAAGTGGGGAGATGAAATACAAGATAGCTTGGGTTTCCAGGAGGAACATGTAATAGTGCCAAAACTAAGTGGTAGAAAGAAGCTCTTAGGATATTAACTCAGAGAAGACAGACCTTGATGCACCAAATATAAGAAAAAGGGGCCAACTCAGACTCAGACTTCAGAATTACTCTTAATCACCAGTTTTCTAAGATATTTTTGCTCATTTATGCCTCCTTTTTCCTATACCACAGAGCACCATGTCTTTGTCACTCTTTTTTGAGAGAAGGGAAAAGGGACAAGAGCTTTGGTCATGATTGATGAGAATAGTTTGTAACTGCAGAGGTTTTCCTTAGATCAGTCAGTCTACAAGGCAGCATGCTGCTGAACAAGGAGAGATGAGCATCTAGAGCCAAAAGATCAGGTTTTGATCCCCGATTACTCTTTTTTACTTGTTTGACTTGAGGAAAGGAGAGAAAGAAGCCTTTACCAAGCTCCTACCATGTTCTAGACACTATGCTAAACACTTGAAAAATATTAACTCATTTGATTCTGATAACTCTGAGAGGAAGGTGCTATTATTATCCCCATTTTGCAATTGAGGAAACTGAAGCAGACAATGGTTAAACAACTTGCCCAAGTTTGCACAGCTAGAAATTGTCTGTGGCCAGATCTGAACTGAGATCTTCCTGGCCCCAGACCCAGAGATCTATCCTAGGCATCTGGTGGTTGCATGTATACATATATCCAAGATGTTCAAAGTAGCTTTTTGTGTGTGTGGTTGCAAAGCATTGAAAACAAAGTGGGGTATTCAATGAGAAAAGATGAACAAATCAGGATATAAGTATATAATGGATAGCATGGCACCATAAGAAATGACAAATATGAACATTTCAGAGAAATAGAAGAAGACATATATGAATTGATGCAGAGTAAAATAAGCAAAACCAGGAAAAAACATACATTATGACCACAATTATGTAAATAAAAATTAATAAAATAGAGCCAAAGATCATAAGAAGTCGTGGTCCCAGAGAAGGCATAAGGAAATTATCCACCCTTCCTTCATTGCAGAGCCAGTGGGGGAGGGATAAGAGGGGTCAGGACTCTGACTGAGGGACAGTGAACATCCTCACAGATTGTCAGTGTACTGGTTGGTTTTGCTTAGCTGGTCTTTCTTTCTAACAAGGGAAATCTTGAAGGCAGAAAGGAATAAGATGGAGAGAAGAATATCCAGAAATGATTGAGATATAAAAACAAAGAGTATTAATAAAAAGAGAAAAGAAAAGAAAAAATAAATGTAGTAGAATATTTCATCAGAAGAAACAAAGAATATGAGGAATTCAGACAGGCAGGGGAATATGTAAATGAATTGAAGGAGAGTGAAAAAAGCCGAATGGGAGAACAATAAACATAATCACTATAATAATATAAATAAAAATAACAATGAAAGCCAGCTGAACTTTGACTAATTGTGATGTCCAGTCTTAGCCCTGGTGAATAGATGATGAAAACTGTTTCCTTCCTCTCAGTAGAAAGGGACCACAGATGCAAAATATTGCATAGGAAGCTGGTGTTGGTTAATTTTAATTAAATATTTTCTTTTTATATGGTATGAAGGAGGTTTTGGTTGGGAGCCCAATTTCAGGAACTGACTAGAGAAAGAGAGATAAAGAGAGAGAGAGAGAGAGAGAGAGAGAGAGAGAGAGAGAGAGAGAGAGAGAGAGAGAGAGAGAGAGAGAGAGAGAGAGAGATGAATTAGTTTTCCTTAAAAAGAAAATAAAACATGGGAAAGAAGAAAGGAGCATATGTCAAAACTAAAATAAACAGCTTCTTTTCTCTTTGCCCTCTTCTCTTCTACTCTAGATGTGAAGACCTTCCAAAGGGCTGATGACATACTAGGTAGGCTTCTTTCTAATGGACATTTCCAAGTATCTGAGACTGAGTCACACTCATAATTAAATCCCACTCATAGTTTATAGAATGCTTACCATCGCAACATTTTGTGCTTTTCTAAGCTCTTTATTAATTAATTGGAGAATGGAAATGATGGTGGCAGTGGTGATGAAGATGATAATGATTGATTGAGCCCATCTCTTTACCAACCATTCTCTTCTCCTCCCCTCTGCCATCTCTGCTCACTCAAAAATACTTTCAGGGGAAGGAGCTCAGTGGAGCAACATTGCAAAATCCAGAGGTGACAGTGCATTCTACACAACCAGGGGATAAGAAGTCTGCAAGGTCTGATACACTTATAGGCACCTCATTATGAAACAGAAGTGGGAGTGCCTAGAACACAATACAGTGATAAAGAAGCTAAAGGGCAAACAGAAGGATTAATTGGAGTAGCAGTGTGCCTAAAAGGATTAAATTCAGGCCCCAGAGCAGAATATCTAAGCACAAACCTTAGAACTGACACCAATTTTCTGGACAATTTAAAGGGCCTGTATTTTACTAGTGCCTCAGTTTCTTCATTTGAAAGTTGCAGAGATATTTTTTAATCAGCCCACTCAATTTATTTTAAGAGAAATCATTGATATGTACTCACTTTTAAAAGGTCCAAAAGAGAACAAATTTTGAACCTTCTCTGAAGTTTTATTCAAATGCTTCATTCTGATGATGGCCCATGAAGGCCTTTCACCACACATGATGAGTTCTGGCAGATGGAAAGATTTTGAGCAGAGGTCCAGTGATGGGCTTAGGACCTAAGCTCAGGGAGGGTTATCACAAGAGAACTAGCCATGAGAAGATTTTTTTTTTCAACTACAGCCATTTATGAATACTAACTAAGATGCAGAGGGATTGAAATCTCTATCATTAGAGAGAAGAAGCCACACTGATGAACATTCTTAATTTTGTAACATGATAAATGTTTGGACCTATGAGTGGTGGAACACTTTCAAAAAGCATTTGGAGAAGAGAAGTAGCACTTATTAAGGTGCCTATTGTGTACTAGGCACTATGCTAAGCCCTTTATAAATATTATCTCATTTGATCCTCATCACAACCCTGGGCACTTTTAATCCCCATTTTACAGATAAGAAAATTGAGGCAGACAAAAGTTAAGTGACTTGTCCAGGGGTCATAGAGCTCCTGATCCCAGGCTATCACTTAGCTAAATTTAAACACTAGTTGAAGAGACAAACCTCACAAGGAAAAAGTGCCTAGAGAATGATGCTATGCCTTGTATGAGACTGTGCATATAGACTAGGAATACTCTCAGGCCCCAGATTTTCAACATTACATTTATTCCTAGGCTTCTGAAGAGCTGAAAAAGAAGCTGACTCTGATCTTTCAAAAATCTTTATTTTAAAGGAAAAAAAAAACCTGGAGTTTCCCCTAGACACTGAATCTTATCAGATTCAAAGTTCCCTCCTTATATAGACCAATCCTATGCTTGGAAGTAGGGGGCGTGGCCCCTCCCTAGCACAGGATTGGTCTAATTCAGAACCAACCCTATGTGAGGAAGTAGGGGGCGTGGTCCCTTCCCCAGTACGGGATTGGTCCATTCAAGACTGATCCCATGCCAGGAAGTATGGGGGAGGGACCCTTGAGGAGCTGGGGGATGCAATTCCCTCATCACAATATTTTAAAACCCATACTTCCAAACCTTTTGAAGGGAGATTTCATGGAAGAAATGCGTTTGAGAAACAGCTGAATGGGAGTGTGGAAGGGAAGTAAAAAAGGTAGGAATTGGTGACCAAAGTCTTTGCTTGTTTTGAGACACAAATTCATCACATAGTAATCATTTCCTGGTGGTACAGAATGTTGATATTTAAGCTGAATATCCAGATACACAAAACCTCTCCCTAAGGGAAAGACTCAGAGGACAAAGGAAACACAATAAAAACACAAAGGGAGATGTATGCAGGAAAAATTGACATAAAGATTAGAACTTGGAGTTAGGAAGATTGTAGTTCAAATCCCACCCCAAACTTTTACAGAATGTATGAGTCTGGGAAATCTTCCATCTCCTTGTTTAATAACAGCTAGTATTTCTATAATAGCCAATGTTTTACAGATATTATCTCATTTGATCTTCCCAACAATCCTGGGATGTAGATGCTACCATTATCTCCATTTTACAGGTGAGGAAACCAAGGAAGAAAGATAAAATGAGTTATGTAGGGTCACATAACTAGCAACTAGCATGAAGCTAGATTTGAAACCAAATCTGTCCTGACCCCAAGTCCAGCACTCTATCCACTGTGCAACTTAGCTGCCTGTGTGAATAATAAAATAAAAGGCCACTAGATTTATTTAGAACATTAGTGACTTTGGAGAAGGCACTTCTGAATTACTAGGAGTGGGGCAGAAACAGCCTGCAGTGGCAGACTATATAAAGAACTCATTCAAAAAGTTGGTGAAAGGATAGAAGGAAAAACCATAGGAAACAGGATCCACTGAAGGAGAAGTGCATATTTAATACTCAAAGGCAGGAAGAAGAGAAGAAAGCTTTAGACAGGATGAGACTGAACCAGTTGACAGGGAGGAAGTGATAACTTTGAAAGTAAAGTCTCTCTCCGCCCCAGAGTAAATCATAAGAGACATAGAAAACACAGAGGACCTTCAGAAAAGAAATGGGCTATAGTGGAAGGAAAAAAGAACAAGCATTTACTAAGTACCTACTCTGTGTCTGGCACTATGATAAGTCATTTACAAATATCTCTACTTTATAGTGTTTCTGTTGTTTCATATGTTTAACTTTTCAAGTTAAAACCAAATGAGCCTTAAATTCCTTTATCCTCTTAAGGGGCACTGCTGTCAAGTAGAGACAAAATACCTTGATTGGTTGGTTTCAACTCAAAGATATAAACTATGCTTTGACATTTTTAACAGACCTATGATATCATCAATGTGAGAATTCTCCTTCCAAACAGATCAAAACCTGCCCAGGCCTTCTCAACCAGGGTACCTTTTGTCCATGTGCTCCCACAAATGCAACATGAGGGGATCCACAATAGAGTTGGAAACTTTCTCTAAATCTCTTGTCACTAGGTGTATACCAAGAGAGCCCAGAGTTCTGTTCCTTCATTATCCTATTCTCTTCCCACATAGCCAGCTCAACTTCTTTTCCAGTCTCATATCTCTCTGATCATCCTTTAAATACACCTACCACGTACTTATCTTTCACCTTTTGTATACTTGACACTTTCATTCATTTGAGATGGCATCACTTGCTACCATACAGCATTAAAGTCAAGATTTTCAGTCATTATTCAGTCATGTTCAACTCTCCATGACCTCATTAGGAGTTTCTTGGCAAAGATAATGGAGTGGTTTGTCATTTCTTTCTCTAGCTTATTTTATAGATGAGGAAACTGAGACAAACAGGGTTAAATGACCTGTCCACAATCACACAGCTAGTGTCTGAGGGCAGTTATGAACTTAGGTCTTTCTGACTCTAAACCCATGACTCTCTTGACTGATTCACCTAGCTGCCCAAAAGTAAATATACTGTTGTTGAAAGGTAAAGCTTGAAATTGTTAAAAGCACTGCACCATTTCCCAAAAGGGATTAATGTCCTTTTCATTATGGTTCCACAGTAATTTCCAGATTCAATGTCTATCCAGAGAGAGATAGAGAGATGATAGAATGATAGATGGACAGATATATATATACATGTTATAAGAAGTATGTATATACAGAGAGGCAAGCTAGAATAGCTAGGTGCATTGTCAATTCAAGTGCATGACAAAATGTGGATAGATGTTATTCTTCAATCACTTGGCTTTTCTAGTATAGATCATTAGATCAAGGTCTTTTGTAGGATTACCCATTTTATTTAGAAGGCTCTGTGATGTTTTAAGGGTTGATGAAACTAACACAGTTTCATCCCCAAAATGTCTAGAAATTTTTTTAAAAATGTATATGGGTGGCATCTTTGTCAGAGGAAAGACTATAATGTGGAATTTTTATCTACCTAATCATGTTTTTCTGACAAGAAACCAAAAACAGTGGGACTTTGTATTCTCTTTGAATTTTTAACATATAACTGAATAAATGGAGTTCTCTATAGATCATTTGGGAAAGGTTGTCTGCTCCCTTCTCAAACCTTTACCTAGCGTGCTTTTGGCATGTGTATAGATTATTCTTGGAATCTATAGAGATGGGAAAGTAAGTGTATGAATCAAAAGTTACTGATATTTTCTCAGTAACTTTTCCCCAATAGTAATAATGTACTTGAGATTTTCTAAATACTTAGAATAGGTTCTTCAATATATTCAAAACTATTTTACCTCCAGTAAGAAATTACTCTGTACACACTTGGCCTAGTCCATTTGTTATCTTTGTTTTCTTCCATAGCAGTTTTAGAGCTTCATTTAAGCACATTTTTGTGCCTTCTTGTATAGCATATGAATGACTATAATGTTAAAGTCCTTTAGATTTTTGAGCTCCTCACAAGCAGGGACCATCTCTGATCTTAGTGTCCCCAGAATTTAATTCAGTGTGTGGTGCAAAATAGGCACTTAGAAAATGCCTATTGACTGACTGACCAGTAAATTGGCTTGACTATCACTGAAGAACTTATAAAAAAAAACTTATAAAAAGATAGCAGATCTTTTTCTATTTCCCTTTGTTTGTTGCCCCCCCCCTCCCATTACATCTGTGAACATTATAGGGATAATATTACTTAACTGAATCTTTGCCAAGCTTTCCATTAATTTATTTTTCCCCCAGGAAATACTTGCTGTTATCATTGAAGGAAAAAACCAAAGGTACACTGACAGGCTACAGCATGAACCATTAAGGCTATATATAAGTACTCTAATTTTAAGGTCTAAGACAAGCATACCCTCAGCAGAATTTGTAGAATCTTCCTTTTCTGGATATCTCTAAGACATTACAAGTCAGTTTTAGTCTTGGGTTAAGCCAATTTTACCTGAAAACAAGGGGATGGATTAAAAGAACTCTCAAATCCTTTTAATTATATTCCATTATTGATTTTAAACAATGTGTTAGGAACCCCAGGACAGAAGTTTACCCTTTAGACTACTCCCAGGCTGCCCCAGGTATGTTGAAGCCATAGGATATGACACTAGTAGCCAAGTCCACCACATAATCATTTTGTGAATCATGGAGTATATTTTCCACAAAGAAAAATCCCTACTTGTAACAATCAAATTTTGTTCATGTTTACTGGAATTTTTAGTGATTTTTATTTCTAAATAAATAAAGAGGCAACTGGTGATACAACAGGTAGAACATTGTACCTGGAGTCAGGGAGACCCGAGTCCAAATCTGTCCCTGGATATTTACTATTTGTATGACCCTGAACAAGTCACTTAGTCTCTGCTTTCCTTGGTTTCCTCAAATGTAAAATGGAGATCATGGTATCACCTACCTTCCAGAGGTTATGAGAACCAAATGATATATAATTTAAAACACTTAGCACAATCCCTGAAAATAAAATGAACTTAATAAATGCTTATTTTCTTCTCTTCATAAGTATATGACTTGGCTACTACAAGTTTTGCTCATGGATACAATGACATGAATGATGATTTGTTTAAAACCATTGATAGCAAATTTACACAATCATAGGAGAGCTGGCATTATCTGTAGTTTGAAATTGTATACAGAACCAAGCCAGATCATTTAGAACTCAAAATAAAATTTCTCCTGGGGCCAAAAGAATACATATTGACAGTCTAAAAAATTAGGTAATATGGACTAAAATATATTTCTAAAGACAGCTACTATCATTGGAAACCATTATTGATAAAAATCTATATTTTCTCTTTCACCCATCTTTGTCCCTATTTTCCTTTGTGTTCGTGTTTACTCATGGTTCAGATTGTTTTTTTAAAAGGTTGGTCTTTGCAAATTATCTGTAACAGTTTTATTATCTTTCATTCACAATTTCAATCAAACTGAAAATCCTGTCAAATATCCCCCAGTCAAGATCCCTATCCCTGAGAAGAGGTGGACGGGCAGGTCTTAAGAGTAAGGATTTGGGGAGATTTCTAAGGAGAAAGTCTCTAATGGCAAGAAGCATAAAGTCTCTAAAGAATAGTAGGATCATAGACCTAGAATTGAAATGCATCTCAGAAGACGTCTAGTCCGAATTCCTCACTTTACAGATGAGGAAACAAACCCAGGGAACTTAAATGACATACCCAAGGTAACCCAGGTGATAAGCATCAGAGGTAAAACTTGAGTCTATTTTCACCTGAGACCCAACCATTCTCTTCCTCCATTTGAGCTCAGTTCTATCTACAGAAGATAGACCTAATACCATATTTCAGCAAACCTTTATTATTTTTCTACCATGTGCAAAGCACTTAAGGGCGCTACTTACCATCTTCTTCAGCATATGAGACAACAACAAATCTTATTAAAAAAACAAATCCAAGCATTGGTCTATTCTAAGTTCAAAAACATATTTAAAATTTTCACTTATTGTCAGTATGCCCTATGGACATTATAGGCTGAAATGTCGTCTTTTTTATCCTCAATCAAAATTTAATTAGACTAATGTAGAAAACACCTAACTTTCCACTCTTTGGCTAATTCGGTACATTTTTTCATTGAGATGGGAAAGCCATTATTCATAGCACATAGACTGTAAGGGTTAGAGATTTAAGAGATGGTCAAAGCCAATCTAATTACAGTACTGATGAGGTAAGTGGGTTTCTATGCAGAGAAGACAGGTGGCTTGCTCTTTTGGCTACACAAGGAGTTAGTGGCAGAAGCAAAACTAGGATCCAGTCACCAGGTACCATAGTCCAGTTCTCTTCCTTTCTACATTCCATTCTTTTTCTTCTCTAGAGGGAAGGAAATTTACTTAAGAAGATGAGTATTATGGCTGCAGGAAAGAATTTCTTTGTTTCTTGAGAGTTCTCATTGTCTTGCCTCCCTGATCAAATTTGAAAAGCTGAAACTTGATATACTGATAACTAACATTCATATAGCACTCTTCAGTTTATAAACTACTTTTCCATTCCTTGCCACAATCACATAAGGAAGCATGAATATTTTTCATCACTCTTACCTTACAGATGTGAAAATTGACGTATAGAGAAAAATGATATTTAAAAAGAGAAAAGCATTGAACATGAGTCAGAAGACCTGTTTTCCCATCATAAATCTACTAATTACTACATATCTCATTTTGGGACAGAGGACAGTCCCTGAGCCTTGGTTTCCTCCTCTGTAAATAAAAACAGTTGTCCTGCATCAATGATCTCTTAGATACTTTCCATTTCTAGATACTAAGAAAGTTACTATTTTCCAGGTACACATAGCTAGTGAATGATAAAGCCACATTTTCTGACTCCAAATTCAGCTCTAACTATAACGTTTGTCATGTTTAATCCAATTATGATATAAATTACTAGACTTCCAGTCAACCAAACTATTAGTATCTCCTAGGGAAAAGAGCATTGCACCGGGTTCCATAGAAAGCAAACAAGGAGAGAGAGCATATTCTTGGAGGGTAGATTCCCATGCCCACAACTAAGTCCTCTTTGAACCTATTCAAGAGATTCACCTGGTATAGACAAAACAGAATCCCTCACAACTGTCTAGGCATGCCACTGGGGCCTACATCTTCTTCAGAATCAAGAGAATGCTGATATAAAATCCCCCCGGGAGAAAAATATGAGAAGTGGGATGCTTTAATAGAATTCTAGTAAAAATTTCAGCAAGTAATAAAGCAGAGGCTAGACCTGTTAATGAGTCCCTCCTGATGGGGGGCCCCTAAACAAAAGGCTCCCAATTGGCTGACCATTGAGTCAGGTGCTCAATGGCCTTCCTCTTACTCCCTTTTCTGAGATGCAGACAGTCAGTCCAGAGGAGGCAAAAAAACATTCAGAAGCAAATAACACAGCACAGCTTGGAAATATTTGCTTTGTGTAAACTAAGTGAAAAGAATGGCTGCCAAGGGAACAGCACAATCCTAATAGCAACAGTGAAATAACAAAAGCCCCAATCCCACTAGCCAACATTTTGGTTCAGAAACCCTTTGTGGTGTTTGTTGTGGTTTTGTGTTGCCTACAGCTCTGAGACCCCTTGCATCAAACTTTGTCCTATTCTCTTGGATGGAACAAATTGGTCCATAGATCTCAAGGAATAAAAATGAAAAAACTAAAGGAAATAAAAATAAATCTATAAGGAGCACCCATCAAATACTTACCCTTCAAAAGGATAAAATGATTTCAATTTTACTCTGTCTCACTCACTTCTCTCTCGCTCCTTTCCTAGATATACATGCATATCTATATATTTATATAGATTTTTTTATTATTTAGTTAATATGAATTACAGGCCTCACGCTTCCCTCCCTTCTAAATCCAAAATGAGGAAGCTTTCTCTTTTCTCTCTCTCCTTTTTTTCTTCTCTCCCCCTCACCAACACGATTTACATTCTCAATGTAATGTATTAAAAAGTTGACAGGGACGAAAGGATTCACACGATGTCTGCTAAGAAACCCAATTTCCATGATGAATTGCCCGAAAGCCCCTGAAATCACAAACCATTTTTTCCGGCTGCTCAGAAGTTGATTTTTTTTTAAATCTTCTTAAAGCCTCTCTCCTAATCTTCGGCTAGAAGAGATGGGTGAAAGGATTTTTTTCTAAACTAAGGAAAGTATTAGCATCTTGGTTGTTGTGCATCAAATTTGAAAATGCAAGGTTAGTAATATTTCAAATCGGCTATGTCCAAGCTTCTTGATAAGTATGTGTGCTCTTCTCTCTCTTTCTCTTCCTTTCTCTCTCTCTCTCTTTCTCTCTCTCTCTCTCTCTCTCGTCTCTCTCTCTCTCTCTCTCTCTCTCGCTCTCTCTCTTCTCTCTCTCTCTACTCGTCTCTCTCTCTTCTCTCTCTCTCTCTCTCTCTCTCACTCTCTCTCTCACTCTCTCTCGTCTCTCTCTCTCTCTCTCTCTCGTCTCTCTCTCTCTCCCCCCTGGTCTCTCTCTCTTTTCTCTGTTCTTCATTCCATTTCTCTCTCTCTCTCTCTCATAGGTTTTTCTTCCTCTTTCTTCTCTCATATCTTCCTTCTCTGGTTATGTCTGCTCTTTATAACTAATGGGAGTTTATGTTCATTTGAGAAATTTACTGAAGTTTATGGAATTCCAATTCAATTAAATTGAAAGAGAATATTTTTAAGCTCCTAATGAATAAAAGGCAACGAGTTCTGTGCTGAGGATACAAAGGTGAAATTAAGTTTTTCCTGCCTTTGAGGAGCTTACATTCTTGCAGGATTTCATGTTGTTAATTAGGTCAGCAAAGTCTTGATGCAGGATTCAGTAGGCAAATATAGCTACAAAGTAAATAATTGCCAGTTGGAAATAAAATAGAATCTTTTACTACAGGCATCATCTGTGCTCATTTTTAAAGCAATTTGTTTACTTCTTCAATGAAATCATTGAAAATATATGGTTAATGGATTTCATCACCCATTCTCACTGAAATAATTTAATTCCTCTCTCTTTACATCATCATTACAAATGACCACAAGAAATGATCTAAATGATAGAGATGGGCACAAAATCTATCACCCATCTTCTGCCTCTTCATTTTGTACTCTGTCTTTCAGATTTTTAAAAAAATGTTTAAAATAGCAGATCTTTTCCTTTGATTCTGCTTGATTTAAGCTATAGGCCATACTTCTTCAGAGTTTATCTATGTAGTGTAAAAAGTGTACTTAATCTACCCTAATGTGTTAGTACATACCTCTTAGGACTTCAAAGAAATCAATCAATGGGTCACCTCTGCTTCTCCATTTAATTAGCCTCCTTGGGTTAGGTTTTCATGAATGTGCATTTTTCCTAAAAAGAGAGGAATCTTTCCAGGTCCACAAACCTGCCCTCATGAGACCAACCTGTTCAAGTAAATGCTGAAAACTTCAGCCAAGAAATTTCCAAGTTTCCAGATGGTTGCCACTGAAAAGATAAAACATCTAGATGAGTAGCCAAATATATCCCAATTGAGTCATATTCTTTCATCACATAGGGATAGCCTACAAGTATTTTATAGGATGATTTCTCAAAGAAATGTGGCACTCTAATCAGTGAGATGAGGGTAGATATTGTCTAGAAAGCCAAGGAAAGAAATAAGTTCTATGGTTGATATGGATTGGAATAATGGGAACTTTGCAAGATCACCAAAAAAAAATTATTTATTTCAAGTGATTTAAGTCTCTCTGTAGGGATATTTGACATTTAGTGATATTTATTTACTTTTACTTATCAGAAATAGAACAAGGTAGTTCTATTGGTATTTTTGTACAGTCTTACCCAAAATTCATAAAAATACTATGAACCAAAATAAAGCAAATTACAGCTCTAATTTTCCAGCCAGACTTAAGAAATCCATAATGGTTCCCTTGATGTTGGTGACTACATTCAAGTATAAAAGGACAATAATAATTTTCTAGGTTTTTTTTCTTCTACTAATATTTATATAAGCTCTGGATACAACAAAGCACTATATAGATAAATAAAGATATATTTATCTCATTTGATTCTTATAATAACTCTACAAGGCAGTTATTGATACTATTATTATCCCCATTTTTGTTGCTATTCAGTCTTTTTCAGTAACATCTAACTCTTTATGACCCTATATGGGTTTTCTTAGCAAAGATACTGGAGCCATTTTCTACTCAAACCCCCAGTCATATATGAGAAACTGAGGCAAACAGAGTGAAGTGATTTGCCCAGGGTGACATAGCTAGTAAGTGTCTGAGACCAGATTTGAACTCAGAAAGATGAATGTTTCTGACTCTAGGCCCATACTCTATCAAATCTGCCCCATAGATGCCAATCCAGAGAAGTAAATGTAGACTTAAAAAGGTTAAATTACCTGTCCAAACTAAGTGGTCTCATAAGTTTCAGAGCTAGGATTCCATCCAAGTTTCTCCTAGTTGTAAGACTAGCCTTTCCTTTCACTAAAACAGGCTACCTCTAAAAAAAGTGAAAATAAATTGTAAATTAACAAAAATAAATACATAGAAATATAGTAAGAGTGGTAAGAAATGTAGAAAATTTACTGTAATAAAAATGAAGCATAAGTATATAACAATGTACTTATTAGATGACTTAGAAGTCAGAGAATAAGCTTAAAAATGGAAAAATTAGATAGTATATGCAAAAAGTACAAATAACTACTAAAGACATGACAAAAGACATTTAATGATCCCCAAAAAGCAAAAAAAAAAAATGCTATGTTTAAGACTGAGACAATATAGAGCTGGCAGCTCCAGAGATATAACTAGGGCAAAATGATGAGATGCATCAAAATTTAGAGTACTCACTGCACTTATGACTCTTTAGGAAAGAAAAAGCATCTGAGTTTAGTAGCTAGTTAGCAAGAATAATCAGTTAAGGGGCAGCTAAGTGGATCAGTGGATAGAGAGCCAGGACTATGGTCTTGGGTTCAGCTCTGACCACAGATACCTCCTAGCTGTGTATCTGTAGGCAAGTCACAACCCCAATTGCCTAGCCCTTACAACTCTTCTGCCTTGAGGCCAATACTTAGTAATGATTCCAAGATGGAAGGTAAAAGTTTTTCTTAAAAAAGAATAAGAATTAGTTAAATGAGAAAGGTACTTGACAATGAGTTTTCTTCCCTAATAGCCACCCCCCCACCCCCAGATAAACTCTTCGCTAAGGCAAAATAAATCTATAAATAGGAGATTGAATAAAGGGAATTTATTTTGGAATAAGGCAAAGTACTTTGGCTCATAAGAATATTTTTGTTGAAATCCATTGGTCTGATAAGATAACCTATCACTGAATAACGTTAGAAATGTCCAGAAATTGTAACTCACCATTATACAAATATTTATTAAACAGATACATTTATCATGGAACTTTAGAGATAATCTATGATGAATAGCCTCACTATTTTATAGATGATAAAACTGAGGCCCTGAAATGGTAAATGACTTTACTCAGTTACACAATTAGTGGCAGAACTAGAACTTGAACTTATGGGCATGAATAAAAGAGCATGCAAAACAGGACTCTTACCAAACTAGAAAATCCCAAAATTTTAGAACTGAAAGTAACCTCAGGTCATGTAATCTGAGCCATATTTTACCTTGAGTCTCCTATACACTGTAATAGATTATTTGTTAGTTAAGAGTTAATTAGAAAGTTGGGTTAATTAACAAGGTTATATATAAGAAGGTCCCCAGTTTAAAGATTGTGGACAGTTTACCTTAAGAAGTCAGCTGGAATTTTTATGAAGATTCTTTAAGAGATTATCCAAGAGCCCTAGGGGTCTGAGGGAAAATAATGGTCACTCTGGGAGTTTCATACTCAGAGATTGGAGGTTTTGGTTTTTTCCTTGGAAAATCCTGCTAGAAGTTGGTGACAGTTGTGAAGATTTTGGAAAATTTGGAAAGTTGGTGGATTAGATCTCTGTTTTGAAGACAGTGGCTGAGATTTCTCTCTGTGACATTACAGAGGTGAAGGAGGCCAACAGGGTCTGGAGAGAACTATCTGCTGGGAACCTGTCAAGAGCTGATTTCTCTAAAACTGGAGAGAAGGAAATGAATTACTTATAAAATTACATTAGGATAGTTGTATGAATGGATGGATGGATAGATAGATAGATAGATAGATAGATAGATAGATAGATAGATAGATAGATAGATAGATAGATAGAATGAGGGTATAAATAGAATAGGAAGTTTTAGGTCAGCCTTGATTTTGCCAAGGAAGAAGATAGCTCTTGCAAGTTAGAATTTTGGGTTTGGTTATATTTAGAATTTTTAGATTTAGGGCACATATATAGCAATAAAAAATATATTTCCTACCTGTTTTTCCTTTTCCTTTCCCTTTCCTATAATTTTTATATTCAAAAAAATAGTCATATATATATATATAGTCTGAGCAGGATTCTTTCAACTGCTTAGACTCAGTCATCTTTCCCAACTGTCAAACTTAGCATTTAACTCAAGCTCAAGAACCTGATCACAGCTACCATCAACTGTTGATTAATACCAATACTAATCAATATTTAGGGTCCATATATCCCCCAAATTACAACCTAGAAAAAGTAATCATCAAATCCCTAGTTGAAGATCTCTAGTAAAAATCCATTCTCTACTACATTCCAAAGCAATCCATTTAAATGTTTAAAATTTCTAATTGTTAGGAATTTTTCCTTTACATTTAACAGAAAATGGACTTCTTGTAATTTCAATCCTTTGTTCCTACCTCTACTCTCTGAGGAGGGGAGAAGGAGGCAAATAGGATAAATCTAAACCCTCTTCTAAATGACAGGTCTTAAAAATGTTTTTGAACTGTTCTCGTATTGTTTTTCTTAAGTTTTCTTTTCTCCAATTTAAATCTCCCCAATTCCTTCCAAAGAAGGCTATGACACGATCTCCAATCCTCTTACCATCCTACTCTTTCCCTTAATGCTCTCCAATTTACCAATGTCCTGTCTATGACCAGGGGCCCATACTGAATACAGTAACTTTTCCAGATGTTTTCTGACCAGAGCGGAGGATAAATAGAATCATCCCTTCCAGTTTTCTGGATATTATACCTCATTTAATGCAACCATTTTTCTTTTTTTACTGCTTTGTCACAGTGTTGATTCATCTTAATCTTATTGTCCACCAAAGACCTCAAATATCTTTCACATGAACACTTGCCTAGCCACTCTTCCCCTATCCTCTACTTAGGAAGGTGATTTAATATAGCCCTCTTTACTATCTGTTTATCTGAATTTTAGCCTTCTTCAGGGCACAGCTGAGTTTGCCTCCTCCATAATTTAACACTCCAAGTTCCATTGATATCTTCCTATTCCATTCTTTCTCAACTTTAGAGAGAACTTTGCCAATCTGAGGGAATACAAACCATTACCCAATTGAATTGTGGTCCTTAATAACTTTTATCACTCATTAGTTCCCTTATCATGTTTTATTCATTATGTGACTGTATCTGGTGTTCATTTCCTGTATATTCCACTAAACTATTAAGGTGTATGGGGTGTTCAGGGAGGGGTAGTATCTCTGGTATGGAGGGCTTGTCGTGCCCTCCTAGGGCAGTTCTCCAGCCTCTGACCCCCACCTGACACCCAGCTCTCACTTGTGGCTCCCAGTAGTTGCTAGCATGCGGCAGTGGCCACACCCCAGGCAAAGGCTTTGACAGGCCAGCTAAACCTTGTGAGGGTAGCCATCGGGTCGTTGACCCCTGGTGAACCAGGGCTTTGCCCACCCAGCATGTGAAGACTGCTTGGGCCAAACAGGTGGAAGAAACCAATAAGAAGGTTCAATGGCTGAGATGGCGATGCAGCAAGGCACTGTGGAGTGCTTAGGGCGTGTTGGAGCACAAAGGACAACACGGCCATCCAATGCAGCTGAGGAAGTCTCCAGGTGTAACGACTTTTCGTACCAATGGACCCAGGCTTCCAACGCTGAGAGAGTGGGACTGTCTCTGTGCACTGACTTTTCCACTTAAATCTCCTTCACGCACAAGTGTTTTTGTGCACACTCATCTACATCACAGATGAAAGCACACAAAGACAATCGTCATCCTCGGTTACCAAGAGACTATTATACTACTACTACTACTGTTAGTTCTTTAAGGTCAGGAATTGTGTTCTGGTCTCTAGGGCCCATATAACCTATTAAGGTGCTGAGCACTCAGAAGCAACTCAAAAAAATTCATTAAAAAAATAAACATTAAGCAGATTATATACATCATGAGGGCATATTATTTGCAAGCACTGGGGTAAAATCAGTGATATGCTAGGTGAAGAGGAAATTATATCTTCTTAGATATTAAAATCATTTCACGTCTAAATGTATGAAAAGTACTTGCAGATATTCTATGTAGCTAATCTGTTCTGACTATTTAAAGGTCTGCCAGAGAAAATCAGTTCCATTTCTATCATTGCTTGATGCAATTAGGGCTCAGCAAACATAATATTTAACAATATGACTTTGAAGGGCACATCATGCCAAGTGGGTTCATATGATGGTTCACAATAAATGTCTTTAACTTATTCAATGCCAACCCAATCAAATTACCAAAAATTATCTTATTATACTAGAGAAAATAATAAAATTCATTTGGAAGAACAAAAAATCAAGAATACAAAAAGAATTAATAAAAATATAAAGGAGATATCAGTATCAGATTTTAAACTGCATCATAAAGCAATGATTACCAAAATTATCTAATATTGGCTAAGAAATAGAAAGGTAGATTGGTGAAATAGAACAGACTTATAATAAACAGTTATAATAAATTTTAATAACTTTGTATTTGGCAAAAGTATGGAACTGGGCAATTAAGAAATACTGGTAAAAATTGCTGGGATAATTGGAAAGCAGGTTGGCAGAAACTAGTTATGGACCATATCTTACACAATTCACTAAGGTAAGATCAAAATAGATACATGATTTAGATATAAAAGGAGATCCCTTAAGCAAATTAGAATAGAGAACACATTACCTATAAGATTTATGGATAGAAGAAGAATTTATGAGTCAGTTAGAGATGGAGAGTGTGAGTATAAGATTGATAACTTTTAGTACATTAAGTTGAAAAGGTTTTGTACAAATAAAACCTGTTGCTAAGATCAGAAGGAAAGCAGAAAATTGAGGAAGTTTTTTTCTAGACAGCTATTCGGATAGAGGTCTTATATCAAAAATATAGAGAGAACTTTGTTATATTTTTGGGAAGAAGAACCATTCCCCAACTGATTTATATATGCAAAATATATAAACAGACAGGTTTTGGATGAAAAAATCAGAGCCATACATAGATATATAAAAAAATGCTCTAATTTTTGATTAGGGAAATGTGAACCAAACCATCTCATTGCCTTAAACAACAAAAGGTCAAAATGACAAATGTTGGAGGAAATGTGGAAAAAAATTTAAGGGGACACTAATGTCCTCTTGCTAAAACTAATCAAACTATTTTGAAGAGCAATTTGGAATTATACCCAGAAAGTTATAAAACTGTATACTTGTAGGTTCAGCAAAATCATTGTTGGGTATGTTTCTCAAAGGAAAAGAATCTATATGTTCCCAAATCTTTATAGCAGCTTTCATTGTAGTGACAAAGAACTGGAAACTGAGAAGATGTCCACCAATGGGGTAATGGCTAAACAAGTTGTGGCATATGACTGTAATAGAATACTATTGCATAGATTAATTTTTTTTAAACTTGGGAAAGAAGTATATGAAATAATGAAGAGTGAAATGGATAGAACCAAGATAATATTATATACAGTTATAGATTTAATATTTGAAGAATAACTTGTGAATATGCACTCCAGAGAAAGAATTGAAAAAAATGTGGTTTTTTTTATTTTTTGTTTGCCAGATGATGTTTTATATGGTGTAGGGAGGTTAGGGAGAGAGTGAAATACCTGGAAATAAATTCTAGTAATAAATTTTTAAAATAAATTTCTTTAACATATTCAAATTTAAAAATGGGGAGGGGAGAAATTGTCTAATCAGGAACTGAACCTCAAAATGATAAGATTAAAGGACACCAGATGAATATATACCAAGGAACAGATAAAATGAATGATCAATGAAATGTTCAGCAATGATTTTAGAAGACCAATTCTAATACTATCCACCTCATGTCAGAGAGATTAAAGTCTAATATGCATAGTGAGAAATGGCACTTGTAGATATGGCCAACTTGGGAACTTTTTTTTTTTGCTTGACTATACTTACATTCTGTATTCCTTTCTTCATCACTTTTTGTATTAGCAAGGAGAGGTTGGAAAAAGAAAAGTTCTTGATAATTTAAAAAACATATTTTTAAAAAAGAATAAAAGTATTGAAATATAGACTTATTTTTTGTAGGATTCCTGAAAGTGTCCTCAGTAACAGACAGAACAACAGGCACCTCATCCTGTTCCTACATGATTGTGATCTTTTCTTCTAGGTCTCTATACTTTGAAGGCTTTTTATTCTATGTAGTTTGGAGATTATAAGTATCTGACATGATGACATCTAATATAGACACTGGTCTTTTTTATACCTAGGCAATTGTGGGCAACAGATTAGTCTGTGACTTAAAGTTTTATTTTGAATACAGATTATTGGCTGAGTTCTCTGGAATATCCTGTAGTCCATACTATAGAGATTTGTTGATATTCATAAGTTAGTGAGTCTCAGATGTATAATTCTATCTACCAGGTGTTTAGTAGGCACTAATATTTTCACAGTCTGCAGTGATATGTTACAATTTTTATCATCTCTTTGCATAATCTATGTTAGTCACTAAATTGGTTCCTTGGGAATAATCTGTCATTTCAAATGGCAATAATCTATGAGTTACTTTGGTGACATCTGATGCCTGTCCTTAGAGGAATTCCTTGATGGTTTTACCTTTCCTCTTATGCTTCTCTGTGGCAATGACTGACATATAATACTGAGTGAAGATCCTGAAATGTTTTTATACTTTTGGCCAAGTATCACAGGGAATTGCATTCATTCATAGTAGTTGTAGCAGATAAAAGATTTTGCAAATTATTCTATATTGATATAATTGGCCTGCTAGTTGGAGTAATTCTGTCAAACTCAAAAGGGTTTTGGAATTCCAATTTAAGAATGTCCATTTCCTTTTCAAAATAATGTGAGATTTTGGTGCTGTTTTAATCATTCAATTTAACAAGCAAAATTTCAGGGATATACCTTGAGTGAAGATTTTCAATGACCTCATGATTTTCAACTTTTCTCTCTTCAGATTTTAATGACTCCTCCATTTCCTTTCTTAATTATTTCACATAATCCAAGAATGAAGTTATCTTCTATGATTGCCCTGAACTAAACCAGCAATACACTATAACACTCAGAAAAATGCATGAATCCATTGTCTATAACTGACAAGATAGATTTCCATTTATATTATAAAGTATTGCCACATAACGGAATCTTATTTGTGTCTTCAGTTCACTTCATGCATATTCAGAATGTGTCCACTTTCGTGTTCCATGCTGTGAAGCATTTCATAGTAGGTGACATTTTTGTATTTCTTAAATGTTCTTATGTATGTTCCTTATTATGGTACCGGAACACAAAGGAATGTTGCTTACCCCACCCCTCCCCTGGGTCGAGCAGTTAATCATAAAGTTTCAAATATAGTCAGATTAAAAATGTATTCTAACTCATCAATTCCTTACATTCATGGGAGCTCATAGTGGCTGGGATGCTAGCAGAGTTAGTGGTATCATTAGTGCCCTGTTGGCTAGCATTTTTGGATTACTGTCAGGACTTCCTATTTATTGTAATGGTTTTGATGCACAGAGTTCTTGTTGTGTATCACGTTGAATGGCACACTCTTGCTTTCCATGACCTCCTCTACCTCCAATCATAAATAACTGCTTAAACTTTGATGGAATTGTTCAATCATCAGATGTTGTTGTTCTATCAGCAGATCAGCAGGTGAAATAACAGTTTTATAGGGAAATCGCAAGTGGCAGCTTTGGAAACAGAGCAGTGTCCCAAATGGGACACAACCCAAGAAACCTAAGTGCTATTATAAACTATGCGTGTATTACTTTTCTCATTGTTAGCATAAGAATCTCTGGGATAACTTGGCTCTTGTGTGAACAGGAGAGTCTTTCCTTGCCACTTTGTTGTGGTGTTTAATGATTTTTTTATTTTTAATTAATACATCTAGTCATAGTTCAAGTAAAAGGGAAATGTTGAAAAGCCTCATAAAATAGACAATAACTCAAAAAAAGCCTTGTATATAGTTATACAAGGGGACCATGTTAAAAGGACACTAAGTTATATAGTATAAATTTCCATACTTGGGGCTTGAAAAGAGTGAATATGTTAGAGGTTGAATCACACTTTATATGAAAAAAATATCTGGGAATTTTAGTTTGCTATAAGCTAAATGTGAGTGAACATTGTGATATAGCAAGTCAAAAAAAAAACAACTAATGCTATCTTAAAGCTGCATTTAAAGGCATAGTGTTCTGAGGTGGGCAGGTAATTATTTCATAGTACTCTGCCTTGATCTGACTATATTTGTAATATTTGGTCCAGTTCTGGGTATCACATATTAAGCAGAGCATTGGCATTTCAGAGTCCTTCTGGAAGAAGGCAATGAAGATGGTGGGATAACTGGGCATCATCCCATAGGAGAATTTGTTGAATGAATTAGTGGTGTCTGCTCAAGAGAAGGAAAGATCTATGGGGATCATAATTGCTGTTTTAAAATACCTGAAAGGTTTTTATATGGGAAATAGCTTAGACTTGTTTTTCTTGGCCACTAAGGACATAATGAGGAGCAATAGGTAGAAACAGAGATCATGCCCAATTGTATAATTGTCACAAAATTCTAGATTTATAAAAATTTTTCTTCTTTGAGAGTAATTCTAGGATAAGAAATTTCCTACCACCCCAAATAAAAAAGTGGACTATTTGGAGAAGGCACCATGGGGATGACTACAGAAACCTCACACTGCACCAAAGAATCCAGAATGAACTTTGGGATATAGTGAATTGAAGTGTGGGAGGTTGAACTCATTTATTTTGAATGTAAACTCTTATGCCAGAGGGGACTGTGCCCCTGATTGGCTTTTTGTCAATGTGCCTAGCAATCATTGGTTTTGTTCTCTTTCTCTTTTATTTTCCTCTCATCCCCAAATTATTGTACTTTCCCCTTAGAAAGTACAATATTGTATGTACCTATAGTTGGAAGTTCTTTAGAAATATATGTTGGTTATATATACTGATTCCATGGGGAAACTAGGCATGTAAATCTGGGAGATTTCTATATGCTCATTCCCCATGGGAATCACAGGGGGAGGGGGGAATTGTATAATTAAAATTTGAACCTTGAACTACTATTCCCAGCATCCCATGTTCCTTCTCACATTATGCGCTAATGTAGAAAAGATATAAATTTTGGGTAGCCCTGCCTCTAGCTCTCTCTTCTTATGATTGGGGCTGGCTGAAGTGGGCTTTTTGGGAGAGATGAGAGAATTTACTAATATGGTCTTATTTCTGCTAAGTAATTGGGTTTTTGTTCTTCTATTTCCTTTTTATTCCTTCTACTTCAGTGATTATTAATAAACTTTATAAAATTAGTACTTGGAGTATTGGAATTGGACATTAATTTAAATCTTACACAATGGAGGGAAAAATATCCCAGATCAGTTAGCCAAAGGTGAAATAAGCCACCAAAAGAGGTTATGGAAGCTATCAAGTAGAGACTAGATGATCACATATCAGGAGATGTTATGAAAGAGAATCCTTTTCAGGTGTGAACTAGACTGGATGTTTTCTGAGGTCCATTCTGATTATGTGACTCTATGATCCTGGTTCTGCAGTGTTGAGAGAAATAGTTTGAATCAAATTTGTGCCTTGTCAGAGATGTAAAGGACTCATCTTCTAAAAGCAAAGCTTCTGTGTCGTTCCAAAAAAGAACTTCTTACATATATTGTATTTTTTACACTGGGTAATAATAGGATTTACCTGTAGGAATTGGGATTGTATCTCCTGTGATCCTGGCTGGTGGTTTGGTGATCTCATTGATGCTGAAGTCATTTGTAATTAGAGGATTAAATCAGAATACATTTAGGTAAGCAGTAGGTGTCCTTGACAAGCATCAGTGATACCAAGGGACTCCAGTTCTGAGAGAATGTAGGGAGTCAGCTCAGCAGGATTTGTGTGTTTCAAGGAGAAAAGGAGTAGATTGTTTAAATAAAAAAAACCAACACTCAAAAACAAAGCCAAAAGATCATAAAAATGAGTTCAAGGTGTGTTTTTAAATTCTACTTTTTCCTCCTTCGCCTTTAATTTCCTTTTATCATAACATACTATGTTGATAAGAAACAGTACACCTTCAGAGAATTTTGGAAAAGGAACTCCATGTGCTAGAACCACTTGTTTTATATGACTTTCTAATTCTAGGTTATGGAGGGCTTTAAAAACCAGAGGATTTTACTTAGAGGCAATGGGGAGCTCCTGAAGTTTATTGAGTAGTAGGGTGACATGATCAGAGTTATGCTTTAGTAAGATCAATTTGGCAGCTTAGCAGAGGATGGTTTGCCTCAGACAGGAAAACCAGAAGGCTATTGTAGTGATCCAAGTGTGAGATGATGACAACCTGAACCAGAGTTGTAGCAGTATCAGAGAAAAGGAGGGCGCATATATGCAAGATGGTTGAATATGGGAGGTGAGAGTAAGAAATCAAGAAAGAACCAAAGTTGTGAGTCTGGGTGACTGGGAGGATTGGAAGTGCACTCTATAATAGAGAAACTCAGAAGAGAGGAGAGTTTGGAAGATAGATGAGTTCAGTTTGGGACATGTTAATTTTAACACATCCACAAAACAATCAGTTCTAGATGTCCAGTCAGCAGTTGAAGAAGGGAGACTGGACATCAGCTGAGAGGTTAGGACTAGATAAATAAATCTGATATTCATCTGCATAGAGATGATAGTTAAATCCATTAGAGCTGATGAAATCACCAAATGGGATAGAGGAAGGAGGGAATAGATCCCAGGACAGATCCTTGGAAGGAAGATACTGATGGTGAATTTAGACTGTGAATATGATGAAGGTATAGCAAAGAAGATTTAGGAGTGGTCAGAGAGGTAGGAGGAGAAGCAGGAGACAGCGATATTATGTAAATCTAGCAAGAAAGAACAAGGAGAGCAGGTTGACTAACAATATTTAAAGCTACAGACAGGTCAAATAGGTTTAGATTTGGCAATTAAATCATTTGTAACTTTGAGAGAGAATGATGAGGTTAAAAGCCAAGCTGAAGAGTTGTGAAAAGAATGGGAAGAAAAGTTGAAGCATGGATGGTAGCCTGCCTTCTGAGTTTAGCTACAAAAGGGAGAAGATACAGAATGACAGCCAACAGGGATGGGTGAATCACTTATGAGAATGGGGGAAGAAATAGGTATGCTTATACAGGTGGTAATGAATTGTCTGTAGGATACCTTTTTCTTAGCATAAGTTAAATGTAGTTCACTCAGGAATTGTCTCTTAAAACTTTATTAATGCTGACAGTTAACTCCCTCAGTTCCTCAAGAAAGAAGTTCTGTTAATCCTTTCTGTTCTCAAATAGTCTTTCTAAAGTCATACAATAAATGATCTCCAAATGACAGTTAATCTTCCACTCTCTCAAGATTCCATTATTTCTTAAAGATACAGTAACATCATACATAGTCTTTGTGGAGTACCTCCATCACTGCCCTCCTCCCTTTCATTTTCAGCATCTTTTATGTATCTTCCCCCATTAGAATATAATCTCCTTAAAGATAGGGATTTACTCTCAGAATTGTATTTTCAGCACTTAATATAGTGCTCAATACAAAGTAAGAACTTAATACATTCTTGTTGACTCACTGATTGACTTTCCCAAGATCATATAGCTAGTAAGGTGACGGGGCTGGAATTCAAAACCAGGTTATTGTACAACAAATCCAACACATCTGCCTATACCAGAGTACCCAAAGTTCCCAAATATCTATTTCATGGGCTTTATTTTCTCACATCCACAAATTGATAGAGCTTGAAGTATTTTATAATAAATAGAGAAAGAAACCCAAGAGCACTCTTAGTTCCTCCAGGTACATAATCACACAGTCTTAGTTTGTAATTACAAGTCAGAGGATCTAGACTTCCTGTAGACTTATATTAGAGTGCATCTACTCCGATTCTTGCATTTCTAATTTCTGTCTCTGCCTACCCGATAGAGGATATCATCGGGTATACAAAGTCTCTACCAGTTTGATACTGTAAAAAGGAATTCTTTATTCCTTTTTTTTTTTAATTTAAAGAGGGACCTGAAGGTCCTCTTACCATAGAGTTGGGTATGGATTAACCAGCCCACAGTGGCAGGAAGTAGAAACCACCGAGAAGGAAAGTGAGGTGACAGTTAGGGCTGGCAGTTGTAGGGAAGAGTGTGTTGGATTGGTGATTGGAGTTTTGTTGCTTTATATATTAAGGCTGGCCTGAGCTTACTGAGAGGGCTTTTTGGCTTTAGCCCTTAGAGGGCTTTTTTAACTTTTCTAGGTTGGGAGGTGGCTGGTCTTCATTGACAGACCCAATTGGAGTTAGATTAAACACTGATTGGGTTAGTTTTGATTGAGCTGGATTGGGTTGGAACTTTGTGGGTTGGTTGATATTAGCAGTAGTTATATACAGTTATAGGTGGATATAGGCAGTTTTAGGTAGTAATTATAGGTAGTTATAGGATAACTAGTATAAACATTAGAAAATTTTCTTTCTCTACCTCTTTCCTATATTTGTCTCCTTTACTATATTCTTTTACTATCTCTAATTGTTAAAAACTGCTAGAAGTTTTCTTTTCTCTGGCTTAAAGGGACAATATTAATTTACAACTCTACTATATTCTCATTAAAACTTAAATTATTAAAAGCTGCTCTCTTATTTTGTCAAATCTCCTAATTTAACCCTTACAATACTTTGATTTGACAAACTATCTAGTGTCCAGTCCCCCCCTTTTTTTTTTTGGTCCTATTTTTTGGATATATTTGAAACATCCCCTTCCATGGGTATTTTCCTTACTGGTAAAGAATTAATTACCCTCAGAAGGCTATCAGAATCTTGACTGAATTGGTTCTTTATTGCAGCCTAACCCATGTTTTAGAATAAAGGGGGAACCCTGGTAGATATTGGTTCTACTATTACATACAAACATAACAAAAATGACACTACTACCCAAATTACAGCTATACCAATAACATTTAAAAGGGGGAAATAATGTGTAGGAATAAAAGATCAAGATAAAAAATATCAAGGGGTGTAATGTATCAGATACTGGGATAATTTCTAGAAATGAAAAAAAAGACAAAAAAATTCCCTTGTTATCAAGGAACCCAACGTCTAATAAAGAAGACAACATGAGAACAACTATGTCAAAACAAGATGTAGGCAAGATAAATTGGAGAAAATCTTGGAAAGAAAGCACTAACATTAAGGGGGATTAGGGAAGATGAGGTGGGAGTTTAACTGGGAACTGAGGGAAACCAGAGAATTGATGAGATAGAGATAAGGAAGAAGGCATGGAAGACAAGTAGTTAAAATGCAGAGTAGGGACATGGTGGAGGAACAGCAAGTCACTAGATCTCAGAACACATGGAGGGTGTCAGAGTGAAGGAAGACTTGCAAGGTAGGAAGGACAAGATTATGAAGGTTTTAAAAGCTAAATTGAGAATCTGTTATTTGATCCTGGAGGTAATAGGGAGCTACTAGAGTTTATTGGAGCATTGAGAAGGAAAAGGCTGCCCTTAAGAAAAATCACTGAGAGCTTAGTAGAGGATGAATTAAAGTAGAGAAAGATTCAGGCAGGGAGACCAATTGTAATATTATTACAAAGACCAGATGAGAGATCATGACGGTAGCATTGGGTCCTTTTTGATGTGAATGAAGAGAAAAAGATGTATATGAGAGACATAATGAAGTTTCATGTTTTGAAACTTAACATTTTGATCATTTCAATTTAGGTAAACAATGCAGCCATGTGTATGTTTAGTCATTTGGTGGAATTTCTACTCTATGTATGGGATTCCTAAAAATGTTTCCATTTAAAAAAAATTAAAATCCTAATCATATACTAAGAAGAAGCAGCTTGTTTTCATATGAATTTACATGAGCACACACTGACTGATTTTTCTAGATCCTAAACCACTCAGAGGAAATGCTGATGACACATTTTCTTAACACACACCAAATACACACATTACACAAAGGCAGATTATATTTTAGCTTCTTTTAGAGACTATAAAAGTTAAAGTCCCCTTAATGAAACCAAGAAAAAGGGTTTTGCTTTTTTTCCTTTCAGTATCTTTGCTTCCCCCCCTTTGTGGGCTTATGATTTTTTCCCTTCTTTCTCACGTTATCTGTGTTTCCCTGCTCATCTCAACTTGATGACATGTTGCTGAGACAACTAAGTCTCCTAACCTTCTTAACTCTGCTTTTGTTATGGCCTGGCGTGTTTAGGAGGAATATTTTCATTTCTCTTAGAAGACTCTCTGCTTGCTCTGTGGAAAGATATTAAACCTGGAGGTAGAGAATAAGAAGATTTTTTTAAGTGTTTGCTATTCAAATCATCTTTTCTTATTTCTTTTAAACTCAGCATTGGTATGTGGTAGGTCTCCAAATGAAACCCAGTTGCCTGCTATTGATAGGATTGCTTTACCCAATGATGTCACTTATATTCAAGTTCCACTTTGGGGCTTTTCTAGGAAATGGGAGATGCGATTCAATGTATAATAGGATCATAGATTTAGAGCTGGAAGGAACTTTAGAGGTCATCAAATCCAACCCCTTCCTTTATAAAATGAGGAAACTAATGTTGAGAGAAATTAAATTATTTTCCCAGGGTCACATAGCTAGTAAGTGTCTAAAGCAGAATAGGAACCCAAGCCATCTTGATCCCAATTCCAGATTTCTATCCATTATATTATACAACCTCTAAATCTTAAAAATTCTGTTAAGGAAATTTTTTTTCCTCCTTATTTTGACATACATTTGAAGTAGGGCCTCTCTATGTCTATATCTCATTGATAATTTAACAAATAACAGTGAACTGCTTGACGCTATGAGAGGTTAATTCCCTTACCCAGACACACAATTGGTAAACAATATTAGAACTGGGGCTTCTCTGACTCCAAATGTGGACTATGCCACCCAGATTCTCTGTGAAATATCTAGCATATATTTCTCCTGCATTTTATTTCATAGCTGGACAAAATTGTATTTAGCCTTAAGCATTCACAAATCAGCCTCAAGAAAGATCCATGCAGACTTCCTTATCACCCTCTTTTATAGCTCTTAGCCCCCAGTGTCTCATCTAGCACTATCTTAGTTGAATACTTCCTCAAACAAAATCTACAGAGGCAGCAGTTACTCCCCGAACTCCTTTGTCCTGATCAAGGATTCATTAGAAGAATTTTTCTGTCCAGCCTCTGGTTCTTGCCCAACAAAGAACCCTGCTCTAGCTTCTGCCCTTACATTACAATTCTGCCATCCTCTTGCCTCCAAGAAATGTGCCGTTAGGAGCCTACTGGCATAGGAGATAGGGTCTTGGAGTCAGGAAGTTCTGGGTCTGAATGCTGTTTCAGGTACTACTTAGTGTCATGTGTAGAGATAAAATTATAAAAATAAAAGTGAGTTTAAGCGAAGTTGAAGGTTGTCTTTAAGAGGCTTGTATGGCGACATGCTAGGAACTCTGAAGAAAGAATTCTGGAATGTAGGGGAGAGAGGTGGAAGAGTTTTGAAGATGCAATGGTCAACTCACTCTCTTCCTGTCTTGAAGCCAGAGAGGAGGGAGCCTGCTCACTGCTAAGCTTTTCCATCCTAGCCTGTTTGTGAGAGAAGGGAAACCCTTGGAATTCCTTTAGAAGTACCTTTTCCACAGAAGAAACCCACTTAAAGAAGATCTCTCTTTTCTATCAACCCTGACTGAGAAAAAGTGTTATCCAGAATCTGTTGCTGTATGGGCTGAGGAGTTGGCCTCAGGCCCAGTCTAGCCCAGGATGGACTCGGTCAATCTGAGTTCATCCTCATTCAACTTGGAGAAACTATTAACAACCAGATAAACCAGCAAGGGAGGGTTTTAGTGTCAGGTAGCATAGAGAGGGTTTGGGGATACTTAGCCAGAAGCAGGGAGTGATAGGGAGCTTCAAGATCTCAAAGACTATCTTGCGATGGGCGTAGAGGGAAGAGGGAAGTAATAGAACTTAGAGATTCGGGCATCCTCATTTCTAAATCCTCCTTCCTTCCCCTTTGTTAATCAATAAATCTGTTACTGTTATATGAAGCAGTTTGAAAGACTGGAAACAGCTCTGACCCTAGTGTGGTAAGGCCCAATCTGCCTTACTTCACTAAAGGGGACTGTGTACTTATAACCAGTTCCTTTGGTGGATAACAATATATCCATCCACCTCAGTTTATACTCATTACTTCACATGTCCCTAAACCTCTCTGGGATCTCAGTACCTCTTTTCCTCTGGGCTTGTTTCCTCATCTGTAAAATAAAAATGTCAGACTCGATGACCTTTAAGGTTTCTACCAGATCATAATCTATGGCACTAAGATTTTTCACCTAACTCTCTCAAAGACAACCTGGACAACTCTGTGGTCTTCTTCCCCTGACTTCCCATTGTATCCACAGACAAGGAAATAGGATGTGTGGGAAGGAAAAGTGAGAAATCCTTCTTGAAATTCAGGATAAGATAACATTTTGGGGAAGCCAGTCCAGTCCCCTGGTGTACAAATATAACACTATTCTTCTCTCTTATGATTTCTACTAGCTGTGTGACCCTGGTGAGTCCCTTAATAATCCCTCTCTGCAAATGTGTTTTGTATCTGTAAAATAAAATTATTAGACCTGATGGCCTAAGAACTAAGAACTAAGGTTCTTTCTATGACCCAATGATGCTTTGAAAATCTCATTCATTTTCAAAGCTTTAATGATCATCTTTATGTGAATGACAATATCTCCATACTTGACCTTTCCACAAGCTCCATTTCTGCATTTCCAATTAGCTTCTCAAGTAATTAAGTATTTTGCCGACATTTCAGATTGGACATTTCAAAAACCAGACCAAAAATCTTCTCCCCATACCCATCTCCCCTCCCATTCCTATTAATGTTTCCTCCTTCTTTTCAGCATAATGCCATGGCTAGGAGGTTGAGCATTGAGTCAAGAAGGGCATAGCTTTGAGTCCTACTTAGCTATATGGCCTTGGACAATTAGCTTACCTTCCCTGTGTCTCAGTTTATGCATCTGTAAAATGAGAGAGCTGAATTACATGGCCTTTAAAGTCCCTTCCAGCTCTGAACCTGTGATCTTATCAATCAACCCACAAGCATTTATTAAGTACCTGATACCAAGCACTATACTAGAATCACAACATACAAATATAATGAATTAAATAATCCCTATACTGAAGGAGCTAATATTCTAGTGGGAAGATAATGACCATCCATATAAATTATACCACATGAAGAGAAAGAGAGGAAATACGAAGTAGTTAAACAAATGGTAGTTTGAAAGGGAGAGCAATAATAGTTGCAGAAAACCATAACATTTTTCATGAAGAAAATAAAGCTGCGTTTTTGTTTTTTTTTTTTAAACCCTTACCTTCCGTCTTGGAGTCAATACTGTGTATTGGCTCCAAGGCAGAAGAGTGGTAAGGGCTAGGCAATGGGGGTCAAGTGACTTGCCCAGGGTCACACAGCTAGGAAGTGGCTGAGGCCGGATTTGAACCTAGGACCTCCCGTCTCTAGGCCTGGTTCTCAATCCACTGAGCTACCCAGCTGCCCCCATAAAGCTGCATTTTTTAAAAAAGCAACCCTTCTTATTTTCCCAGTTGACAAGGCTCCAAACCTTGGGTTTCAAACCAGAGATTCATCTCTCTAATTCCTGCTTCTCTTTTTTTGTAACACATGTTGGTCACCCTGTCCTGATGATTTTGCCTTTTTAATTTCTCTCATTCTGGTCACCCCAGCTCAGGTTTTCTTTATCTTTCAATGGGTCTTTCTAGCTCCAGTCTTTCCAAACTTACCCCCATCCTCCAAACTACTCTCTATACCTCTGCAAGATTAATCTTTCTACCACAACCCCATAAAACTTTCTATGGCTTTATTGGCCACTTGATAGAGTCACACTCCTTAGCTTGTATTCAAAGGCTTCCAAAATCTAAACTCTATTTAACATTACAATCTCATCTCCAGCTACTCACCTATGAAAATTTCTCCCCAAAATATAACTGGCTCCTTTTGTTGTTCCAAAACACAACCCAATTCTCTGTCTCTGTGACTTTTCTTACACTACGTTCCTTTCCTGGATTTCTTGTCCCCTTCAAGTCCCAATAGCTGTCCTACCTTCTGCATGAAGTCTTTCCTACCCATCCCAAGCCATTGTGACCTCTCTGACTATATAACCCACCTTGTTATAAAAGCATTTGTACTTAAGAGAAATGTTAACCTTTTGATGCATATGTTCTCTGTCCTTCAAATAAATTGTAAGGTACTTATTGGAAGGCAAGAATACTTCCTTGTGTTCAGTCTTTTCAAATCCTTTTGGAAATAGGGAGAGCATAAATCCCAGATGAATAAATTGTCACATCTCCAGGACCTGGAATTTTTATATGACATATTTTGTATGCATATGTATATATACACATAAATATGTATGCATATATCATAATCACACGTGTGCAGACATGCACACACAGATGGTGTTCAATATATGTTTCCTAATGGTAGTAATAATAATAGGCTAGTTACATAACTCCTGAGTCAGCCAGAGATGTTTTCTTAAATCTTAAATTTCTCCTAACATTTTATGCCTTCCCTACCCACTTACCAAATTATAAACTGTATTCATAAAATGAATTTTTGGATCTGACTTACTCATTGAATGACCATAAGCAACAAGTCTAAACCCAAGTTTCTTCTTCTGAAAAATAGATACTAACACTAACTTGTATCTCATGGGGTTATTATGAGGAAAGAAAGCCCTTTGCAAACCTTAAAGAAGTTTATAAATGTGAGTTATAATTACAAAATTTATGGCCCTTACAGACAGGAACAATCATATTTTCATCCTGGTGACTTACATGGAATAGGCTCTCCAAAAATGTTTATGATTCAATGAATCAATGAGCCAGAGAATTAATCAGTGTTGAACTGTATATACCCACATGAAATATATTTTAGGATGTTAAAATATGAAGAATGTATCTTTCTATCATATATTATTTAACTTTATGTGTTTCTGTTAGTCTGTTATTAATATTCCATAATTAATGGAATCCAGTCAATAAGTATTTATTGATTGCCTACTCTTCCAGACACTGTGGTAAACTGAGGATACAAAGATTAACCAATCCCTGCCTTTAAGGTATTTTATATTCTACTGGGAAAAACAACAAGGGTATATTAAATAAATGCAAATATATAGACAAAGTATTTGTGTAAGGGAGCATAAACAACTGAAGAGAGGAATTAAGAAAAAACTTCCTGTAGAAGGTGGAATCTTAATTCTTTGAAAGAAAACTAGGGGAATTCTTTGAGGTAGGAGACATGCATGAAATAGGAGCATAGGCATAAAGAAAGAGGTTCACCTTGAGAAGGAGTAGCACCTTTTTCTCCAAGCCTGGAGTAAAGGAGAAAAGAGCTCTCCTCTTTCCTATTGAGGAAGTTTGAAGTAAAGAAATAGGTGAAATGAGGGAGCACTAACAAATGGCCTGTGACCAATTACAATTTTTTCATTAATATATTAAGACAAAGAGCTCTATTGAGAGATAGTAGGGAGAAAGAGATATAGATGGATTCAAAAGAGAAGTTTTTCAATAAAAAGTGTGAGATAAGATGACATAATTTTAAATTGTTTTATTTTATTTTCAAATGAAAATCAACCTTTCTCTCCCAGCTCCCCTGCCCCCTCCCACTAAGAAAGCAAGAAAAACAAAACTGTTACAAACATGTATAGTAAAGTAAAAAAAATTCCCTTGTTGGCCACGTCCAAAAAATATGTCTCAATCTGAAGCAAGTCCAAATCTTTCTATCAGGATGTGGCCAGCCTGTTTTCCATTGCAAGTTCATAGGAATTGTGGTTATTCGTTATATTAATCAGAGTTTCCAAGGCTTTCAAAGTTGTGTGCCTTTACAATATTATTGTTATTATATAAATTGTTTTCCTGGTTCTGCTTATCTGACTGCATCAGTTCATCAAGTCTTCCCTAGTTTCTCTGAAGCTGTAATCTTCATGATGTCTTAGAGTACAATAGTATTCTATCATATTCATATATGATAAAATTCCATCATATTCATATATTTATAAAATATTTTGTAGACATGGGTCTTTTCCATCTTCCTTGTCTCTTTAGGGCACAGATATAATAGTGGCATTACTGGGTCAAAGGGTGTGCATAGCTTAATTACTTTGGGTCATAGTTCCAAGTTGCTTTTGTAATGGTGGGAGAGAAAGAGGGGGCTTTAAAATGCTAGGACCAGGAAACCAGCTGCTGGAGGGGACTGATTAAGGTGTAGCACTTTCCTCCTTCCTTCCCTAAGATGAGGCTAGATAACCTTAATGGAATCTGGACCCGACCAGACTGGTGAGTCAACCCCTCTCAAACTTTTTCCTTTGACTTTTGAAATCCTCCCTCCTATTACAAACTTAGAGACAATCTTCTATATACTAGATGGCTACTTTATTTCTTGGAGAAGAAGGATAGAGGAAGAAAAGGGTAGAGGGAAGAGATGGGAAGTCCCTAATGTCCTTTTTCCCTATCAACTGTTGAAGGCTTTTTGTCACAAAGTCACTTGAGAGAAATGGTTTGACTGGGAAAGTGAGTTTAAATCAGCAGAGGTCTTCAGTGGGCAAGAACTTCTTTTTGCTCAGCCAAAGGTAATGGAAAAGCAACTTCCTCCCTGGCTCTTGTCAGAGTCTCTGGAGAGAAAGTAGGAGAATGAGCGAGAGAGTATGTCCAGACTCAGTTCTGGCCAACAGTTTTCCTCTTTTGAGTCTTCTTTTGAATTCCATGGAATTCCCTTCCCCTGCTGGCTCATGACTGATCGATCCATCTGCTTCTCCTGGGTCCATTTTCATTACATTTCAGGTTTTACTCTGCTTTTTTCCATGCTTCCTTGATTACACTTTGCACAGTGAGTAGACCAGTTCATTGTTCAACTGACCATGCATTAATGTACCTTTTTCCCAAAGACTCTCCACTATTGGTCATTTTCCTTTTTCATCAACTTTACCAGTCTGATGGTTGGAATCTCAGAGTTATTTTCATTTTCATTTCTCTAATTATTATTGATTTAGAGTATTTCATTGTATGGCTGTTCTTTTTCTGATGAAATAAATTTATAACAAACCTAGAAAATACAATTTTCTCCAGAATTCAAAAGCTTCAGGAGAGGAACAGAGAAGGTAGACTTTAGGGGTAATCCATGTCTGGATATTAGAAGTCAGTAAGTAACATTTTATTTTTTTTTCACTTTTAAACATTATTTTTATTTGGTCAATTTCAAACATTATTCATTGGATACAAAAATAATTTTCTTTTCCTCCCTCCCCCCCTGCCACCCCTCCCATAGCTGATGCGCGATTCCACTGGGTATCACATGTGTCCTTGAACCAAACCCATTTCCATGTTGTTGGTATTTGCACTAGGATGTTCATTTAGAATCTACATCCCCAACCATATCCCCTCTGCCCCTGTAGTCAAGTAGTTGCCTTTCCTCCATGTTTTTACTTCCACAGTTTGTTTTCTGCTTGTGGATGGTGTTTTTTCTCATAGATCCCTGCAGATTGTTCAGGGACATTGCATTGACACTAATGGAGAAGTCCATTACATTCGATTGTACCACCGTGTATCAGTCTCTGTGTACAATGTTTTCCTGGTTCTGCTCCTTTCACTCTGCATCACTTCCTGGAGGTTGTTCCAGTCTCCATGGAATTCCTCCATTTTATTATTCCTTTGAGCACAATAGTATTCCATCACCAACAGATACCACAATTTGTTCAGCCATTCTCCAATTGAAGGGCATCCCCTCATTTTCCAATTTTGGCCACCACAAAGAGCGCAGCTATGAATATTCTTGTACAAGTCTTTTTCCTTATGATCTCTTTGGGGTACAAACCCAGCAGTGTTATGGCTGGATCAAAGGGCAGACAGTCTTTTATCGCCCTTTGGGCATAGTTCCAAATTGCCCTCCAGAATGGTTGGATCAATTCACAACTACACCAGCAATGAATTAATGTCCTGACTTTGCCACATCCCCTCCAGCATTCAAGTGAGTAACATTTTAGAACAAGAGACAAGGAACAAAATCTAAAGAACTGTAAAGAGCTAAATAGGTTGTTCTTAACAGAATTTATGATGTTAAGCACATAGTAGGAGCTAAATCAATGAATAAATTAATGTATTATAGAAATATGAACAGGTGTGTGAGGTAATAGACATTTGGCATTAAACTTCCCTGTTAAATAGCAATTAAATGCACTGGCATTCATTAATGACTTCAATATATGGAGAATCTGATGGCTCCTGTGTTGCTTATGCAAACCCTAGTTATTTCAATGACAACTTGATGTCTTTCTGACATATTTATTGTACCTGGATCAATGGTTGTTTAACTACTAATTGATCTTTTATTAACACATGATAATTCACTTATTAAAACTAAATTAAAATCTTAATTGAGACACTTAATCTACAGTGTTTCAATATAACTGGATCATAAACACAAAAATAATTGATTTAAAACTGTATCATTTGTCATCACTCTCATTATGAAAATCAGTTCTCACCTGTGAGAAATTCTCTGTGTGAGACTTTTTTTTTTTCAGTCCAGCAAGTGACAGTCAAAGAGAAATGTGTTGATGTTTTCTATATTTTAGTACTCCTGGTTTTTCACCGAATATATTGTGTGGCTAGAGATGAGTAAGAACATAAATTGGATCATAGGCAATATTGATAAAATTCACTTAATGTTGCTTTGAGAGGTCTGAGTAAAGGGGGAAAGATATCAAAACCCTTTGTATTTTAAAAAGTGGCTGAGCAAATTTTTTTACCAAAATGGTGCAAATTAAGTTCATTTTCATTCTCAAAAATTCCCACACAAAATTAGAAATTATGATACATACATTAATTATATAGATTGATATAATAGAAAGCTGGTCTTTAAGATAAGAAGTTCTTCCTCTGATCCATGGTAGCCGTGTGTCCTCAGGAAAGTCACTTAAACTGTCAGTGCAACTCAGAAGAAATACATTTTTTAAACCCTTACTTTGTGTCTTAGTATCAGCTCTAAGAAGAAAGACAAGGGCTAGACAATTGGGGTCACACAACAAGGGAGTGTCTGAGGTCAGATGTGAACCTAGGTCCTCCCAACTCTAGGTATGGTGCTCTGTCCATCATGTCACCTTGCTGCCTTTCGGAGACTGAATTGTAGAGAAGTTACAAATGTGAATTCAGGGTAGGAGTTTCCTCCCTTGAGTTCCCCATAGGAATGAAATCATAGGTCTGGTACCTCTAAATAGTACTCTTTTAGAAACATACATTTTGCTAGTATAACAGTGACAACCCTAGTCCTGACTAGGTCAAGTAAGTCACATTTCACCTCTCCCCCAGTTATCTAATAGGATTAATGGAGTTCAGGGAGAGGGGAGCATGTCTAGTGTCTCTGTCATTGATTCCAAACCCCATGCATAGTGTTGCCTCTGCTTTAGGGGTCCTTTGATCTCCAGTTCTATTTAGCCACTTAACAGTTGGTTCAGTTTTTACGAAGCAATATTTATCGTTAAGCTATGTCAAGAGCAAAAATGGGGAGAAAGAGGGATAAGGTTCAAAGCTTTACTTAGATATTCCCATAAGGAATATTTTGGGGGACACCTTTTTCTCCTATGACCAGACCACAAAAACATGGAGATGGGATTGACTATCTTTCCGTCTGTCTCCATAGCCCAGTGTCCCTCTTTTTTTTTTTAAACCCTTACCTTACATCTTAAAAGTAATACTGTGTATTGGATCCAAGGCAGAAAGATGGGAAGGGCTAAGCAATGGGGGTAGATTGCCCAGTCATGACTAGGAAGTGTCTAAGGTCAGATTTGAATCTAGGACCTGATCCTGGTTCTCATTCCACTGAACCAATTAGCTGTTCCCATCAATGTCTCCCTTTTCATCAGGAAGAGTTTCTCATGGGTCCTCAGTCAACCAACCTGTACTGGTGAAGTTTGTCCTTCCCAGCTGCCATCTCTCTCATCCCACAGGCACTCCCTACTATTTCTTGCAGTGTCTCACTGTTGTCACCTTCAACTCATTATACTACCTTAGAGGAAACACTTTATTGCCCCCTTAACTCAAAAAGGCAAAATATCTCAGCATTACTCATAGAAGAATTTATGGTCTTAAAATTATTCATTAACCATGTTCTGCCATATGGAGGGAGAAGCAACTGTTTCAGTTTATTAAAAGGACAATCTTTTTTTAAAATTCTAAACACATCAAAATTTGATCTGAACATAACAGAAGAATTTTGAAAATAGTAATTCCCTCATGCCTGCTTAATTATGATTGAATCCTGAGTTTTTAATACAAACAAAAACAGCACAGTCAATCAAAATTGAAACTGATTATTTTCTGTATTTCAACAAGTAAGGAATTACCAATGTCACCTTTTTGGCAGAGTGGCATAATCTTGGAAAAATAATTTCTGACAACCAATATTTAACTTAGAAAAACCACAGAATCTGGATCTGAAAGAAACCTCAAAGAACATCTCATTGAAACCCCTCATTTTAGCGTTGACATAAATTGAGGTCCACTGAGGTTAAGTGATTTTCCCAAAGTCCCACAGGTAGTAAGTAACAGATCTAGGATCTGAATCCATGTCCTCTGATCCCAAATCCTCTTTTCTTTACACAGTAACATGCTGACTCCCTTATGGCAGTCATATTTTTTACTATCAAGTGTCAGTGTATAGAACTGATTGCAAAAGAGAAAAAAACTTAAATCTGTGGAAAATAAAATACAGTGATGGCACCAATCTCCAAAGGCATGGAGTCCACTCTGAATGAATGGCCAAGGACCTGGATGTTTAGCCAAAACTTATTGGAACCTATCTACTGTGGAAAGCAGGCTGTAAATTTCACAAAAACAGACTTTCTTGTGAGATTTACAGTACTTCCTGGTTTCCTCTGGGTCATAAATATTATGAGAATAGCTTTATTATCAGAAGAGTATGTTAGGCACCCTTGGGTCTTTCATAAAGTCCCCCTTACATCTGGAAGTGTGTATAGTGCCCAGTTTAATAACAGTCACTGAATAGAATAACCCATCTTCTGCTCTCTCTCCTGCCACGCTAATATACACAATTCAATTTAGCAAGCATTTATTTGAAAACCTCCTATGTGTGGGCACTATGCTAAAATATAAAAGACAAAAGCAAACAAATATAAGAATATACCAGTATCTTCCCTCAAGGAGTTTACATTCTACTGGAGGCAACAACTTGCACACAAATAAAAAATATACAAAATATGCACAGAATAGATACAAAATAATTTTGGAGATTGAGAAAAGACTGTCAACAATATTGGAGACCAGAGGTAGATGAACTGTACTTTGGAAGAAACAGGGATTCCAGGAAGCAGAGGTGAGGAAAAATTATATTCCAAGGATCAAGGAACAGGTTATACAAAGGCAGAGCCATACAAGATGGAAGTTTGTGCACCAGGATCAACAAATAGGCCACTTCGTCTGGAATGCAGAACTCATCATAAAGAAAAACAATATAAATTTTTTGGGGGGAGACAAGCAGGAGCCAGCCTGTTGTGAAGGTCATGTCAATGAGGCTTGATAGCCTAATGGTTATGGGTGAGGGAGAGCAGAAAATTGAGAATGAGTCATTCTGATATCCTGGAAGACTGGAAGGATAATGGTGTTAGCAACAGAATAAAGGAAGTTTACCAGCCATACCACTGCTGGGTTTGTGCCCCAAAGTGATCATAAGGAAAAAGACTCGTTCAAAAAAAATTCACGGCCACACTCTTTGTGGTGGCAAAAAATTGGAAAATGAGGGGGTGTCCCTCAATTGGGGAGTGGCTGAACAAAGTGTGGTATCTTATGGTGATGGAATATTATTGTGCTGAAAGGAAGAAAGAAATGGAGGAATTCTGTGTAAACTGGAACGACCTCCAGGAATTGATGCAGAGTGAGAGGAGCAGAACCAGGAAAACGCTGTACACAGAGACTGATACATTGTGGCATAATCTAATATAACAGACTTCTACTAGCAGCAATGTAATGACAATCCAGAGGAATTTAGGAGAAAGAATGCTATCCATACCCAGAGAAAGAGCTCTGGGACCAGAAATGCATTAGAAAAATATATGATTGACCACGTAGTGCAATAAGGATGTGATTAGGGTTTTGATGTTAAAGAATTGCTCTACTACAAATATGAATAACATTGAAGTAGGTTTTGAACAATGATACTTATATAACCCAGTGGCACTGCTTGTCAGCTTTAGGAAGGGTAAGAGAATGGGGGTGGATGGATTATGAATCATGTAACCTTAGAAAAATATTCTAAATAATTTTTTAAAAGGAAAAGAAAAAAAAGGAAGTTTGGAAGAAATGTGTATTGGGGAGATGATGACAGAGAAAAACATCTGTGTTAGATATGTTGATTCTGAAGTCCCTATGGGATATCCAGCTAGAAATGACTAGTAGGCAGTAAGTGGCATGGTACTGTTGTTTAGGAAAAATATGAGATGTCTAAGTAGAAATGGGAGTCATCTTTATAGGAGTGAGAGTTGGACCCATGCAGAAGAGAGAGGCAGTAAAAGGACAGGGAAGAGCCCCCTGGGAAAGGATACTGAGAATCAGGAGAATGTAATGTCCCATAAATCTAGGGAATAGAGTGCTTAAAAGGAGGGTTAAAAAAGTGTCAAAAGTGTCAAAAACCACGAAGAAGTTAAGAAAGATAAAGAAAGCCTGAGAAAAGGCCATTGGATTTAGTAGTTAGAAAATGGCCTCATCCATCATGAGCCTGGGCTGACAGCTAAGGAGAGGGGTAGGTGTGGAGGATATAGATGAAGTCTTTAAAAACCTAACCAAGAAGATGACCCCAACCCTTGTACTGCCACCATCTGCAACCAGGGACCTGGCAACCGAATAGTCAGGCCACTTCAGGATTGGCTTGAACTAGACACATAAAGAAGAGAGCAAACTAAGAAGTTATTTTAAGAGCTAGACTACTTACTGGGATAGTAGATAAAGACCAAACCTTGAATACGAGACCTGAATTCAAGTCCTACCTCTACATTATAAAACTATAAGTTACAGCAGAGGAGTTCCCTCCTCCCTCCCCATCTCACACATAAGAGGGCCTGAACAACAATATCTATAAATAATGAGAACTGTTATAGTGAAATTTCACAAGTGAGGATAATTTAAAACCACAGGAAATAAAATTAAAACCATTATTCAATTACTATATTCTCTTCTATTTCAAACTTGATTTCTTAAGGGGATAGTTCTCTTTAAGAAAAACCTTTGCTTTATCAGCCAGTTCCACTTGGGCTCTGAACCCCTGCCAAAAAGTCTCCCTGTCATCTGCTGACAGAATTGTGATGGTTTCCAGAGTGGCAGTGATGGCCCTTACACTCTAGTTTCCTTTCAGCCTCATTAAGGTTACATTAACTGAAGGTAGAGGAGAAATCGTCCCTTTCTTCTTCCATCAGCTTTCAGTCCAGAGCTGTCCACATTCTGTCTAGCATTTTTTTTCCAACTAGACCTGTGATTTCATTGGTATAGTGAATTCTCTGGGAAGAATCTCTCTCTCCAGTACCAATGGGCACCTCTTCTGTAATTTATGGTCTATGAGAGTTTCCTGGGACACTAAGAAGTTAAAGACTTGCCCAGGGACACAGAACCAGAATGTATCAAAAGCAAAACATGAATTCATATCTTCCTAATTCTCAGAAAAGCTCTCCGTCCACTATCACATACTGTCTCTCACCACTTGATGTTGATATTTGAAGACTCTGGAAGAGAAATGTGACCAAGGACTTTGAGCAACTCTGCCTCACTTAAATCCAGTTCATGAGCAAGTGAAGATATCACTCCATGATGTCAGCGATCCTTTTTGAAAAAGGACAAACAACAATTGTCCTCATAGACCTCTTTCAAAGATGTCTCTCTGCTAGTACAATTAAAATTGCCCCATTTACCCACCAAATTCCCTCTGCAACATGACAGAATGGGAAGATAAGAAGAGAACTAGGACTCCCTCCACTACTAACTGTCTTGTGAACTTTGCTAAGGTGCTTCATCCCACAGTGTGTCTATTACAAAGAAAAATTGATTTAAAAGACATTATCAAGGAGGTACATGAACAAATAAGGTGGCTGGGCCAGTCATGTAAGAGTAATGAGGGTAAAAAAATAATGATATTGATGATGTCAGTGGTTCTATAACTGATGTCTATTTTGTACTTTAAATATCTTCTATAGAAGGGGCTTTTTGATTTTTTAAGGGGAGACCCTAGACATGAGTTATAACTAAATTTACTTATAAGTTCAAATATAACGTAAAAAAATAATAATTCAATAAAATTAATTTAAGGAGAAAGCCAAGACTAGTCATACCTAATTAAAAAAAAAAAAACAAGATTGAGGCACCAGAGAGACATTAACACCATCTTTGTAATGAAATAGGACACGATATACAATCTCAGGGATGTTGTAAATGGACAGAAAATACTGCTCTAGGCAGGTTCTGTGCTCCACTCCTGTCACTGGATCAACTTCACAATTACTCAATGGTAGAAAATCTTTTCTTTTTTCCACTAAAGGTGTCAACTTGGCTTCCTGCAGATTTCTCACATTGGTGGTGATGTTTGTCCTTTGTTTTTGAAAGGATCAATAATATCACTGGTTAGTGTCTTAACTTGTACATGATTTGGATTTAAATGAGACGATTTTGTACACAGTCATCAGCCTCACTCTCTCTTCCAAAGTCATTGAAGTCCAGTAGCAAGACAAAAGTCAGGATGACTGGTGATGGCCTGGGGTACTGTGGATGATCTTGGTATCTTCGGTCTGACCATCATCAGACTTTGACCCCATAGTACCTGCTTCAGTCACCTTCATGGCCATTGAAACAAAAAGTTCTCATCCCCCATTCCATTGGGGAAGTCTTTAAGTACTTGGGGTAGAAACATCTTTCCATACAACTTGGATTGGAACCAAGTATGACAATCAGCCCAGCCTCCAGGGTTAGGAATTTAGTACTTACCATAGGAGTTTCATTCATAAAAGTTCAATGGACATCAGAATCCTAATTATTTCACTAGACCTCATAGATTTTATAGAGTCATTTTTTAATCATAAAATAGATCCTCACACAAAATGAAAACAAAAGCAACTATTTCTGACTCAATTACCATTTTCTTAATGATGAACAAATTATGCCACTCTCTCTTTGTAATCCTAATTCTTAGAAGCTTCAAACTAACTTCAAACAACCAGAAAAGATAGTCAGAGAAACACATTGTTTTCAGGTCATTAATTCCCTTCTTTATCTCCCCCCACCTTATTTTGTTTTGATTTTGATTGTCCTGTGAAATTTCTCCCAGAAATATTTCTCCAGTGAAACCAGCATCTTTTCCTGAATATCTTTTCCAATAAGGCTACAAACTTCCTTTAAAGTCCACATTAATTTTTTCACCTTTTATTTAAGGATAAAAAATATATTTTGCATATAAAACCTACAAAACAATAAAGCATGTTGTGCCACTTCTTAGATATGAAAAGTAGCATGATTTGATGAAAAGACGAATGTGTGTAGCTTCCAAAACTTTCTCAGTACATAATTCCATGGTCATTGTCAGGAGTCTCCAAGATACTTTCTCTCTCCAAGACAGAATTGAATCCATTAAGATCATAAATAGAATCTGCTGAGAACCTAGGGAGTCATTCTTAAAGGTTAGAAACAAACAGGCTGAGGGACAGGAAGAAAAGAGGTGTTACTCTGAAAATGAGTGAAGAATGGAAGGCTTCACTGTCCCCTTATTCATAGCAACAGTTAGTCCATGGGGTAGTACTACCTAAATGGAACTCTGCAACAGGGATGGGTCAGACAAAGTGTGCACCCTATAATAAACTATATTGGATCCCTTTGCTCCGTGTGGCCAGCTCCTAGCAAATTATTAAGGTTTACTAATGAAAGATTAATTGTAACTTTGATCATGCTTTAAAGGCATTCCTGTGATGATTAATACATATACATTTACATATAAATTTTAAAAGCATTTTACAAATATAACTTTATTTTAAGCTCACAAGAAGGATGCAATGCATTGTAGGAAGATGACAAGGTTTCTTGTCCTCCTAAAACCTCCACAAATAACCAAAATTAATTCCATAAAATTCAAGTTAAAAGCATCAAAAGCAGACAGGAGTCAAGAGGGAACCTGAACAGCCAAAGACAACTAGGGAGGAAAGTTTCTGATATCCCTTCCCAATTCCTTATAGGTCCTGGGGGCAGGAACAGAGCAAACAGAGGGAATCCACAAAGCAGGCTGCTGGAGAGCAGGATTATCAACTTCACCTTGTTTCCTGAGCCATGAATCCATAATCAGAAGGTCTTAGGGGCAGCTGTGTCTGCTGAAGCCTCAGCTCCAGAGACCCCAGATGACCTATGACTGTGGACTGAAGGAGTAGACAACTTAGAACCTGAAGGTGCCATGCCCTAAACACAGGAACTCAAGCTTCATTGAAAACAAAGAAGAGACTTTGGAGACCTAAAAAAAAAAAAAAACATTTCTCCTGTTTTATCTGGTGTTGATGTGATAAGAGAGGGAGAGTGAGGTATAGGTGTAGGTTTGCTGAGAGACTGAGGCCCAACTGTGGTTAATCCCAAGAGAATGGAGTCCCTGGTTGTTGCCACAATGGGAGGTGGACTGGCTGCTTGCAATTGCAATAACAGAATTGCCCACAGGCTCTGGTTAGAGCACCTGGGGTCAGTCACTGCCTGGGGCTTGAGCAAAAATCTCCAGTACATTCAACTCTGGACTATAAAAACAGTAATAATTAAATGGGAAAAAATAAACACAAAAAAAGTCCTGAATCCTGAGAAAAGATACATCAACACAATAGGAACCCTGGGACTCAAGGGGGGGGGGAACAATAATTAAGTCTAATGGCTGACTGCTAATATTTAAAACTATATAAATAAAAATGAGGAAACAAAGGAGAATGATCCAAACTGTTGATAGCTATTTTGTGGACAGAAAAGATCTCAGCTCAAACTCAGAGGACAGTGGAGTAAAAACACCTACATCAAAAAAAGCAAAATAAAAAATACAATAAATGGCCGCAAGCCCAAAAAGAACTTTCAGATGAGCTTAAAAGAGATCTCAAAAACCAAATGAGAGAGGTGGAGGGGGAAAAAAACAGGAAAAAAAGACCAATGCAAGAAAGTCAAGAAAATTATGAAATAAAGATCACCCAAAAAGAAAAAAAAAGATCAAGAAACTTACAAAATAAAATAATATATTCAGAACTATAATTGGAGAAGGAGAAGCTAACAATTTCCTAAGACAGCAAGAAATAATAAAGCAAAATCAAAAGAATGAAATAATATAAAAGAATATGAAACATCACAAAAACAACTGACCTGGAAAATAGATCAAGAAAAAGACAACATAAGAATAGTTCAACTCCCAGAAAGTTAAAAATTTTTTTAAAGAGTTTAGTCACCATACTCCAAGAAATCATCAAGGAAAACTGTGAAAATTTTTAGAAATAGAGGGCAAAATTGAAATTTAAAGAGTTCACCAAATCACTACCTCAAAGTGAACCAAAGATAACAATGTACAGGAACATCATTGCTAAGTTCCGGCCACCAGTTAAGGAGAAAATACAGCAAACAATAAGAAAAATTCAAATACGATAGTCAGAAGAATATAAGACTTAGCAGCCACAACATTAAAAGCATGCAGGACATGGAACAGAGGATTTTGCAGAGCAAAAGAACTATGCTTTCAACCAAGAATAGCATATCCAGCAAAGATGAACATAATTATAAATGGGGAAAATAATATTTAATAAACTAAAGGAGTTTCAACTCTTCCTGGAGAAATCCAGGAACTCAGCAGAAAATTTGGTGTATAAGAAACCTATGGGGGCAGCTGGGTAGCTCAGTGGATGGAGAGCCAGGCCTAGAGATGGGAGGTCCTAGGTTCAAATTTGGCCTCAGCCACTTCCTAGCTGTGTGACCCTGGGCAAGTCACTTGACCCCCATTGCATAGCCCTTACCACTCTTCTGCCTTGGAACCAATACACAGTATTGACTCCAAGATGGAAGGCAAGGGTTTAAAAAAAAAAAGAAACCTACAAAAATAATAAAAGACTAATAATAAGCAACCCCAAAGGTCAAACTGTTTTATTTTGTTATGGAAAATACCACCTATGGCCCCTGCAAATGACATCATTGCCTGGGTATTGAGAAGGGTTGAAATTGAGTCTTTTGACTCAAAGTCAAAGAATTGTAATGGAATAAGCCTAAATGGTAATGTAATAGACCAGAGGAGCCAGGGTGGAATGCCCATCTCATATAGAGTAGGAATGAGTGGATGAACTGTCATGGAGAAGGGGATGAGGGGGTGGCGGGCTGGGAGTACTAAAATTCAACTCTCATCAGACTTGGAATAAAAAGAGAACAACATATGCAATTAGATGGATAAATTTTTCTTAATATACAGAGAAATAGGAGGGAAGGGGGATGGGATGAAAGAGGGACAGGGAATCCCCTTATGGACCTGAGAAAATAAAAGAAGGAAGGATGAGTTAAGAGAAAGGAGGTCAAGAAAACAAAAAAAAAGGGAGAGGAGAAAAGGAAACTTAGAGGGGTGTATATCTCAAGAGATAGGGGTTTAAGTGAAGGAATAAGGGAATCAAGAAGTTGGGGGATAAGAAAGGGATTCTGGAAAAGGTGGATAAAATAAGAATTAAAAGTGAGGGGAAATAGATAAGGGTGTGTAAGATTGTGACATTGGGGAAAGTGGGCCAATTTGGAACTAGAAAGGCAAGGGGAGAATAAAAGAGAGGCTCTTTTGGAAGGGACATGAATAGAAGAGGTATTGGTCAAAGGAAATTGGGCATCTGAGGAGAGATATGATAGAAAGGATGAGGGAGACAAACAATTGTGGAGAACCCAAGTAGATGGAAATGCACAGCTATTAATTATGACACAGTGTAATGGAATGAATTCACACATGCAGAGAAAATGGATAGAAGAAAGGATCAAAAACCAGGACCTGACAACATGATGTTTACAAGAAACAAACTGAAAATGAGAGTGAAGGTGAGGAGCTGGAGCAGAATATACTATACCGCAGCTGATCCAGAAAAGGTAAGGGTAGAAATCATTATCTCTAACAGAGTTGGGGCTAAAATGGCTATAATTGGAAGGTATGAACAAACTATATTATGTTGTGGGTAGGGGCCACTACTAAGGATAAGAATTATCAATATTGAACCTGTATGCACCAAGTATTATAACACGCAGATTTTTCAAAGAAAAACTAAATGAGATATAGATGGAAATAGATAACAAAATAATGATGGCAAAGTACTTTAATTTTCCCCTTTTAAAACTAGATAAATCAAAAATAAACAAAAAGTTAAGGAGATGAATAGAAACTTAAGTAGATAAATATCTGGAGAGTTCTCACACACCTGCTTGAGATTAGTAGTGGATCTAAACCTGAGAATACACATAATCCAAACATAGTTTTTCATGGAACAACAATGGCTTAGAGAGCATAAATATTCTACAAAAGTCTAAGTGTAACACTCCTCATACTATGGAGGTGATCCTGCATCCCTAAAGAGTTGTGGCACTGGAATAAAAATTCCACCTGGTATGACCAAGCTAGAAAGACTATTTTTGGAAACAGTATTATCCTGGCAACAGATTGCCTCTACTACCTAAGGATCAATCTAGCAAAATATGTTCCTGGTAATATATGTTAACTGGGAACCAGATGGGCTAAAGTGATCAAATTAAATACTGAAATACATGGAGAATTAAATACATGGAGAAACAGACTTAATGCTACATTGCTAGAGGAGTTGTGATTTAAAAAAATAAAAGAAAATAAGATTGAAATATACATTAAAAGCTGTAAAACTGTTCATGTTTCATTGACCTAAAGATCACATCACCAGGGTTAGGTCCCTAAGGGCATTATTGAAAGGGTAAAAAACTGTATTTGCATGGAAACTTTATTACAACAAAATAACTAGAAATTATACAAATGCATTAAACCAGAGAAATGGATGAATACATTGTAATATTTTAATGTGATGTATTGCATTGTGTTATTTGAAACTACAAATATTGGAAATATAAAGAAAATAAGAGAAATATTTGAAGAGATGAAAAATAAGAATAGCACATACTATGAATACATTTTTTAAATAGTCACAAAATGAAGAGGACAGAGTATCCAAGTAAAACAAATCCAAAGTGAACTCAAAAGCAGAGAATATTTATCATAGCAAATATATAATTCACATATTTTAACAAATTGTGAACAATATGGAGTTTGTGGTTTTACACATAATCTTTTTATGCATTTGTTTAGCCAATTGTTTTTAATGGCAGTGGTTAAATATATAATAAAATTTTAATTAAAAAAAGAGAACCCTAGGAAGTAGGTACTATTAGTTTCATTTTACAGAAGAGGAAATGGAGCTAGATGGAGGTAAGTGACTTATCCAGAGACATACAGCTACTAAATATCTGATAGTGAATTTGAACTCAGGTCTCTGAGTTCTCTGTTCTATTCACTGTACTACCCAGACATATCTTTGATATGCTTAAGTTTCCATGTGTTTTTTACATTATTCAGTTATATCCAACACTTCAAGACTCCATTTGGGGATTTCTTAGTAAAGATACTGGAATGGTTTTCCATTTCCTTTTCCAGCTCATTTTACAAATGAGAAAATTGAAGCCAACAAGGTTAAGTAACTTGCCCAGGCTCACACAGTTAATAAGTGTCTGAGGCTAGATTTGAACTCAGAAAGATGAGTGTTCCTGAATTGAAGCCCAGTGCTCTATCCACTGTGTCACTTAGCTGCATAGAATAGGACAGAGTCAAATATCACATCTCATTAGAGGAATGGAAGTAAGGAGGGGAAGGATAATGACATGGACGAAATCCCTAAAGCATCAGCCCTTTTATGAAAATGTTTTCCATCCCTACTTTGTACTAATGTTCAGGTGTTAACATGGGCAGGGTTTGTTATCCCTCTTCCTGTCTGAGCCACACTATTAAGGCTATAGATTCATCTATCCCTCCCTATCCCCTCTTCCTCCCCACCAAATATGATCTTTTACATCTTCAGAACCACCAGCACCCTTTTTATGCCTTTATTATGAGTAGTTATTCCTCTTGTCATACTTGTGTATGACTCCTATTGAATCATACTGTAAACTTCAGAGGTAGAAGTACTTTGGTTAGAGTTGCATTCCCAAGTGAATCATGGAGAACCACAGGATCTGAAGAATTGCGATATCTGAGAAACAGGTTAGCGAGAAAGATGGACATTCCAGAGTGAGGAGACCCCAGGCTCTGAGGTAGGTTCCAAAGTAAGACTGCACCAAAGGTATGATATGGAAATCAATCAAATCAGAAATAGCCTTGGGTCGTAAGTTGAATAAGGTAAGTCTCATTTTCCCTTGATTGATTCTTCCCTAACTTTATATCCCTTTTCGTGGACAGACTTCCCATAATCTTCCTCTCCAATCTTTTCCTCTCCTCTCTCTCATCTCCTATGCCCATTACCTGCCAAATACTCATGTATGTCTGTTAGCAGAACATTTGGTAAAGAATGAAAATAAGTCCATCCATAAGAGAATAGAGTAGGGCATAGAATGATAAAATTGGGTTTATTAATTGAAAATTTTAGGGAACAATAAATATTTTCATCACAGTTGCAGATTGAAATCAATCTGCAATGAAATCAATGGAGAGAAATCAAGGGGAGAATAAAAGAGAGGATCTTTTGGAAGGAAAAAATGAACTCTTGGCCAGAGCTAGAGTATATCTAACAAATAAAAAAATTAATTTGCCTAAATACTTGCAAATCTGATCCAGAGATAGTGCAATTTAAGATGGAGAAAATCTGCCATATATATATCGACCAAGTCACACAGCACCAACAATAGTAGGTATGAAAAGAAATAATAACAGTAGATAAATTTAGTAGATTTCAAGAGGTGATATAAAAAAGGATATCAACAAAACCAAGTTTAAAATACACATATAGGTACAAATGTACATATTATGATTAATTAAAAAGGTAAACAATCAAGTTTTAACACAAGGAAGTAAATTTGATCTCAGATATAGCCTTATAATTCTCATGTGACACTGCCAAAATATAGTTAGGGAAAGAAATGCTTTATTCAAAAAGAACAAATTAGATAAAAGGTACAGAAGAATATCATTATTTATTTTTCTTTTAATCTTAATTTTTATTTTGAATATAAACACTAAGAAAGGCATTTCCAAACACATAAAACTTAAAAAAAGGAGTCTATCTGAAAGCATGAATCACCATGTATATTTTAAGTATATAATTCTACATTTTCTTTCAAAATTGTCCTGTTTTCCTGTATTCTGAACTGTCTTTTCTCCTCTTCTGTACATTTGAAAAAAAAATTTGATGGTCCTCTCTTTTGCATCACCTTTGCCATCTCATTCCATCCCACAAATAACTGAAAAGAAAGGAGGAAAAATCCTTATAACAATTAAACATAGTCAAGCAAAATGCATCCACAGGATGGCAATTTCCAAAAATATGTCTCTGAGCGCCTCATTTCCATTACCCTCTGTCAGTAGATTAGCACTGTATATTTTTTAAAAAGCATACATTCTTTGTAGACAATTCATGACCAAGGAAGTATGCTAAAGAACTTTTGGTAGAAAAATCAATATAAGTCAAGAAACAAGATATGCTAGAGTACCCAAACAGCAAGATGTTGATGAGTTGAGAACCAGATGACAACCCTAGAAGGATAATCCAATTTAAAAGTAATAGAGGAGTTCAACTATCCCAACATCTCCTGTAGTTCTCTCACAACAAGAGAAACAGCTAAAACCTTTTAAATTTGCCTTCATGATAATTTCATTTTCCAAAAGGTAGAGGAAGCAACCTAGGAAACTCTTATTCTGGATCTGATCCTGACCAGTAAGTAAAAACTAGTTCCAAAGTAGAAATAATGGAAATTTTGAAAGAAAATGGCTGCCCTTTCTTAGGGTTTGTGACAGAGAAGGAAGGGAAAGTCACACAAGTCTGGCACTCCTTATATTTGAGGAGTTTGTTGTTCAGTTGTTTTTCAGTTGTTATGTCTGACCCTTCATGGCTGCATTGGGGGGTGGGGGGTTGGCAGACATTAGTTTTGCCATTTCCTTTTCCAGCTCATTTTACAGATGAGGAAACTGAGACAGAGTTAAGTGACTTGCCCATTGTCACATAGCTAGTAAGTGTCTGAGGCCAGATCTGAACTCCAAAAAATGAGCTTCCTTTTTCCAGGCCTGGTACTTTGCTTCAGATTTAGAGGAACCAGATTTTAAAGTCTTGGAAAAGGTGAGTATGGCTGTGAAAGTTGAGCTACAAATGAGATAAGGATAGGTCTGAGGGGTGGGGAGGAAGTCCACTGTGTGATAGAGGCTGTCACTAGAGAAAAAAGGCCAGACTGAAGAGTATGTGAAATTGATTACCTTGACAGGGGGCGGGGCCCCAGGAGTGAATTTCCTGAGGAGGAGAGACTCTGGCTGGAGAGCAGTGAGGTCTCTCCATCTTGAGATGTCGAAGAGAGAAGGTGGAAAAAGACTTTCTCCTGAGGGTTACCCACTTTTCCTGCTGGTGACTGGAAATCCTTTCCCCCCCCCAACCCCCATTTCCAAATTCAAGGGACTTTTAAGAGAAACCTGAGCAGACTTTACCTCAGCTCTTGTTGCCCAGGGGTGAGTCCACCTGACTTTCTCTCAGGGGGCTCAGGCTGCCAAGGCCCTAGTTCCCCCCAAACTCAAGGAGGGAGGAAAAGGGTTTAGATAGAGACAGGGACCCCCTTTTCCCACTTTCTTTTTCCCATTCTTCTCTGCCTGTTATTTCCTTTTGTATTACCTGATTGAGTTAACATTAAAAGTTATCTGTTCCCCAAGCTGAGTGTGAGTGAACGGATCTAGGGGAGACTTTTTGGTCTTGAGTAGTGGAGGGGGGACAAGAGGGACAAGAGTGAATTGAGAACAGCTTTAGCTAAGGAGGGAAGGCAGAAGAGGGAAAATCTTCAAACCCCCTCTCCTCTCTCTGAGCCAACCCGTTGCATCTGCTATCTCCCTTGAACCCCACTTTGTGGAAAGGGGGGGTTCTCCTCTCTTTCCCCCTCACTCCATACCTCGGAGCCCAAGTCTCCCCTGTAGACTACATCCCTTCCTTTTTTAAAAATTTTTTAAAAACAGTTGGCACCACAGATTAATAAGGACCCCATTTATTTAAAAAATAATAACCTTTAGTGACTATACCAGTGTTCTCCCATAAGAGAACCACAGCATTTCAGTGGTTTATTCATTGACCAACAATGATAACTCTGATTAGACTGTTGACCTAGAGGATGTTTCTACTCCCAGAGCTCTTATTGTTATCTCAATTACTCAGGATAATCTAAGACTAATGGTGAAAACTAAAGAGCTATAAAACAGACAATTCTCAAGATCAGGGAATAAAGAAGATTTTTAAAAGAAGACTGCTGTTTGGAATATATAATATGGAGATAGAGACTAGATATATAATTTAATTGATATAAAACTGGATATAAACTCTTATTTTGTCTCTACTTTCTCTAAGATTGATATTTTTTTCTTTTTTTCTTTTTTAATGTCATGCAAGACACACTTCCATATTGGTCATTGTTATAAGAGCAAACTCATGCATAACCAAAACCCCAAAATAAAACCAAAAATGCACTGATGTGAAAAATGACTCCAACAGTGCTTTCTCTGGAAGTGAATAGCATTCCCCATTGTAAGTCTTTCAGGATTGTCCCAGAGCATTGCACTACTGAGGGTAGCCAGGTTTTCACAGATAATCATCGTCTAATATTGCTGTTAGTGTGTACAATGTTTTCCCAGTTCCACTTATTTCACTCTGCATCATTTCTTGCAGATCTTTCTAGGATTTTTATGAAATCATCTTGCTTCTTATTACTTATAGCACAATAGAATTCTATCATTAACATGTACTACAATTTTTGAGTCATTCCCCAATTGATGAACATCGCTTCAATTTCCAAATCTTTGCCACTACAAAAAGAGCAGCTATATAAATATTTTTGTATAAGTGGGTCCTTTCCCCTTTTTATTATTTGGGATACAAACCCAATAATGGTATTACTGGTTCAAAAGTTACGCAAACTTTTATAGTTTGGGCATAGTTCCAAATTGCCCTCCAGAATGGTTGGATCAGTACACAACTCTACCAACAATACATTAGTGCCCCAATTTTGCCACATCCCCTCCAACATTTACCACTTTCCTTTACTGAAATATTGGTCAATGTGATAGGTGTGAAGTAGTGCATCAGAGTTGTTTTAATTTGCATTTCTCTAATTAAGAGGGATTTAGAACATTTTTCATATGATTATTGATGGCTTTGATGTCTTCATCTGAAAATTGCTTGTTCATATCCATTGATCATTTGTCAATTGGGAAATGGCTCTTATTCCTATAAATTTGACTTAGTTCTTTATAAATCTGAGAAATGGGACCTTTGTCAGTGAAATTTTTATAAACATTTTTCCCAGTTTATTGTTTCCCTTATAATCTTAGTTATTTTAGTTTTGTTTGTGTAAAAGCTTTTTTTAATTTGACATAATCAAAATTATTCATTTTACATCTCATAATACTTTCTCTTATCTGGTCATAAATACTTCTATTTTCCAAAAATCTTCCAGTTAAACTATTCTGTGTTCCCCTAATTTAGTTATGGTATCACTATATCTAAGTCAAATATCCATTTTGACTTTATCTTGGTATAGGGTATGAGATATTGGTCTATACCTAGCTTCTGTTATACTGTTTTCCAATTCTCTTAGCAGTTTTTGTTAGTAAGTTTTCATTCCAAAAGCTGGAAATATTATTCAATGTAATATCAAACATTAGGTTGCTAGGGTCATTTACTCCTCTTTTTGCATATCTAATCTACTCCATTGGTCTACCATTCTATTTCTTAGTCCATATTGTTCTGATGATTGCTACTTTATAATACAGTTTGAGATGTGGTACTGCTAGGCAACCATCCTTCACATTTTTTTATTAGTTCCTTTGATATTCTTGACCTTTTGTTCTTCCAGATGAATATTGCTGTTGTTTTTCTAGCCCTGTGAAATAATTATTTGGTAGTTTGGCATGACACTGAATAAATTAATTTAGGTAGAATTGTAATTGTGTTATATTAGGCTGGCCTACCTATGAGCAATTATTAATTTTCTAATTGTTTAGATTTGACTTTATGTGAAGTTTTTTGCAATTGTGTTCATATAATTCCTGTGTTTGCCTTGGCAAGTGGACTTCCAGGTATTTTTATATTGTTTAGATTAATTTTAAATGGAATTTCTCTTTCTCAAAAAGAAAAAAAGAAATTGAAAAAGTCATCAAAGATGTAAGAAGTCACCACCCCACCCCCAGTTTAGATGAATTCACAAGTGAATCTATCAAATATATAAAGAACAATTCATACTAATACTTTATAAACTATTTGGGAAAACAGGCAAAGAAGGAATCATAAAAAAATTCTTTCTATGAAACAAATATAGTGCTCATACCTAAATGAGAAAAAGCAAAAACAGAGAAAGAAAATTATAGATGAATATCCTTAATAAATATTGATGCAAAAATTTCAAATAAAATAATAACAAGGTATATATCATATACATATATGATATATACCTTGATACCATGATAGCAATATATCACAAGGATCATTCACTATGAATAGATGGAATTTATACCAGGAATGCAGGGCTTCTTTAATATTGGGGAAACTATCAGAATAATTGACCTTATCCATAATAAAAATAATAGAAATCACATAATTATCTCAATTGATACAGAATAAGCCAGCTAAAAATACAATACCCATTCTTTTTTTTAAAAAAACTCAAGAATAAGTGGGCCATTCATAAAGATGACAAGTAGTCTCTATCTAAAACCATCAGTAAGTATCATGTGCAATATTGATATTAGGAGCCTTCTCAATAAGATCTGAGGCAAAACAAGGGTGCCCATTATCACCACTATTATTTAATACTACACTAAAAATGCTAACTTTAGCAAGAAGAAAAGAAAAAGAAATTAAGGGAATTAAAGTAGTCAATGAGTAAACTAAACTATGACTCTTTGCATATACTTAAAGAATCCTAAAGAATCAACTAAAAACCTAGTTGAAAGAATAACTTTAGCAAAACTTTACAAAATAAACCTATAAAAATCATCAACATATATATATATACATATATATATATAACCAATAGCATCCAGCAGCAAGAGATAGAAAGAGAAAATCCATTTAAAATAATTCTAGATAATACAAATTATCTGAGTACCTACTTACCAAGACGAACAAAAAACTATATGAACACATTTACAAAACACTTGCCACCCAAATAAAGTCAATTGTAAACAATTGGGAAAATATTAATTGATCATGGGTAAGCCAAACTAATATAATAAAATGACAATTCTACCTAAATTAAATTACTTATTCAGTGTCATACCAAACTATCAAAAATATTTTATAGAACTAGAAAAATAATAAAAATGTATCTAGTAGAAAAAAAGGTCAAGAATATCAAGAGACTAGGTAAAAAAAATATGAAAGGAGGTGGACTAGCAGTACCAGATCTCAAATGGTTTTATAAAGCAATAATCATCAAAACAATCTGGTACTGGCTAAGAAATAGAATGGTAGATAAATGAACCAGATTAGATACACAATATACAGAGGTAAATTTCCTTAGCAATATAAACCCAAAGATCCCAGCTTTGAGGATAAGAACTCACAATTTGAAAGGAAAAAAAAAACTGCTGGGAAATCTGGAAAACAGTATTGCAAAAACTAAGTAGCGATCTCACATCCTATATCAAGATAAGTCAAAATAGGTATATGATTTAGACACAAAGGATGATACAAAGTAAATCAGAGAAACACAGAATAGTTTACCTGTCAGATCTATGGAGAAGGGAAGAATTTATGACCAAATAAGAGATAGAGAACATTATAAGTTGTAAAAATTAATCATTTTGATTATATTAAATTTAAAATGTTATGTACAAACAAAACCAATGTAACCAAGATTAGAAGGGAAACAACAAACTGGTGCTGGGGTGGGAATTGCAGCAAATTTCTCTGGTAAAGGTCTCATTTCTCAAATATATAGAGAAGTAAGTCAAATTTATAAAAATACAAGTCATTCCCCAATTGACAAATGGTCAAATGATAAACAGTTTTCAAATAAAAAAATCAAAACTATCCATAATCATATTTTGAAAAGTTCTAAATCACTCTTGATTAGTGGAACACAAATTATAACAACTCTAAGATGCCATCTCATGCATATAATATTAACCAATATGACAGTAAAGAAAATGATAAATGGTGGTGGTGGTATGGCAAATTAGGACACTTAATACATTGTTGATGGATTTGTGAACTGATCCAACCATTCTGAAGAACAATCTGGTTCTATCATGGATTCAATCTTTCATTTAAGCCCCATTCTAATCATGTGATTATATAGAAGTGACCTTGGATTTTCAATGACTATACCAGGGGCAAAAAAAAAATCTAGTAAATCCTAAGCAACTGGGGAAAAAATGTTAAATATAGGCTTAGATAGAGAATGTAATTGGAAGAGTCACCTACTTAAGAAGGGCTTACCACCAGGATTTTAACTGCCACATGGTAATTTTTTTAGCCCCTACAAATCATGAAATTATATACTAGAGCACAAAAGGGTGGCAATCTGCAGAAGCACCCATCTCAGTAAAATCATTGACTTTTTTATAGTATTGGAAAATTGGCCAAGAAAGCTATTTTACTAGCTGAAATTTTAACTACTATCTAGAGAATGTTTCTGTAAGAAATTACATTCTGTGGTCTGGACAACAGATTGATAGATTGGGTTCTAAAAATTAATTTATTTGTAAATTGAGATATTTTATATTATTAAACTCTAAACTTCCTATTCTAGTTGTGTTCTCAATGATAATTGAGTTGGGTTACATACTGTGACCATTTTTTTAAAGAAAATAAATTAAATATTTTAGTTATAGAGAAGATAAACAGCACAGAAAGACCCAAATAAATGAATTCACAAATCCTTATACAAGCCTTTTTCTTTTTCTTTTTATATGTTCAATGTTTGTGTTTAACTATTATCAAGTTGACTCTAAAAAATTTAACATCATCATCATCATAATAAATTTTATCATCCTACCAGTTCCTAAGATTGCTATTAACAACTCATATGGCTAATCTAAAAAAAAAATAATTCTACAACCTGCTAGCATTATTTCACTCTAGCAAAAAAAGCAACTAGTTAAAGATTTGCCTATAAAGGTCATCAAGAGTTTTGTAGCAAGCAAACACTAGAAAGGTTTCTTACTCCAAGAAAAGAAACTCAAGGTGGAATATTCAACACTGAACTAATCTGCAATAAGTAGCAGTTGAATCTAAGTTGTGCAAGGTATCTTTATTATTTCAAATCATGTTACATTCTTCATTTTTTATTTATATAATTCTTGTAGTAAGTAGTTAATTTATGTGGTTATGTCAATAAAATTATTTTTTTAGAATAGGCAAAATTGTTATTCTGTCATTCGTGCGTGGGTATATCCCAGTTGGCAATCCTATGTATCTATTATTCATTACTTAATAATATTCATTTACTGATAAATATTACATTCAAAAGCAAAGTTTTCATAGATAATATCTTTGTTGCTCTTCAGTCATTTGAGTTGGGTTCAACTCTTCACGACCCATTTAGAATTTTCTTGGCAAAGATACTAGAATGGTTTGCCATTCTTCTCTGGCTCATTTGACAGATGAGGAAACTGAGGCAAAAAGGGTTAAGTGACTTGTCCAGAGCCACACAGCTCTAAGGTGTCTAAAGCCAGATTTGAATGAAGATTCATCTTCCTGACTCCAGTCCTGGCATTCTGTCCACTTTGCCATTGAGCTACCAGAGAAAATACATAACAAAAGAAATAACCATAGCCTTAATAGAGCTACCTTGAGGTCTGTTAATATCAAGTGATGTCACTGCCTCCTGCTGTGTTTGTCTGTATTCAACAGGTTGAACTCAATGTGACAAAAACCGAAGTGAAGGGGGGAATTGCCAATTATAACTCAATTTACGTAGCATTATTGCATCATCCACTTTGACTTCTGCATTATCCTTGTAGAAGTAGCACCTACAGAGTCATTTCTCTCAATTTTGTGCATCAGAGTCAGGATTGCCAAGGGCCCTTCTCTCAGCTATAACTTTCTAATCCACATCCCTTCATTAGTAAGCACACTTATGAAAATTTAACTTACATTGTAGGTATTTAAAAATATTTATTTGCTGGGAGTCATCAGGCCACGAAGCCTCGACAGAGTCACGCGTGGTAGCTGAGGAGACCAGAGAGTGGTCCTTGGCAAGATGTGATTGCCCACACAGTCCCCCTTTACATGACCTCTTTCATCAATTCCCCTTACCTATGAACTGACATGATAATTATTCCCCCCTAGTATCAAAAGAAATAAGACAAGAGCAAATCCACAAGCAATAAAGGTATGGGTCAAATCATTGTTGGAGATAACGGAGGAGATGCTGTCATAAAGTGAATTGGCAATGGATGAGGCTGAATAAAGGGAGGTACCAGAGTGACTGATATCCATGATTTGTCTGTGTAATATGGACTCTTGGTAGGGAAGGTTGCTAGTGATGCAGTAAGTGCAGTTATATCCAAAATAAGGACTGCAATGAAGGGTTTAGGACAGTTGAAACTGTTGGAAATTAATTGTAGGGCATAAATGCCTGGACCATCATACTAGTCAATAGTCATATCAACAGGAACCATAATAAAGGGTGGTTATTTAACAACAAATACAATGATAGCAGGAATGGAGGGATTAAGACAATTTGTTAAAATACATAGCAAGAATTTCTATAAGTCATGGGGGAAACACATACAATCAATGCATGGGTTTGAATGGGTTTGGAACTTTTCTTGTCACTAGGGTGCAGTAATACAGCAGGGGGGGAGAGAAGCAATGAATTTCCACAAAGAAAAATGAGTAATGGGAGATAAGAGGCTTTCAATGGCAGAAATACCAGGGGATACAGATAAAATGGGTAGCATGTCAAGAATTAAGGTGACAGAGCAATCAGGAGGTATAAATTGTTGCTTGTCCATTCTTTGTTTTGCTTGGGCTGCAAGTGTCCCAATTTGTTCCCAAGTTAGTAGAACATCTTGTTGTTTTAGCACAGTCTCTGTATCTGCATTCTCCCAGGCTTGTTGTTGGGATGGGAGTCATAGCAGGAACAGGTGAATCCTTCTGGAATCCAAATGTATATGGGAGTAGCTGGGGGAAAAACACAAACAGATCCTTGCCCCTCAAAGAGGGCTGTCACTACCAATGATTAATAATGATACCTTTCCAATTGATTTTTTTAGATTAATTTGAAATTAGCAAAAGCTTTGAATGTATGTTTTGGGCCATTATCTGTTTTGAAGGTTTGAGAGATGCAGAGAGCATACTGCTTCAGTAGTATGAATAGAAGTAAAAATTTGATTAGAAAAGGTATCCAAGGATACACAGATGGGCAGGATTTAACATGTATTCCAAATAGCAATTAGTAATATTGATGAAACTCTAGCTGAATTTCCTTTTCATCTTCATGGTTCTTGTTTGTCTAGACTCTGATCTATGTGGTCCATGTTACTTTGGATATATTACTTTATTAAGAAATTTGGTGGAACTAACATATTGTGAAATAAATTCTTTTACTTCAGGAGATATAAAATTTCCTGAGGTCCTAACCTTTAATTTAAAATTTTTGATTATCTTTCCCTTATAAATAACTAAATTATATTTGTGACATTTAATTGTAGGACAATCAGAATCTCAGTAATACAAGGGAAAAGATTTTGCTTAAAAATATACATGCATAGACTAAGCAGTAAAATCAATAAAAGCAAGGTATAATGGATGTGGTTATTATATTTTTAAAGAACAAAAATTCTACCCATTATCAGTAATATTCCAATTTCAATCATTATCATAATTTGGAAAAAGGTTACTTACATGTTTACATAGCCTAGCAATTGTTAAAATATTTACCTCAAATAGGTGCAAGGTTCTCACTAACTTTGCTGCATAGAAGCTTTATTTATATATATGTCACTATAATGATGAAAAACTATCCTATCTTAAAGCCTATTTAAAATTAGTATGATAGCACTTTAGTGTTCTCTCTAAGAATTCTCTTTACTATAGTAGGAAAAGGGAAGAGTAATAGGTAACTTGGGGTTTATGGGGTGTTCAGGGAGGGGTGGTATCTCTGGTATGGAGGGCTTGTCGTGCCCTCCTAGGGCAGCTCTCCAGTCTCTGACCCCCACCTGACACCAAGGTCTCGCTTGTGGCTCCCAGTAGCTGCTAGCATGAGGCAGTGGCCACACCCCAGGCAACGGCTTTGACAGGCCGGCCAAACCTTGTGAGGGTAGCCATCGGGTTGTAGACCCCTGGTGAACCAGGGCTTTGCTCAACCAGCATGTGAAGACTGCTTCAGCCGAACAGGCGGAAGAAACCAATAAGAAGGTTCAACGGCTGAGAGGGCAACGCAGCAAAGCACTGTGGAGTGCTTAGGGCGTGTTAGAGCACAAAAGACAACACGGCCATCCAATGCAGCTGAGGAAGTCTCCAGGTGTAACAACTTTTTGTGCCAATGGACCCAGGCTTCCAATGCCGAGAGAGTGGGACTGTCTCTGTGCATCGACTTTTCCACTTAAATCTCCTTAACACACAAGTGTCTTTGTGCACAAAAACACACAAAGACAATTGTCATCCTTGGTTACTGAGAGACTACTACTACTAATAGGTAACTTGCTGTAATGGAAAAAAAAGTGGGGTGAGTGTGATGAAACAGGTTTACTCAAAAATTAAAATAAAATCTTTAATAGTATTATTTTAAAGTCATAGAATTATTGTTTTCAAAATTACATGTAGATTCCCATACATGTAGGTGGATAATGGGATCCCTTTTCCAATAACCAATAAAATTATTTGTAATCAAAAACTGCTTCTGTTTGCCAGCTAGTATATGGTTACTTAACTCTGGTTGTGGGGAGAAAGAAGGGAAGATTAGCAAGGGAATCAATGTTAGTATCCTAGCAATTCTAAATAATTCCTTTGAGGGGTTAATATATTTAACTTCTCAAAATGTGGTCTTAAAATTATATCATGAATGTATTATGGTTCACAAAGAAGCATTTACAGAAAAAACTGACATGTTGATGTATAAAAAGTGATCTAGATATTTTCTCAAAAGTTTATCCTAACCACTTGAAACATGTCTTTCAATTCTAATATATTTGCATTAGCATCTTAAACAGTTAATCCAATTATTCATAAATCATTGCATTTTTATTTTTGTTTAACTAACTGTAATTTATCAATTGTTATTAAAAGGAAGGCATGTTTTCTAACCTGAGATTCTTTAGGATTCTGAATTTATAGTTTGAACTTTTGCAGTTGTATCACATAGCCAAATTGTACAGTTTCAGTTAAAAAAACTTTTATTCATGTCTGCTTCTAGAAAAGCTCATATTTTTACTTAATAGTAGTTTATAGAGATTATAATATTTAACCATACTCAAATAAACTCTTAAAATTCCTGATACTTCTTTAAGCCTTAGGTGTAACATGTCTTATTATCAGATCAAGATTTATTCCAGCTATCAGCTAACCTCTCAGGTTTTTTCAAATTATATCTCTAAAGTTTAAATAAGGTAGCTGAAAACTTTTATGTTTTTAAAATATTTTTATAAATATATATATATAAATAAATAAAATAAATAAAAAATTTTGTTGTATTGGTCCCTTCATATAAATGTAAAATGATTGCAAGCACTTTTGTTCTCCTTCCTGTACCTGAGGAAGGGGCTAAATTACTTTTGGAATGTTTCCAAGACAGTAACTGTTTGACTGCCCTTGTAGTCTGAGAAAATCTTTCCTTTTTTTCAATCCTTTTTTAACACTTTAGTTACATGTTTTTAAAACCCTGACATTAAATCACTCCCAATATATGAATTAAAAACTTAACAACTTCCAAATTGACTTTGTTTAAAGTTCACTAACGTTTCCTTAAGATTCCAGTTTTCCTTTCAAACTTCTGCTCCAAACAGAATAAAACCTTCAGTTTTTGTCTCTATTACTCTTACTATAAATAGGGGAGAGGTGACTACCTTTTACCTATATTTAATAGCCTAATAATGAATCTTATTTGATTTCTGGACTGGTCAAATTTCCTTTGTCAATTGCACCATACACAATATGCATAAAAATTAATTTTCTTCACAGCACAATTTCATACATATTTTGCATACATCTATTATGACATTATAACAAATTATATTTGAATAGATATGTTTCTTCTTATTCATTGCACATATATTCCCAATCAAGTATAACATTGTTTAAAACTTCCAACCTTAGCCATACATCAGATACTTAACAACTATGCAAATTCATTTATGCTAATTACCAGTTCTGAACTTCTACAATCTCAATGCTAACATGCAATCACTTGTTGCTGTCTTTTCAGGACATTTCATTTTGAAATCCAACATTTAATTATTAGAAAAAGTTCTCCACTATAACTGTTGTCTGACTAAATTTTACACATAAATATATATGTTTTACTAAGCATCCTGTTTGGTTTTTGCCTTTAAAAAGGAAAAATTCCTCTTGGTGTCAAATTGTCTATTAATTACCTTCAACCAGTTCTGAACTTATTGTAATCACTATCTCTTATTGGTCCAATGTTGATAAATAGATCTCTGGCTTGAACAGAATTGAATTTAACTAACATATCACTTTTAACTGATACACAATCATCACCATAAAATTCCACTTATCACGGTACATTTTCAGACTAATTAGCAGTTTTCCGAGGTTGCCTATATAGATCTTTAATATCAAATCTAAGAGAATAGCCAATTTGGGGGATAAAAGTTCCTGTACCCTAATTCCCCAAAACATCACCAAAAGGATCAGACCCTCAAACCCAATCCCAAAAAGACTATCATGGGTTAACTTTTATTTAGGTACATAATTCCCAGCAATACTGCATTTACAAGCCAATTCCAAAACTTTACCATTCACAGAAACCTATTCTCATGAAGCTGGCACACAAATCGATCATAGAGGCCCATACAATAAGTACAAGTACATCGAGCTTCAATGTGCTTCAGTGACTCAACTTCACAAATCAGTAACTCAGAAACCCCCTAGTAAAGAACCCTGAGAAATGATCAGTCTTAATTTGAATTGTGTTCAAACTCAATAATATGATTGTTGAATTGTCTCTTAAGAACTATTGATTAATTATTCCATTTTATTAAAAGCAATAAGTAATTTTCCTTGATTGTAAGCTTAAAACTTCTCATAGGGTAATGAGAAAATTAAGCCACCTATGATGAAATCATTTATCATGTATACTGTCTGTAATCATAATATAAGAATATAGAATGTTAATCAAGTAATTTGTTAAAAGTTAATGTATCACTTTTCCAATTATCTCTCTTTGAACATGTGTGTTAGGTAATATATCTGTGTGCCAAGAAAATGGGTATAAAAATAAAAACCAAGCCTAGGAATGGTGGAGCAGCTATCAGATGCAAAGCAGTCCCATGGCCGTAATGATTAAGCTGTCTTCTGTTTGTTGTTTATTTTTGACTGATCGTTCACCACCAGTCAGGGACCCCTGAACTTATGAGTGAGGTTTGACCCTGCCTGTGACATTTCTTAAATTGAATCAATATTATCAGTTTCTTTTTAGTTCCCTAACATACTTCTTTTGGATCTCACAGGCAAATACCAGTTAGCAGAGATACAAGCAAAAACAGTTTGGCCTTGATTATAGGATCTCATCATCATCGTCCTTGGCAGAGGCATTCTGGGGCATAGGCAGCAATAGAATGGGGCTGGTTGGGCAAGAGGCCAAGACCAAAAGACCACCATGCAGGTATCAAGGTCCAAAACAAGCTAAAGGTCTAAGAGCTAAAATATGGAGACAATTTCCAGGGAGCTAGCTGCTTGTTGTTCTTTACAATAAAGCTGAAGATTTAAAATTAACCTTTATAGTATTGACCTGTGATTTCCAGCCAAGTTCTATAAACAAGACCTAAATATCAAGATTTAACTAAATACAGCAATCTCCAAAAGTCTTATTATCATTTCAATCTGGTACTTTGCTCAACTCCAATTTCAAATGATATCAATCACAGATTAGGTGAACTTGGGCTTACCTCCCAAACATAAGGGTAGCATCCGTTTACTCAGGATAAGGTCAACAATGAAGGGAGGATGGAAGAACTTTGCCTAGATGTTAAATATTAAATTTCCAGATCAGAAGTCCAAAACTAGTCAGTGAAAGATACCTACCTTAGTAGATCTGGATCCCTCTTTTATACTTCCTGAGGAGATAGGAAGCATTTTTAGGAAGGAATCAAATCTACTGGGGGGCAAAGTAGTCATTGTCAGTTAAAGGAACAATGAATATAGGTGGGAGCCTCAAGGTCAACATGATATCATGGTAAATAGAGAATTGCAAGTCAAAACTGTCTAGCTCATCTCTTTATCTCTACAGCTATTTTACTTTTAATTTAACTTTTTTAATTGTTCACATTTAAATAGCACTATAAGAATGGCAAAGTATCCTCCTTCCGACAACCTTGTGGAGTAGACAGTCCAAATGTGACTTTTTCCAGCTAGATTAGTTAGGCACACAGTGGATAGAAAGCCAAGTCTGATGACAGGAAGTCTTGGGTTCAAATCTGATCTTAGTTGCTTGACCCTGGGCAAGTCACTTAGCCCCAGTTGCCTAGCCCTTACTGCTCTACTGCTTTGGAACTGATACTTAGCATTGGTTCTAAGAGAGAAGGCAAGGGTCTTAAAAAACAATAAAAGAAAGAAAGATAATCTGAGAAGGGAGAAAACATCAATAGCTAGAAGAATCAAGAATCTAGAAAGATTTCCTATAGCACATGTTACATGAGCTGAGTATTGAAGAAGTCTAGGCATTTGAAAATGTAGAAGTGAAAGGGATGTACATTCAGGGATGCCAAGTGCAAAAAGGAAAGTGGCAGAGATGGAATGCCAAGTTCAGTACACAGCAAGTAGTCCAATTTGACTATGAGGTCTTGACAAATATCTTATGATGGAGAGAACTAAGCCTGGAAAGGTAGACAGTAGTCTGACTGTAAGCATCTTAAACTAAAAGCAATGGGTAGCCACTGATATTCTTGGACAGGGAGTTAGTATTGTGAGACTAGCATGTTAGGAAAATTGATTTGGCAGCTGTGGAGTATGGATTGGAGAGAAAAGAACCTGGCAATAGCCAGAAATCCAATTAGGAGCATCCTGTCATAATTCAGGTGAGAGGTGATAAGAGCCTGAACTCACAGGGTGGCTTTGGGGATGAAGAGGAGGAAAATATCCAAGATATGCTGAAGAGGGTTAGAGTTGGTAAGATTTAGCAAATTACTAGCTATGAGGGTGAGTGAAAGAGAGAAGATAACTCAGAGGTTACACCTGAGTACTAGAAGAATTATATTAACCTAAACACAAATGGGAAAAGGTAAGAGGGATGGATCAGGAGGATAGGAGAGGACAATAAAAAAGGTATGTTTTGGTCCTGTTGATTCTGATATCCCTATAAAACATCCACTTGGAAATTTCCAAAAGACAAGTAGTTACATATAATTGAAGCTCGGGAGAGAAACTGGGATTGTATAATTAGGTGTCAAGCAGACACAAACAAAATCATAATAGAGCAGTACAATGAGGAGAAAGTAGAAGTGCCAGAAAAAATTAAATCAGAGTTGATTTATTAAACGAAAAATACATTAATATCCTAGAAATATCCCACTGTTTCCTCAATATAACTGACCTGCAAGGCCCTATCTACCTGATGTTAAAGATAAAAAGTAAAGGATTCCATCCATATCTGTATGTCTAATTATCCAGATGCTAAGGAACATTTTCACTGTCTTCTTGGGTGTAAAAGATTTAAAATGAACACCGATGTCAACGAAAGGCTAATCTTTGGGGGTAATGCCACTGTCCGCATCAAACAGCAGACACCAGAATAAATATAAGAGCTAGCCATTATTAATCCTAAGAAAGGTCAAACTGTTCTATTTCTCCTGAAATAAATTCCAAGAAAGCCTATCATGTCACTTTCAACTTATTGTAAGCCATCAGGGAAGGGGGAAAAAATCACCTGAATTAAATGATTTATTTTAAAACAACTGTTTTTAAAGGATTAAAATGTCATATTGAGAAAAACCCTTTTTCAGAAATTTAGCAATTAACTAATAGACCCTAGATATCTACAATAAGATATTCTTCTCCAATGAGTGTATTTGCTAATGATGAATTAACCAAAGGAGATAACCTCATTTTGTTCATAACCCCATTTAGGTAAATACCTTGCTTTAAGCCAAGACATTTGATACTAATGAAAGAAAGCACTCTCTTTGTACAGATTTACCATTGTAAAACATAGTGGAAAGAATGATATTTTCATATCAAAGAAAACCTCTTCCTTACTACCTTTATTCTTTTCAATCATATAGGTCCATATACATTTACTGAGAGGAAGCATTAAGGAATAGATAGAGAAATCTTGAAGCCAGGAAAAAACTGATTCAAAGTCTATCTCTGACACCCTGGGAATGAGAACTAGCTAGCTTCCTTTTAAATCTCAAATAAAATTCTTTCTTTTACCATAAGTCATCCCCTACCTCCTTTTAATTCTGTCTTCTCTCTGTTAATTACTTCCTATTAATCCTATATATAGTTTGTTTCATATGTATTTATTTGCATGTTGTTTCCTCCATTAGACTATAAGCTCCTTGAGAACAAGGACTATCTTTTGCCTCTTTTTACATCCCTAGCACATAGTAAACTCTTAATAAGTATTAATTGATTCATATCAGTAGAAGGAATTTCTTCAACCAGACATTATTAAACCAATGAAGTCACATCCAGGACTATTCTTCTACCAGAATATGTAGAGATGGATGCATTGAATCTCACTAAGCCTCAGTTTCCTCATCTCTAGTATAAGGAGGTTTGATCAAATGGTTTTCCAGCTCTAAATCCAGGATCCCAGATAAACTATAATAATTTTGCTTTCCCAATTGCACATTGATAATGCATACCTGCACAAAATTTCTCTGCACTTTACTACAAAGGGAACTAAATTTGCTAAGTTCTAAGCTTACCTAAGGTCTTCTAAATTTGATAAATGATTCTCAAGGTGGGAGCTATAATTTTGGTGAAATAAAATACACTGACGTGGAGAAAATGAAGTTCCTTTGACCGTTTCAGATTATAATGAACAAATCTTGAGTGATTATCTCTGGATGATCTGTATCCTCATAGGAAATTTGCTTCTGGAAACCAGTTTTCAGGCACAAGAATCAAAATCTGGTTATGTGATACAATGAAATCTTTCATTTTCAAAAGAAAGATTTATGAAACTTGCTGCAGGATCTCCCTGTCCAATTCCAACAAAATTAATGAAGCAAATGCCATTCCCCCTGAAATGTTTGTGCTCACTTAGGAGATAACTGCACTGTGTTCAGAGAAATCTCTTAGTTCCTTTAGTTCTGCCATTATTATCAAATACATGGAAAATGCACATTTGGAAAATCACAGCCAAATGCTCCTGGCTTTTGGTCTGCAAACTTCCACACTCTGCAGGTACTATGATCAGGCATTTCCTACTGCAGAGGAATAAATCAATAAAAGGAGTTTTTATGGGCAGACCATCACAGTTCCATCCGAAGTCTGTATCTGCCCAACCTCAAAATGACCCGATGGTGCCTTCTGGTGAATCAATAGGAAAGTCCACTAAGCCAGCTGTTTGGTTGTGTACAAAGAGAACAACTGAAATTTTCTTGTTTTCCTTCTGAAAGTTTTGTTTGCCTTTTGCCTTGTATTAGAAAAAAATCTGCAATTAAGCAGGGGGTCCATGCACCATGCCCTAAAAAAATGAGAATAACACTTAACAGACCCAGAGAAATTAGGATTATTAAAATGTGAAAGGTATCACAACATATGCTATAAAAGTGGTCAAGCCATCCCTTAATAAAGAGCCAATGGGAGACAAAGCACAGTGAGTGTGGCAGGCTCAGAGTTAAGGAGGGTTGGGTTCAAATCCCAGCTCTATTATTTATAGATATATGATCTGTGGCAATTCACCTCACCTCTAATAACTTGTTTTCTTGCCTTCCAAATGGGAGGTAAATACCTATGAATACTTACAATGCAGAGTTGTTCATAAGTTCATAGAGTTTATGACCTCAGAAGACATTCAGTCCAGGCCACTCACTTTATAGCTGAGGGAACTGAGAACTTTAGAGTGTTAAGTGATTTGTCCAAGGTCATATCAATTGTAAGCATTACAAGAGATTCAAAGTCTGATCTACTGATCTGAGAGCATATGTTCATTTTTTTTTTTTTGCTGCTCAAATGAAATCATTCATGTAAAGCAGAGATTTCAAAGCTGGCCCCTCCTAATCGTGTATGGTCCCCAATAGTGTGGCCAAACTAGATTAAAATGTACTTGGGAAACACTTAAGAAAAAATAGAAGTACAATAAAACAAAAATAATGTTAGTATGTGTTTTTTCTAAGATAATATGTATATTCGGAGATCCTTAGGTATGCTTTAATGGTCCATGTTTCTATTTGAGATTGATGCCACTGGGGTAAAGCATTTTTCACACCTTAAAGCACAATATAAATAGCTTCTACTATTATCCTCATCATCGATACTATAATACCTCTAACTATATTTGAATCCTTTCCTTCGTGGTTTGGTTATTTAATCAGTGCCTGTTGCTCTCATCAGGGAAGATTTTAGTTTCTTACGTCCTGGGCTGTGACTCACCAATAGTAGAGCCCACAGCTGAGAAGGCACCAAATATCTCCTTGCTTTATATATGAAGATTATTTGTTGACTTCCTACTCTGTCCACATCTATGTTGTGTGATAACTTCCATCACAGGCTTGTTGTAGGGAAAGTGTTTTATAAATTGTCTCTTGGTTTCCTTGGTGGTAGAAATGGTAGTAAGAACTCTGAAGCACTGTCCTTGGTTCTCATTTTCCTCATTAATGAGAACATCTCCAGTTTTGATAGTGTGTCCCTGTTAAAAGCCAATTCTCTGCAGGGAATGACTAAGATCATCCAAATTCAGTTTGCATCAGACTGGCAGGCAAGACAAAGGATGTGTGTATTAAAAAAGTAAAACATCATGGAGACTAAAACAATTAGCAGAGGCAGAGGGAATAGGGAAAACACACACACACTTCAGAGATTAGGATCTCATCTCTAGTGAACAGTGTGGGAAATAATTTATTCTGAAACTCACATCATTTGGGTATAGAGAAAAGCAAGGTGAATGCTTGTAATATAGCAAATCTGAGCTATGGGAAGGGGAAGAAGAAGGGGAAGATTTATTCATGCAATCTTAATTCCCTGACTTGTATTGCTTGTAGTCATAGCATGAATTCTCTCACACAAAGTTCTCCTCAGTATGTTCTTAGTACGGAGGTCCTCATTTTACAAGAAGTTAACATATATGAATTCAAGCATAAGTAATTGTCAAAAGAAAAAAATTAAGGCAGAAAAAATGCAAAATAAATATTTTTAATTACATGCTTAATCCAAGGCTCCATTTTCCGAAGCAGTTTCCCAGCAGTTCATCAAGTTATGCTCACTCTCACTCTGAGAAGCATCAGTGTGAGTCATTACATTGTTTTGCACCAACCATTAGTTCCTGCATTAATCTTTGTCTGGAGTTCCCACTTATAACAAGTCGTGTCCACATCAGAGCAGTGCTTCTCTTTGTTTCATTAACACATTTAGATAATAATAGTCGCAAAGTATAAGAGTAGTGATGCTGATTGCTCTGAGAAGCCTAAGAAAAGTCATAAAGCTCCTAGGTATGTTTATTTAAGGAATACTAAATGATGGGGCTCACTATTATGTATGATTTTCAACTTACATGAAGGCTCTTGGAATATACTGGTGACATAAAATGAGGTCCTGCTGTAGTTGGCAAGAAAATTGGGCTGTTATTCTCTTCCTTCCTGTACAAGAACCTACCATGATCTTCTAAACGGGTCTTTCATTTTTCTGTTTGTTTCTGTTACCTTAAAGAGGCTGTTACCCTGTACTACAGGCCCATTTGACTTCTGGAGATCCAGGTCCCAGGAATTTCTCCAATCCAACAAATATTTATTAGGAATTTACTATGAGCAAGGTCCTGCGCTAGTCATTGGAGATGTAAAAGCAAAAGTGAACAACAATCCCTGATCTCAAGGAGCTCATATTCTATTGGAAGATAAGTAAATAAATTGTTGTAATTTAAGGAAAGAGGAAAGCACTAACAAGTAGTACAAGAAAGGCTTCCCATGGTACAAAGCACATAAGCTGAGCCTTAAGTAAGGCAAGGTATTTTTTTAGAGATGGAGTTGAGTAAGGAGTGTATTCTAAGCATGGTGACCACCTCAGCTAAAAAAGGATTGGAAATATAATGCAAAGTTCTGGAAACATCAGCTTTATTAGAATATGGAATGGGTGAAGGTAAGTAACATGAACTATCTACACCGTGAAGACTACAAATATACTACAAAGAATTTAAATTTAAGTCGATGAGAATTTGTATTTTATCCTAGAGGCACTAGTGGAAACCATTGAAGGAGGTTTTAGGAAAACTGATTTGGCAATTATATGGAGAATAGATGGGATATGGGGGACAATGGAAGCCAGAAGTTACTTCAGTGGGTGTTGAAATAGTACAGAAGAGAAATTATAATATTAGGACCTGAATTGGGGTAGCAGCTATGTGGTAAGGGTAAAAAGAAGAAACAAATGAAAGACAAAAATTGAGGCAAGTTGCGGCAATTCCTGAGTTGTAAGACATGAGGGAGAAGAAAGAGACAAAGATGACTCAAAGAGAGTGACTTGAATGACTAGGAGAATATAGATATTCCAAACAGAAAGAGGGATGCAGAGGGGAAGTGACAGAATGACAGTTGGGGAGAATATTTGAGTCATTTTGAACATTCTTTTAATAGGCAAATATTTTAAGTTTAGTAATGATGAGACATAGTTTCTGATTAGATAGGCTTGCACCTACTTAATAGCACATTGATAAGTGTGGGTTTATTCTCAGTTGATCCTTGTTACATGGACCCACCATATTCCTTTCTGTTGTAGGGCTATGGCCTCAAAAAAACTCAGGTCATAACTATCATCTTTTTTCAATTTCTATCTTTATCACCATTGTTCTAATGTGCACAGAGTTGAGAAAAAGGACAGCCACTTATCTCCTTCAATAATACACAGTCTTTACATTTCAAGGTTGACCTTTCCTTCTGCCTTAATCTATTGCTCACAGCACCACCTGACAAAACCATCCTGCACTACAGAGTCTCATCACTCAATCTGAATCTTGTTGCGTACATATAGAATGACTTCACCATATGGCAGGATCATGCACAGCTATCTGGGAAATGACATCCAGAGAGTTTACCCCAGTGAGAAAGGAACTTTCATCTCCAAGAATTGCAGGAAATTAAATCCATTAATAAATCTAGCAAAATGTTTGCTTCATCATAGCAAATCACACTAGAGACACAGTTCAGAGAATATCTATTTATACAAGTCATGAACTCCATTTGGCATATAGCATAGTCATAGGCAGTTATCCCAAATGCGCCATACTTATTCTGTTTCATAGTACAGAATATCCATGTAAGAACTGAAGGAAGCCTATGTATACCTTATGCATGGACATCATCTATAGCATATACACTATAGTTTTATACTATAGTCCAAATAGTCACATGGAATACATAGTGCTTTCATCCAAGAACACTACATGTTGCAATTTCATGCCAAGTATATATTACATGAACTCCATCATTAGATATCACCTGGGTTATCTCCTGTATAATTAATTCTGGAAAGCCATAAGTCTCTAGGATCAATGGTCCTGGCACTTCTGAGATGAACTGCTTTCTCTTCTACTCTTTTGGTGTCCTTAGATCCAGGGACCCACAGTCCGAATCCTGACCTCATAGATGATCCAAGCTAGTTGCTAATGCATTCAGGCTCTAATTCATCAGGCCCTAAAGAAAGCCTCCATTACCTTGGGACATCAGCAGTTGGACTACTAAGCAGTAAAGGACTAACGTCTAAATCAGCTCTCTGTTCTATCTGGGGAAAGTTCCTCCTCTAATTAAGGCACTTTGGACAAGCCTCTTGACCCTCCAGAGAGTACCAAAGTATGATTTCCTCTTCATCCAAAATATTATATCACCCCCAATAAGCTATCATCTAGCTTCATTCCCTCTACAACTGGAGGAAAAACATTCTTGGAGCCCATTAATTTACTCTACATTGACCTTGTGCTCCTGATTACCAAGCACTGCAGCCAATTTTCCTATAGAGATTGGGCATTTAACATGCTTTGTCTTTCCATAACACAAATTATTCCCTCTTCCTAGTATATAGACTAGAAAGGTGTCCAATCTTTTAACTACCTGCATGGGGTAACTCTTCATTGGTCTTTTGTTTTCTGAATACTACATTTCTTAGCAGGGCTTTTCCCCCATAACTGGAGTACCTACAGGTGAACTTGAAATTAATACTATTCCTTAGTCCATTCAGAACTTTTCTGGGCTCAGGGTAAGACTTCTTCTTATGGGTTCTTAGCTGAGAGATATAGTGGCTATGGTCCTTCGTGTTTTCTTTTATCTTCTGAGTCTTAAAGGAATAAGTTCTTCATCACCTTAAGTAAATCCATTACTTTTATCTGTTACCATTGCCAAACCATTCTGCTTCCACTTCTGATAGACACACACTACTCTTCTCTTGAATGTACCTAGCATGTATGAATCCTTCTGGCCCATAACATTAGAAAATAGTGGGTTGTGCTTTAGTGGTGAGATTCCCGCAAAAGACTCTGGTGCCAATCATCTTACCCCTTTCAAAGAGGAGCAATTCTGCTCCCAGATTGATCTTCCAGCAGTTAGGGGCCTAATTTTTCCAGTAACATCTATCCTGAAAGAATCAAGTTTATCTCTCTTTTCATTATGGTGGTGATAGAAGAGATCTGGACCAGTTTATTTATTTCCAGTGTCTCTGTTTCTAATCTTTACCTCTATTTTCCTTACCAGCCACATGAATTCTAATAACAGTCAGTCATTCAGTCAAAAAAGCATTTATTAAATTTTTAATAAGGGCTAAGCACCAGTAATACTCATTCAATCAAAAAGAAAGAGTACCTGCCTTCAGAGAACTTTCTAATGGGGATGACAACACATAAAAGAAAGCTAAAAGGAGGGAAGAGAAGGTGTCTGGTATGGGGGCATGATAGAGGAGACAAAGGGAAAAGAAGTGTAGGTAGGTAGGTGGCTAAGTGGATAGAGTACAAGGACCTGGATTCAAATCTGGCCTCAGACACCTAGCTATGTGACCCAAATCATGTCACTTAATCCCATTTAACCCCTTAATTGTGCCCTTCTATATTGAGTTATTGCTAAGATAGAAAACAAGGGCTTAAAAATAAATTAAGAGATTGTTTCCCTACGCATCCAACTCCAATTGCAATCCTAGGAGGTGCCTCTTACCTTCCAATCAGTGGGAAAAGCCCCAGAAATAGAGGATGCTTCTAACTAACCAAGAGGCTACCTTTGCTGTTCATTTTTTTTAAGTCAAATAAAAACATTTATTGAGGAAAAAGGGGGGAAGAAGGCAATGTTTAGGGTGAATGCTCAGGTATTCACAGGTACCCTTTGCTTAATCCAATTCCAGTTTCAGGTGCATATGTGTGTGATGGGTGTGGGGTATGTGTGTGTGTGGGGGGGGTGCATGTGCATGCGTGTCTATATCTGTGTGTTTGTACTTCCTTAATGGGGGGGGGGAGGAAACGGAGGAATACAAAGGAGGTTATTTTTGTCCCAAGGTGGGGAAGTTGGTCTGGGAATCAATAATTATGGCATAGCAGTACTCCATCTCCCTAAATCCACCCTTTGGTGACAGGGAGAGTTTCAAAACAGTTGACACAAGAAAACTGAAAGAGCTTAGGACAGTGTGTGAGAGGGGGAAAAAAGCATCCAGCTCTGAGGGGTGAGAACAATTCCAATGGAAGAAACTTTGTAGGGAAGGCCCAGGAAATCACTGTATCAGGTCAGAAACTGAGAGTTTTGGAAGGTAATCGCTACCTTCCATAATTATTGTCTTGGTGTCATTAGTTGATAAGGAATGTAGCTTCATATTGTTGATATTGCCATTAAGTCAGACACTGCTAAGGGTAGTAAAGCCTCATCCAACAAACATCTCAACACATCCTCAGACCATCCTTTAAAATGGATAGCTTTAAGTGATTATTCCTTGATCATAAGTAAAGAGTAAGAAATGACAAATTTCCCCAAAATGGTAGCCAGTTCCCAAATTATATCTCTGGTAGTTATCTCTTGGGGAATGCCAGAATGTCTTTTTTGTTTCATTGTTACAAACAAATTATACAAATACAACTACCAGTTCTTTTTTTCCTGTATACTAACTATAGGCCATTACTTTACTTTCCTAAGGTTTTCATAACATGGTATGCTTTAACTAGTTTTATTAATAAGTACTCCCAAAATAAAAATTTTATGAGCATAAAACCATACAACCGAGTAGCAATTTTCCAACAAATCTTTAGTGCCTGTTAATCATTCAGATATGCAATATATAATGATAACTTTATTAAATTATTTAATTTATAAACAAAAATCTTAAACCACTCAATACAATTAGTATAGTGATGACCTTGATGATCTAGTGTGGATAAAAAAAAAAAACTCACTGCCAAATTATATCCAAAGGGAAAAAAAGAATCAATGGATCCCTTCAAAATTAAAGCAGGTAGATGCATCTTGATCTAGTATTCTAAAATGCCTTCCTCAAATCAAAATAATAATAATGGAAACAAATTCAGAATACTGTTTAGGTCATCATATTTCAAATCCATAGCTCCAAGTCCCCACCAATGTATCTCTATCTCCTTGCCAGATCATGCCAAATGACCCCTGAATTCAGAGGATTGATCATTTAATAGAACAAGACAAGTAACAGGGAATCAAATCAGATAGTAAATATCTTCTGTATTCACACCAAAATCTGAAATCCCTATGCTTCCAGAGAAGCATCAGTCAACATTCAATTCGTCTGTATTCCCAATATAGCAGGAGAGGGACATAGAGAAAATTAGAGTCTGAAGCCACTCGCCCTACTTGTCCTCTCTTTCAAATCGCCTAGAGAGTTTCTCTCTCAGACCAGATGAACATGCAGTACTCATACTGCAACCCACGGTTATCATCAGAGCCAGGCTCTAAGCATTGTGGGAACTGGTATATGCAAACACATCCTCGGCAGAATTTATGCTTAACACATTGAATCCTCCAAGAGAGCTTGGCTATTGTTCTGTTGCTTACAGTCCCACATGCTCTAGGGTGTAGACCTCACTAATATTTTTTTTAATATTTATGTGTCATTCTAACGGTCACAATCTTGCCCATCAAAAGTAACTCACAGAGACTCTAGGGCTCAACAAGGAACCTATAATACCTTAGTAGATGAATGAATAGCATTTATCAAGTACTTATAATTAGGAAATTAAACACTGGAGCTATAAAAAGAAAAATAAGCCCATCCTTGCTCTCAAGAAACACTGAAATGGGGAAAAAGAAACGTGGAAATAGGACATTTCAACTGCTAATCAAATGAAAAGGCCACATCACCCTTCTGGTGTATCAGCAAAGCAGAAGGTAATATATCTTCTTTGATGTCATTTCTACGGATAAAACTCTATTTGTTTCTGATGTTGAACTACTCGACAGTGCCAAGGACTTTTCCAGGTGTTTGGTATCCATGCCTACTGAGGAGCTAAGGGCTACAACAGCTACAGTTCTCCACAAGGTTGTTTCCTTGGATGACAGCTGCCAGGGCTGGGCTGGCAGCATGGACTGAGAGATATAGTGACTTCTGGGCTTCGGGGATCAAATGATAGTTAGAGAAATGGCCTCAAAACCAAGAAGGCCAAAGTCTTTTCTTCTGAATCATGCTAGTTGTGTCACTTAACTTCTCAATGCCACAGGCAATTCTCTAAGACTGTAAGTTGCAAATACAGTGCCAATGGGCATTGATAAAGGGGTTTACTCATCGGACATTTGTCTGTAACAATGAAATCACAGTCCCTCTCTATAGAGCTAAGAGGTTCTTAACATAGCATGTGTGAATTTTTTTTAATATATTGATGTAACAGGGCATATCCAGATTATCTAATATAATTTTTTTATTTTTATTATTTATTTTTATTTATTTTAACCTACATGGAGCAGGCCAGGGACCAGCTTCTGAAAGAGTATGTTCTATGTTCCTTTGCCACGTGAGTAGGAACAGCCTCTTTTAATTGGTTGCATAGCCAAAATAGTTGTCTGTTTTTTTTAAAAAAAAGAAACAGATATGATACTCTTGCTCCCTTTAATGTACAAGAAAAGTGCAATCATGTTGGTTCACAGACTAAGTACCATGAGCTGCACTGGATAAGGGGAAGGACTCCTTTTCTCCCTCATTCTTAACCTTAAGACAAAATGGTCCCCAAAATAGGTTCTTGTGGAATTTTTTGGGGGTCTGTCTTATTTGTCTTTTTCAGTTCTAGATGAAGGTGGTGCAATCCTTAGACTCAGAAACAAGATAAGATGACTAAAAGCAGGACACCAGGCCAGACGGTTGCAGCCAGTCAAACAGGAAAGCCCTAAGAAGTCATGGTTCTCAGGACATGGGTTCAAGGTTGCAGTTGGGATGGGAAGTGACACTTTGGAGTTGAAATTTAGTGAGACTGTGCTACATAGGAATTGAACTAGATTATGAACCTAATTCCCTTCCCTACCTAGAACCTGAGATAGTACAGGGAAGAGTATAGCCCCCAATGTGTTGGGAAAATGTTATATATATATATATATATATATATATGTATATATATATATATATATATATATATGTTCTTGCTGTAGCTTTAAAGCGAATATTATTTTGTATTATTTTTTATTATTTTGTATTTATTTTGTATTATTTTGTAAAAGCTGATCCAACTGTGAAGTGGTTAAATGAAATTGGGTGTAAGGGAATCTCTAAAATTGGGAAAATTCCACTGAGGGCTTGAACCAGTGTCAGAGAGACTAAACATCCCCACATTCTTTTAAGGGTACTATAGAAATCTGGAGGTGTGAGTAAAATGTAATATAACTGACCTTCAGGATGCAGGGACCACGATGATGACTGTTACATAAATAACTGCTTCAGGATAATTTATTTCCTTTGCAAACTTATGTATTTTATTTTGTGCATTTAAAACATTATTCTGAGGAGTCCATAACCTTCATCGGAGTATTAAATCAAAAGGCTGACAATCCCCACTGTAGATAAATACTTCATTTTGGGGTTTCATAGTTTGTACACTCATTACTATCAATACCAAAAACCTAAAAAAGATAGCATTCCCTGCTCTGTGGCACTTCATTTTATATTATGTTAAATTACATGAATGATGCTCAGTTTTGCAATTTTATGTAGGAATTTTATTCTTTCTTCCTGCATTAATTCATTTCAACAGTCATTAAGCACGTCCTGTGCACCATTCATGTTCCACTCTCACAGTCACCCTATCTTATGCAAAACAAACCGTCCAGTTGTTTGTAAAATATTTGCCAACCCTTGCCAAGAACACCCCAAACAACTATCCAAGAAGCCAAAAATCTATTTTCCCAGTCAATCTATGGAGATACTTCCTTCCCTCCCTTCCAAAGTCAAGATTCTTAACTGGTCTTACCCAAACTTCGAAGGTCTCTAGAAACACATTCCAGAATTTTTAGTACAGCCTATTTCTTGCCAAGAATTCTGTTTTCTTAAAGCAATTATTCTGGCCTTGTGCAGTACAAGGAAACTTTTCATCTAAAAACACCACCCAAAAGTTCTCTCCCTTCCCAGCATCTGGTGGCTGCCCTTTCCCTTCCCTACCTGGGCCATGAGTATGTACTTTCAGGCAGGATCCAAGGCACTGATCAAGCTTTCTCTTTCTCTACACTATCCATTGCAGATTCAGATACTCTGCAGGGTTTTCATAATCTGGGTGTGTTTGTCAGGGGCATATACAGCAGGGGGTTATAGGCAGTGATAAGAATAGGTTGCAGGCTAGCCTTCTTTTAAGCCCCCACCTTAGTCGCATGGGCCTGAGGCCTCAAGTCTTTCTACCATTAGGAAGTAAGCAGAGGGGAGAACAAGAACAGGCTACAGAGGTCAGGTTCAAAGGCTCATTTTAGAGCTGAACCTCAAGATTCTAATGCGGCAAGTCTTCAGATAGACTAGAAATAGTACAGAATTAGGGTCTTTTATTTGGTTTCGGACTAGAAGAAGAATTGCAAGGAAGACAAAAATGAAAAGTACTGGACAGTTATCCTTTCTCTGTTTTTCTAAAAAAAAAATAAAACCTCTAAGTTTGGTTGGAAATTTTGTGCGCTTGAGTCCAGGTCAGTGCTTATATTCACTGAAGCCTGATGGATTTCTGGCTTCAAATGTTTTATCAAGACAATCCACCTTGTACAATCTCCAAAGAAAGCTGTGTGGTTCTATTAAGTCCGCAATTTGCTTTTAAAAGGTGACTAAATACGTTTTTACACAACAACTACAAGTCATCTCCCTACAGGAGCCAACAGAGTTTGTCACCCAGCTTCTCCCCCCTACCAAACCTTCCTTTTCAAAAAATGCTGTCAAAAAGCAAAGGAAATGTCATGACTTTGGAGCGGTCAGAAAGCTTTTAAGTCCAAGAGCAGGCTATTTCCCCTATTGTGGCACAGAAAAGAGTGGACAGACACAATGAATAAATAATCCCATTGTACTTACAAATGTGTAACAATCCTTCAGAATGTGGTGAGGAACAAAGATAGTAGATAGCAAAGCAGCCCAGGTCTTAGTCAAACAGCTTGCAATTCCAGGGCCTAAAGTGCTTCTGCAAACACAAGCACACACTACAATCTTTTTTTTTTTTTAAGAAGAAAGAATGAAAAACTTACATCCAATTCAGGAAGCTGAGGGCTCAGTCTAAATGACCTCCTTGATAATGTAGGACCTTCAGCTGCTATTGGAAAGGGCAATGGGTAATGGCAAATGTTAACCTTTACCCATTTCAAATAAAAGATTTTAAAATAATCACCAGGATCACCTGGCACATAGTAGGTATTCATGAATCCATAAGTAATCTGTGGCTGAATAGATGAATGTTGTCACGGTATAAATCTATCTACCCTTCATTAGTCTTCAGATGGATAGTCTAGAGGAAAGAACAGTCAATTAAGAGCTCAGGGACTTGGGTTCAAGTCCCAGCTCTGCCACTAATTGGCTCTGGTAATACAGATAGGTTCGATTACTTCTGAATTTCAGTTTCTCTATCTGCAAAATAAAGAATTTGCTAACATTCTATAGAGTTTATTATTTTTTACTCCAAGATGTGTTATTTTAACTCCCAACTCCTCAGCTTTTCACTGGCTGTCCCCCACATGCCTGAATTCTCTCCTTCCTTTCTTCTACCTCTAGGTTTTATTGGCTTTATTTATCCTGCATATACCCTATTTGAACGTAATTTTCACGTGATCTCACCTTTTCCCCTACCCCACTGGATTGTGAGTTCTTTGAAAACAGGGACTCTTTTTGCATCTCTATCCTTATCCACTGTAGCATAGAGTCAGGTACACAGTAGAAGTGCAATAAATTCTTGTTAATTTGACTATTTCTATCCATTTGTTTATAATAGGCTCGATTTTTTTTCTTTTCAACTCTCTACCAATCATGAACTATTGAAGCTGTAGCTAAAAATCATATCTCATAGAAAGTATGTCAAAAGACACAGTTCAAGCCTTGACATCTGCTATCATGATCAGACTGAAACCAAAGATTGAAAATGAAGCCATCATGTCTCAACCTAAACACTGTATAAGAAAACTCAGACCACTTAGAAGATTTAATAGTGAGAGTGTAATTCTACCACAGGAACATGAAGGACCCTGTGAGCTTAAAAACTCAGAGCTGCTGAGCTTGTCGTCTTAGAACTTTCTTTGTACTCGGTAAGTTCTCAGATCCCAGCTCTGTCACGTACTCCCTGTGGGACTTTGAGCAAGTCACCTTAGGCTCTCTGGGCTTAAGTTTCCTCAAGTGCTAAATAAAGCGGTGGAACTTAGATCAATTTTAAGGGCCCCCCAGATCTAGACTTTTGATCTATGTCTCAGAAACTTGGATTAAGTCCCAGGTACTTCCTTATGCCATTTTGGCCTCATAGAGGTTAAATTAATTGAAGTCACAACATTCAGACTTTGATTGATCCCATCCCTTAGTCTGGCTGAGAAGGAAAGTAGTACAGTGTAAGTGATGTTCAGACAGTCCAGCAAAGTGTGATTATTTTTTCAAATTTTTTAATATTCTCTAATGTTTCTTCCAGCTCTGAGTCTATGATCTCTTCTATAAAAAAAAAAGCCTTTATTTTCTGTCTTAGAATCAATATTCAATATTGATTCTAAAGGAGAAAGGCATTAAGGCTAGGCAATTGGGGTTAAGTGACTTCCTCAGCTAGCCACACTGCAAGGAAGTGTTTGAATCCAGATTTGAATCCAGGATCTCCCATCACTATGCCTGCCTCTCTATCCACTTAGCCACCTAGCTCATCTTCTATGATCTCTTCTGTTCGAAATCAATTAGATTACTAACCCTCACAAGACAACCCTGAAGCCATAGTCTGGGTTATATCTGAATGGCAGAATTGGTAAATAATCATTGAATTACAGAATTTGAGATTTGGAAATCAGCAGCTATCATGTTAAACTCATACAAGAAGGAAGCACTACTATCATCTGTCTTCAAGGAAGAAGAACTCCTCTTCCATCAAACTAACTCATTCCCCCTTTGGACAGCTCTAACTAATAGGAGGTTTTCTGGACAAAAAGCCTAATTGTGTCTCTTTGTAATTTCCACTCGTTACTTCTGGTTCTGTCCTCTGGGGTCAAGCAGAACAAGTCGAATCCTTTCTCTATATGACAGCCCTTCAAATACTTAAACAGAGTTGTTGGATCCCCCTCCAAGTTTTCTCCCAAATGAGCATACCTACCTTCTTCAACCAATTATCATTTGTCATGAACTCAAGGCCTTCCATTTTCCTGGTTAGAACAGTCTCCAAGTTGTCAATGTCCTTCTTAATCTCTGGTTCCCCCAAAGTGAACATAATAGTCTATATGACGTCAAACAAGGGCAGAGTTCAGTAGGATTACCAGCTTTCTATTCCATGAAGCTCTCCTGTCTCTAATGCAGCTAAGATTGCACTCATTTTTTTTTTACTCCTCCATTACACCACTGGTCACAGCTCTTCAAGAAAGCACCCAGTTTACCAGAAGACTTCTGTCACTTCCTGTAATAGGGTTGGTCTGAGAATAAAATGAGATTCTATTTATAAAGTTGCTAATAAGCTTTAAAACACTATATAAATGCTAGCTCTTGTCATTGTCATCATAATTGAGGGCTTATCCACTGTTTATCTGTTTGAAAGAGAAAAAGACATTTTGGAAAATCCTGGAAATTAAACAAGCTCCAGGGCCACTAGATGGATTGGGTAGCTCCTACATGATGGTGACTAAAAGCACAATAGCATTTAGGAATTAAAATTGGGGACAGAAGGAAGGTTCATCCTAAATTAAAGTGAGATGACCAACAGAGAAGATTAAGGCCTTGGACTGTGAAGTTTGATTCAAATGATAGGCTTGACCCTAAAAATAGCTATTTATAAAGATATTGGCACATAAGGCAAAGAACCTCTTGCAGGAGATGAATCCTTATAGCTAAGATTCTTAAGGGAATAAGACAGATCACTTCCTTAAAAAAAAAACTTTAAGGCATCCTTTCCCCCTGCCCCTAAGGATGAGTTTGACTGGTCATATGATTAAGGTAAGGGCTCTTTCTTTTTCTTAAAAAATTAAAGTTGCAATAAAGATCTCAGCAATTTGAACTGGAAAAGTGTGGCAGAGTTCAATCTTCTCATGAGGAAGATCTATGCTAGCCAATGACATCGGCTAAAACCAGGAGCAAGAAGCTGAGAGAAGCTCCATATTTTGTGCCCAGTAGAGTCCAGTCTAACAACAGCCAGCAAAAACTACACATCAGCCAAAAATAGCACTTTGTAGAGAATGAATAGCCAATAGCACATTATTCTGTAAAGAATGCCTGGCAAAAATCAATAGTCCTAAAAGGAGCAACACAATGATATCACCAGGACACCTCAGTGGCCCTATAGTGTCTAATTCAAGATACCCCTCCATGTCTATTCCTTGGCCATTTGTTCCCTACATTATGCCCTTCTACACTCGTTCTCTATGTATGTACCACCGATGATGTGGGAGAACATGCCCCAGTTTTATGGAAGAAATCTTTTATTGCTTCTTTTCCTTTATTGCTACATTTCATTAATGTTTTGCCTTGGATTATGTTTTCTAACATCAAACAAAAGAAAGTAAATGAATCAATAGGGGTTCATGAATTATGGGTTTTAGGGGATGTGGACCCACTGTCTGTTACTACTCTGGGGGGCCCACCTTACAAATTGAATGGGTCCTTAGGAGCTACACTAAGGTTCACCACTTGATAGACCAGAAAAGTCTGGTTCATGTTGAACTCTACAAAGAAAGATAGTTTACTCATTAACTGGAATTAGAAATGTTACACACTTGAAGTGCTAATTGCTATGCCTTAATGGTATTAATTCAAGATTAACAATGTTGCAAGGTCCTCCTGGCTCTCTGGAGATTTGACGTTTTCCTGGCCTCTCTGGCTAACAGGAAGATTAGTCCAGAGTTTGGACCTCAACCGTAAGAGATACAGTCCATTTTGGACTGACTATTTGGTGTTTAAAGGGAATTTTGAGTAGCAATTGTGCTTCATATACTGTAAAGATTTCCATAAATTTCTATCTAAGCCAAATAAAGAAAAAATTTTCCTTTCATTCTAACAGAACGCCACTTACATGTTATCATTCACATTTTGCTCCTTTCCCCCTTTTTAAAAATGTTCTTCCTTTCTCTTTTTTCTTTCATTCTTGATTTTCTAAATAAAATCATATTGTTTGTTTAAAATTTTCTAGATTCATCTAAAGAATCATGACATACTTTACCAATCTAGCCTAGAAGGGATGATCCCATCTTGCAACTATTGCATTCCTATTTTAATAGAAATGTTGTCTCAAAAGGGGCTGGGAAACGATCCACCAAGCAAGTATATACAGACTAGATAGCCTCTATTCTTCCACAGTCCAAGTACCTGAGGGGAGAGACTCATTTCTGATTCTCTGGAGTGGGATGGATATTAATTTCATCTCTACAGAGCGAAAATAAGAGCAACACAGTAGTTTATGTTACTGTTTCAACCCCAAAGATTCATTGTGTAAACATCTTGCTGAAAATGTGCTCATTTGCTTATGAAAATTCATAATGCTTAAAAAATCCATCTGTGCTTTAATCCTGCTATAAAGTTGATATTCCTGAGTCCTATATTTTCTCTGATAGGATCTCAGCCATCTGGTCCATGCCTGTTCCTATGGCAGCCCCTCCATTGCCTCTTAATGATAGCAAACAAAGAGAGTGACTAGGTTGAGGAAATAAAGATCAGATTTTTATGTTTCACTGAAGATACAAACCTTCTGTTAAGATCGTGTTTTGAAAAATAGAGGTTTAAAATGCTTCATATTGATTTTTTTAAACTAAGTGGAGTAATTAAAGTGGCTTTCTCATTTCTCCTTGATTAGTTAGGATGCAAGAACAGAATAATTTACAAGAATTCCAGATGCCTCCCCACCCAAGTTTCAGACAAGACTTCGTCTCTAATCAGAGCATCATTCCCTGTTGATTTTTTTACTCTTTTAAATTTTTCCACTATTTACTGTTAATAATGCATTGCTTTTATTATTTCAAATGATCTTTCTGCTGATGCTTCTCCATGTACAACAAGAGCATTTCTACTTCCTAAATCCTCTGCCTCATAAAGTAAAATAGTACTAAAAGACTTAGAAGAAACAATGAAAATATCCTTCAGAAGGCAGAAAGTGAAACATTCTGAATGTTCTACTTGTGAATCTACTTGTCATCTCTCAGTATCTGCAAAACTATTTCAAAGAGTTTGTCAAAGTTTCAATACTTGCCATGTTGTCTATAAATAGAAAAATTTACAAACCAAAGGAAGTGTGTGAACACTAGAGGATATATAGATGTTAGGATGTTCCATGGGAACTTTTCAAAACAGATTGAAGAGGGGCAGTTAGATGGCTCGGGATAGATCCAGGCCTGGCGACAGGACATCCTGGGTCCAAGTATAGTAACAGATACTTACTAGCTATGTGACCCTGATCGAGTCACTTACCCCAAATGCCTATGGCTTACCACTTTTGCCCTGGAACTGATACTTATTATTGATTCTAAGACTTTTATATATATATAAGACTTATTATAAGATTCTAAGGAAAGGAGTTTTTTAAGGGGTTTTAGATGCTTTGGTTTGGGCAAAGGACAGCTTCTCTGGGCTTCAGTTCCTTCATCTCTAAAATGAGAAGGTGACCTCTAAGGCCCCCACTGGCTCTAGATTTATGATCCCAGGATACTCTGCAGCATTTTCTGGTAATAATGATAGCTAACATTTATTCACTTCTTTACTTCCATTAACTTATTTGATTCTGACAAAAATCCTGTGATCCCTTGGACCTCGAAATACCACTATTTAGGTCTGTAATCCCCAAGAGATCAAGGAGAGTATAAAAATATTTATACCAGCTCTTTTTGAGGTGACAAAAAACTAGAAACTATGTCTTGGAAATTGGCTAATGTTACAAATCACAGCTTGATTTATTTTAAATTTTACTGATTATCTACATTTAAAGAAGTGTTAATATAGATAAAACTTTAAAATGCATTGAGTTTACTTTTTTTTTCAAAAAATAGTTGTTAAAATTTTACTAGCCTACCTCTAGCTAGACTCCACCAGGAAGAATGTACAGTCTCCTCCCTTTCCACCCAGAATATTGAAAAGAAAGTATCTTGGAAAACCATGAAGGGACAACTGCTTGTTAACTATTCTCTTTGACTATTTCCTTATTAGCAAGACCATTTTTTGGAGTCTCAGGAACTAAATAAATAATACACCTATTTGTGTAAAAAAAAAAAAGATCTAAGATAACTCCAAGGTACTCATGATGAAAAAGGCTGTCCGCCACAGTAGAACTGGTGGATTCTCAATTCAGATTGTGTATCATGCCATTATTCGCTTTATTTTTTATAAGTTTTTTCTTGTATAAATGATATATATATATATATATATCTTTTTTTATAATATGACAAACATGGAAATGTGTATTGCATAATCTGTCTTAGTACTCCCATCTTGGGGAGGTAGGTGGGGATGGAAGGAGGAAGAGAAAATGGATCACAAAATGTCAGAAAATGATTATTTTAATTTGTATCAAAATGTAACTGGGAAAATATAATATTTTTTAAAGTTCTGTGAGGTAGTACATGCAAATGAGGATCAAGCACCCTTCATTTTCTAAGCTACTACACCTATCATATCAGTTGGGAATATCAGTTGTAGTTAGTAACAAATTCAGAGGCATTCTTCACAGGGCTCACTTTGAGCACCTTCAAGAAAGCAGAAAAGAAATATCCTATATCAGAAGGTACTTCCACCATCAAGGATGAAGTATTTAATTCTATGTTTACCTAATGAAAGACCATAGGACTTAGAGCTGGGAGGTTTCTTAGAGTTTCGCTAGTTCTAGTTCTTCATTTTAGGGATAAAGAAATCAGAGTCAGAAAAAGAAACAGATTTGCCCAAGGTCATCTAGGTAAATAAGTAGAAGAATAAAGACTCAAACCCAGGTCCTCTGATTCCAGATACAGTGTTCTTGCCCTTATAATACCTTGTCTATCTTAGGCAGATCTATACTTAAAGTTCTAATCTCTTTCCAGAACGCCATTCCCAAATTATCAATTCCCTTTTGGGGATTTCAAACTTGATGTATTATAAGTGCCTCAAACTCAATATGTCTAATATACAAATTATAATATTTCCTGAAAAAACTTCCTAAATTCCCAAGTTCCTATTACTGAAACTTGTTTAAGGGCCAACTGAACCCTGCTAGTCACTGGGGTTGGCAACCTCAGTTTCAACCTCATCTTCTAACTCACACCCCACCCGATATCCAATTTGTTGTTCAATCTTGTCTTTTCTATCTTCCCTCTGTTTCTCACATACATTTCCTTCTCACCATCCAAATAGACACCACCCTAATAGCAGTCTCATTTCCTCTCACCTGGGGCATTGCAATAGATTTCCCTGCTTCACATCTCTCTCCTCTCTAATCTTACACTCAGCTGCCAAATGATTTTCTTAAAATTATGATCTGACTATATCACCAACACCTCTCCACTCAAGAAATTTCAGTAGCTCCCTATTATCTCCGGAAGCAAATATAAGATCATTGACTGGCATGTATAGTCCTTCATGATCTGTCCCTGACTGCCAATCTTCTTACACTGTGCTCCCTTCTATATACTCTAAAATGTAGGTAAACAACACTCCATTTCCCATTCCTATGTCATCCTTCTAACTATCCCCAATGCCTACATTCAGTCTCTATCTCCATCTCTGTCTCTCTGTGTCTATGTGACTCTCTCACTCTCTCTGCCCCTTCCCACCCCAACACCTTCTCTGACTCTTAGCTTCTCTGGTTTCCTTCAAGATTCAAGTCCAACCTTCAGCAGGAGGCCCTTCCTGCTTACCTTTTCTCCCTCATGCCTTCCCTCTGGGATTACTTTCCATTTAGTCTGACTGTACTTAAATGTTATTTGCATTGTCTCCTTCATTAGAATATTATGATCTCCTTGAGGGAAGGGGTAGTGGGTGGGGGTTGCCCTTCTTCCTTATTCCCTGTGTTCAGCACAATGCCTCGTGTGTAGTAAGTGCTTAATAAACACTCATTAACTGACCAGATTCAGGTCTGTCATCTCCTATTAGATGGAAGAAAAATCCATCTTTTCTCTTAATATTATAGCAAGTGCTGAGACTAATGAATGTTGATGATAATCTTGATGCTGATGATGTCTTCCTGGGGGGTTTATGGCACATCAGCATCAAGATTGTCATTAACATTCATTAGTCTGAGCACTTGTAACAACAGTAAGGGAAAAGATGGATTTTTCTTCCATCTTATAGGAGAAGACAGGCCTGAATCTGACCAGTCAACAAGTGTTATCTACTGTTTTCTAAAGCAATCAGGCACATGAGCAAAAAGCAAGAACCAAAGAACCAGTCATGGACACTGGTACCCAACTAATTATTTTTTTAAAAAAAAGGACCTCCATCAGTAGGGACTTACAACCTATCGGTTTAAGCAGATGTGGATACAGTCTATTTTGACCCTAGCATGTGGCCTAATCTAGGGTTCTCACTTTACAAACTGAGTGGGCCCCCAGGGGCCCCACTTATTAACAGGAATTCTTCTGAAATGATTGCCAAATGAGTTTTGTCATCTCACCCTACTCACTTTGGGGAGGTTAATTGAAATCATCTAGGGAATCAGAGATTTAGAGTAGAAAGCAATCTCAATAATCATCTAGTCCAGTTCTTCATTTCACAGAAGAAAAATGTGAGATGTAAAAATGTTAAGTAAATTATCTAAAGTCACACAAATAGGAAATAGAAGAGCTACAGCTCTGAATTAATAGGAGCCAGATTTATCCAGTCAATCAATAAAATGAAAGACACTATAGCATAGTAGGGAGAAAACTAGACTTAAAATCAGAAAGACCTGGGTTTAAGACTTGCCTCTGACACATCTGATTGTGTGAGCCTGTTCTTACTTTCTTAGTGTCCTAGGCAGTTCTCTAAAACCATGAATTTCTATTGTCCACGTGTATTAGTAGAGGAAGTTTCCTCAGCTGAACTTTTCCCTATACCAAGAAAATCACATTCCAGTCTCCCTTCCAATAAATGAAAATATGCCAACTAAGAGAGTTTGACTCCTTTTCTCCTCCAAAGATCTGTCAGTCCATTGAAAAATTCTTGGAAAATAATGAGTTTATAAATTAGGGGACCAGGAAAATTTTAATGACTCTAACATAGGGAGTTTCTGATACTCATTTATGGAAAGAGTTCCTAAAGTGGGTATTCCCTACATCTATGATAGTGGAGATCTGGACCAAAAATAATTTAATATAAACATACTACATTCCCTCTGCTACTCTTACAAAATATCCATATTCATCCAAATCAATTGTAGACAAAGATAACCTTTGTTTCTGAAAATTATAAATTTAATAAACTCTCTAATACAAAGAAGATTGGTAAATGTCCTAGTTCTTGTCCCTAGAAAGACAATTTGTAAAGCAGAAAGAGTCCTAACTAGTCTAGTGGTATTCCACACTTTTTACCCCTATCATATAGTCTCCTGTAGGCAGCTGGGTTGTGCAGTGAAGAAAGCAATGGACCTGGAATAAGAAAGACATGAGTTTAAATCCAGCCTCAGACATTTACTAGCTATATAACCCTGGGAAAGTTACTTAATCTTTGTCTGTCTCAGTTTCTTCAACTGTAAAATAAAGATAACAATAGCGCCTATCTTCCAGGGTTGTTTTAAGGATCAAATGAGATAATAATATGTATAAAGTGCTACACACAATGTCTGGTACACAGTAGGTGCTATATAAATGCCAGTTATTGTTCTTATTGTTTTCATTTTGTTAATTAGAAACCTAAGAATTTCTTCTGGGTCAATCAAATTCTCTCTACCCCTTTCCCTGTGTGACAGAAGACAACCTTGTGAATTTCAAAAGGTTAAAAGATTTTAACTTCCCATCAGCATTAGTAGTATGTCCCTGGAATAATAGTGGCTAACAGTAGTGATCTGGCACAGAAGTAGAGAGAGACTCCCTGAAAATAAGCTAGACATACTGAAGAAAATCAGTTTCATGGCTCTAAAGGGACACCAACCCTTGGGATCTAACAGATTTACAACTAAGGGGAATTTCGTGAGAACTCAGAACAATGGAAAGGGCTTCCAGTGGATGGCAGTGGGCAGTGAGGGGCAGTAATAGGAACAGGTCCCCCATACCCTGAAATCTTGCATTTCTCACCAGTTAGCATTTGTTAAATATTAACTGCAAAGCCCATAGTTTTAGCATTAGTCAAGCATCAATTGCTGATTCTGTATTATTGATCAATTACTCATTTTGTGTACTGGATATGTAATGTTCTATACTGGGCATCAGTCTTGTGCCTACTCTGTTTTATTAATTACTCATATTGTTCTTTTAGTTCTGAACTGTTAGACATAACTAATTACCTATAGTGGCGATCTACTGGGCTACATCTTCACCGCCCAACCCCATGTTCACATTCCAGAAGGGTAGAAAGACTTCTTCCACATGGACAAATGATGACAAGGTGGATGATGGGAGAAACATGAGACATGCACTAAAGACTCCAGAAGGATCCCTCAAACCTGTGCATGCTCCTTATTCTCTGTGATATACATTTCAAACCCCAAACCACATCTCCATCTGAATCTGGCTATGCCCCTTTCACAAGGTTTTCAGGAAAGGTGCAGATTTCTCTGGAAGCTCCCAGACCCTAATAAATATACAAACCCTGAACCACAACTGGGGCAGCTACTCCATTATCTATTGGGCTATTCCAACAGGCTCAGAGGCTACTCTATTATCCTAGGGCTTTGGAGCTGCAAGTCCATACCTATAGCTGCCACTCCATCACCCACTGAACTACCCTATCAGCCCAAAGGCTAATCCATCAGCCCCAAGGCTATCTTGTTAGCCTCCAAGCTATATATTAGTTATTATACCACCTTAAACCTCTTCTCCTATTCTTGGAGTGAGACCTTTCTACAAACTTGGGTGTGTTTCTCCCTCAACACAGTCACCAGAAACTATAAATTATCCCTTTGCCACATGTGCTCTCTAAATTTAAGCCCACTTTCTCCATGGATCACATGTAATTGTGGGGAAACGTGACCCCAGATTTGGAGGAAGGGGTTTGTTTTTGTAGAAACTGTCCCTGCTAACCAACCTTAGTAAACTTCCTCTTCTAAGAAACTAATGGAATCTGGCTGATAGTAAAATGGAGGGAACAGCAGATATAGGCGTGTAAGTGATGGTACTAGAAAACTCCCAAATCTTCAGGGATTTCCCTAGAATTCTATAGGCAAAACTATTCTACCACCCTCTGGGAACCCAATCAGTCAATACTGATAGGATCTGGCCAAGCAACCTCAAAGTCAGTACTATACTAGGATTTAGAAGCCCTTGACTCTGTTAGCTGTGAAATCTTGGGCAAATTCCTTAAACTCTCCGGGTCTCAATTGCATTATTTGTAAAACAGAAACACTAGTATTTATATTACCTTCCTTTTGTTAGGATAGTCCATTTTAAATTGCATGAGAAGTCTACTAGAGTAGAAAGCACAATATGATGTAACAGAAAAAGCACTGTAACTTTGCTGTTGCAGAACTTCGGTTCTAATCCTGACTGCATTTTACTATCCAAATGTTAGTGTCTTCTCCACCAAAATTATCCTGTCTTTATTCTGTGTATACTTGTTTCCCACCAATAGAACTTAAGATCTTCTTAAAAAAGGAAACCTTTTCATGATTATTTTTGTGTCCCTAATACCTAGCACAGAGCCTGTCTCATTTTCATTGACTACCAGATTGATTGGCTTCCTACAGCCTCAGTTTCCTTCTTTGTTGAAATGAGGAAGTTGGACTAGATTGTTTCTTAGGACCCTTCTAGTTTTAAAATGTGTATGTATGTAAGCTATATTATCAACAGCACTGGAATTTGTTGTAGTTAACGCAAATGCTAAAAAACTGAATATTTACATAGAGCCATGAGAATATCAAGTTTACAATTTATTAAGAAAACCCAGTCTATTCTTGTCTGCACCAGCATGAATCAAATTACCAGATTTCATCTCATTTAATTTAGGTCTTTAGCCTCCCTAGACAAGAGAAAAAAGCAGGATAGGCAAATGTTTCTTTAATATTTACCTCCCAGTCCACTCCCTTTTCTTAACTCCTTTCTTCCCAGTGACAAAACACCCAAACCAGTTGGAACAGGAGAGTCCCTTTAGCTATTTTTATTGATTAAAATGCTCTGCAATTGGCCTACCTTTTTACCTATCACATTCTCCTTTGTATTTCATTTGTCCACATCTTTTTTCTTAAATTTTAATTTTATGAATTTTTTGTTTTGATTTTCCTTTTTCTTTCTGAATATATTCCTCTTCACTCATAATAAGCCATTCCTTTTAACCAAATATTTTTCAAAAGACAGCAACCCAAAAAAGGCAATTCCATAAAACTATTCAATACATCAACCAATGGGGTAGTATATACAGTGTTCCTCATTCACAGTCCTCCAGTTCTGCAATGAAGATGGGAAGGTACATTTTTAATCACTTTTTAACATCAAGTATAGTCACTGATTTCACAGCATTGAGAGTTTGTTTGTTCATGCTTTAAATTTACATTGTTTTCATAGTTATCACAGGTATTGTTTTCATGATTCTGTTTACTTCTCTCTTTATCATCTCATGTAAATCTTCCCATGTTTCTGTGAATTCTTCACATTTGTCACTTCTTTTAGTGTGGTTATATTCCATTACCTTCATGATGAGAGCCAGAAAGGAATCTAGGGGTCTTCGAATAGAAGACCGTGCCATTTTATCATTAGGAAATTGCAGCTCAGAGAGGCTGAGTGAATTGTCCAATGTCACACAGTAATAAGGTGGTTTAAACCTTGGCAAGATGACTTGACCTACCAAAGCACCATGTTCCCATTGTATCTGATGCCCACGCATCCTTAATGTTATGTTGTGTGTCCTATTCCTAGCCAAAGCTTCCTGCACTGCTTCAAGGCATACATATCATTTCTACCCTATACACAAAGGAACAGGTTTTCTTACAGTTTTCCTAATCTCTACATTGTCTTAAGTTAGAAGAACCGTGAGTACATCATTGGCCTAGCACAGAGGGTAAGAGTTAGCTCTCAGACCATTTTTTTCTGTAGATTCTTAGATGAGCTAAAACATTCTGAGGCTAACTCTTATCTGCTAAAAGAAGGGAAAATGTGTAAAAGACATTAGCCATCACATTTCCCCTGCCAAGTGTAGCTGCAATGCCACCAGCCAAGTGGGCTGGTATCTGAGTTCTTTTTTTCCTTCCCAACCACACTACAACAACTGAATTTTCAGTTGACAATAACATGCTGTATCTTCTGGTTTGTGATCAATGGGAGACCATTCACAATTCTTTCCCCGTTGCTATTGTATTTTTTAAATATAAAATTACTCATTTCTCAAAAAGGTGCCCACTGGTGGGGGAAAGGGGCTTTTCTGAATCTGACCAATTCTGCTGGGTGCAATAAATTTCCCTGATAGTAATGCTCTTATGAATCAAATACGGTTTATTTCATTTTAAGTCATTTTTTTTCATTTCAGGAAAATGAATGTTGGAGCCAGATAAGAAACTATAGGCTGCTTTCAAGAAGGTTACAAGAAAACTGCATCTTGCATTACTAATCCTTTATCTTCATGTTAACAAAAAGATTACTGACACATTTTTGAATGAAAGAAAATAAAATAGCAAATGCATCTTAGAAAATGTTTAACTTTCATGTGACACAGAAATCAGTTGAGTTGGGTTTTTTTTTAATGAAGGAAAATTCATAATGAATTTCTCTCTAAGAAAAGAGGCAGCATGGAGTCATGGTCAGGGGGAATTTGATTTTGTAGTCAGAGGAATTGAGTTTGAATCCAGCTTCTGCACTTTACTGCCTGTATGGCCTTGGATGAGTTATTTAACTTCATTGATCCTCAGTTTCCCATCTGAAAAAATGAAGGAATTGGACTAGATGACTTCTGATGTTCCCTCCAATTGTAGATCTTTGATTCTGGAAGTTTTTCTTATTTAACCATCCTACATAGTTGCCATGTTTGAATGGTGATGTAAAGCATCCCAGCTCAGTTCCTAACTATTTGTGTGACCTTGATTTCCCAGCTCCCAACAGCTTCAACAGTTTTTTAAACAAGGTGAATATAATTCTCAAGAGTTCTTCTTTCTTATGCCACAGTGGGAACAAAAGCCCCCAGAGTCTTCCCCATCAGTTGCTATCTCTGTCCTCTTCTTCTCCATACTAATTTTCCTGTCTCTTATCAGCTTCCTCTATCAAAATGGGTACCTTAAAGCAAACCCAGTTGATTTCCCAGTTCCTCAAATTAGAGAAGGAAAGAGAAAATAGTCCAGCATTTGTCATGGTATTAGAAAGATATAAGTCAGAAAATAAGCCTTCTGCCTGAAAGCCTATCTTATTTAAAAACATTAGGAATTACATCAGGGAGAAAAATGCCTGGATTGGATAGTCAATCAATAAATAAATATTTATCAAATACCTGTGATGAGTCCAATATACAAAAATGTGTAAGACAACAGTTACAAGGAGTTTATGAGCTATTTGATGAGAATGTTTTTTAATATTTATTTAGCTTAACTCTTTAATGCAGTATATGTAATAAGGGTCAGATGCCTAAAGATTCAATAAGTGCTAGAAAGACTTAAAGAAATGAGATCACCGTGGAATGGAGGTAAGAAGGTGCTTATCAAAATAAAAGATAAGCTAGGCCATGAAGGACAGATAAGCTTTAGGGAGAGCACACCATATGTGGGGAGCTTTCTAAGCAAAAGAATGCAAATGGATATATACAAAGCATATTTGGGGAAAAATCTGGCTGAAGCAGTACATTAATTCAAGGAATAGTGGATAATAGCATCTGAAGGACAATTTAGGAAGAAATGTTTGAGGTCCTTAAATGCCAGGCTAAAAACTAAGAGCAATGAACATTTATTGCTCACTTACTATATTCGGCGCACTGGGTTAGATCCTAGGGTGCATCTTCATCAAGGATCTTTCATTTCTTTAGTATGAATACTCCCTCTCCCAATTGAGATCAGAGCCCTCCTATAGCTTAGCAGATTGGTCTTTGACAGTTCCTGTTGCTAAAACCTGATGCTGTTGCCAAATGATCACGAGTTTCATTGAACATTCTTACAGCAGACATGCAATCCATCTCTGGACTGGTGTTCAGAGCCTTTCTAGAACTGATGTTCCACTGATGGACCTGTGAAGAGTTATCAGAATAGAAGCTCATTGCAGATAAATCTGGAGATTCTAGAAAGACAAGGAGCTTGTCCAAGAGGAGAGATAAGAGATTCATGAAATAAATCTAATACAAATTAGTACATGACAAGAAGAATACAAAGTGTTATAATGCTAAAAATTCTCTCACAAGCAATGGGAAGATGTTGGCATTTTTGAATAGGTAAATAAAAAGGACAAAAGTTATTTTTAAAAAGTTAATCCACATTAAATATGACTAATTTAGGTTCCAGAGGACTGATCTACAATCCAATTAGATCAGCATTTTTAGCAACTGCTTTGAGCTGAGAAAAGAACTGTGTTAGGTCCTGATGATCAAAAAAGACAAGGAGCTTATATTCTGCCCTCATGGAGCTTTTATCTACCTTTTTGGTAGCAAATGATGCTCACAGAATATGTCTTACATTGTCAGATGTGATTGTTGTTTGTTTTGCTTAAATCTTTGTTATAACATGTGTGAATTTTAAAGGAGGATGCTTGCTAGGAAATGACTATGGTGTTCAAAATAATTAACATTCAGAAAATAGAATTAACCCAGCAATGGCAATAATTAGAGTGGAGAAAGTCTAGAGAAAGGTATGTCAATTAGGATATAATTTAAAATCCAAGATAATACACAAAGGTAAGAGAAAATTACCATGAAAAAGTTGAAGGATCTTGTGACTACATCAAGAGAGACAAAATAGTCTGAAGATTATTTGAGTTTTCAAACCCAGAGGAGAGTGAATTGGATAATTAGCATTTGCAGAATTAGAGGAGCTAGGAAGAATACCTGCTTTGAGAAAGGAAGTAAGAGTTGCTCAGTTCCATTTTAAACATTAGCATTCATACATCTTAGAGGATAGTAGAGTTTATGTAATAGTTTATCTTGGACTAGAGGGTAGAAGCAAGGTCAGAACCTACAGGAGAGACCAATGGGATTAGAAGAAGTTTTAAGAAGCTCCTGATTGTGTCATATGCTTTATTCACAAGCTGTCCCCCAAATCTGGAATGCTTTCCCTTCTTACTTCCAGTTCTTGGGAGTCAAGCTCCTTTCAAACATCAATTCAAATACAACTTTCTTCAAAAGATAACCTTTGATTTTCAGTGCCCACTCATCCACTCTATTTTTATAGAGTTATATATATATATATAATATCTTATTATATGCTGTGTATATATGTATATTATGTGTGTATAATGTATATTATATGCTACATATAAACTATATTATATATATCATATACAGTATATATCATATAAATGATATTATATTACATACTATATATCACATATACCACATATATCACATATACAGTATATATAAATTATATTATATTATATATATACATATAATATAGTATATAATATGTGACACAGTATATAATATAGTATATATATATACACCTCATATATACATATAACTATAAAAATAGTGTGAATGAGTGAGCATAGTATGTAGTATATATGTACCATATATAGTTTATGTTTACATATACATATATTATTACTTTGTATTTATAGCCATGACTTCCTGGGTTCCCACCTTGAGAGAGCTCTGTTAGAGAGATGTCAGATCCTGAAATTGGAACCTACACTATGCCACCAGAGTTCAAGAGTTTAGACATGTCTCTTTGAACTTGACTTTGGAGGCTTCTAAAAGAAGAAAGTCCAATGATCCTCCATCTTGGGCCACATGGAAATAAAAAAGCAAGAGATGTGGCTTTACTGGGTACCTATGACTTCCCTAACTGCCCCCTCCAGGACTCTGGTAGACTCTTGTTGTAGTATAGTGATCAACCATAGAAAATGGCAGAGGGTTTGTACTCAAAGCCCAGATACCTTCTTTTTACTCTGCCTTCTACTTAAGAGGCAGGACTCCAATAATTGCCCAAATCAAAGATTTCCAGAATTTGAAAAATGGAAGAAGCTTCAACATTCAACTGATTCAACCCTTCCACAAAACTCTACATACTATCAACTGAATTCATTCCCTCCTCCCTTCTGACAAACACAGCACTCAAATACAATAAATCTTTCAATTCCCAGAGCATTTTAGAAATTATCGGTGTCTCCCCATCAGGACCTTGCACTCTACTCCTAAGGTCCTGGGCTCTGATAAGTGAGCCTTCATTTTAATGAGGCCTCCACACCACTTCCTGACTTTCAAACATCTCCAAGACCTTTTAAATTTGTGCCCCTCTACCAGATTTCTAGCTCTCCCTTATTCCTTTCCTTGTTAGAATATAAGCTCCTTGAGGACAAGACCTGTCTTGGTTTTTTAAATCTTAATCTCCAGTACTTAGCCCCATGCCTGGTACATAATAAGAGTAAGAGCTTGATAAATGTTTTATCTATCTCTCCAGTATATCACAGCAACTACATTTGACAAATTCCTTTACATAACAATTAAAGTTAGCTGTGCTCCTAGTCTATATGTTGCTGGATAATAAATAATGGGTGATGTGAAGGTAAAGACTTTCCCCTGGAGAAGAAAAGTCTTAGAACCAGGAATGCAGTTTTTGATGAGCAAATCTTCTTTCTTTTACCCCTGGGTGGTAAGAATGAAGAGTAAGTGCTGGTCCCATCCAACTGGTAAGACAGAGTGCTAAGCCCCATTTCATCACACAATTCTGACAATACTGTAAGGCAGTCTGTGTCCCTCAGTGAATAACAAATCACACAGCCACTGCATCAGAGGAATCAGGACAGAAGATTATTACATCATTAGATGTGCTCCCCCACAGCCGACAGTTTGTCCCCCCTAATGACAGTATCCACATGCTCCATGTCAGCAATTCTGCCCTGAAGTTTTAAGCAGCTATGCCCTAATCCTGCCTCCATGTAAGTAGACAGCTGGGTGATTGGTTGGAGTCAAAGTTAAAGTCAGAATAATTCCATAATGGTTCTGCCACTGATCATGTAGACATAGCTACAGTGTGTCTTTGTGTGAGTGTAGATGTTTTCTCAGAGAATGTATTAAATATCCCAAAGGGGCCATGCTTCCACTACTTCTCTCTGGCCACATCTACAGAGACATAGTGAAAGTTTGATGGAACTCTCAAGATGATTGAAGACTATTTCCCCTGGACCCACCATCATCATCCCCTTAAAAAGATAAATAAACTTGGCTACAGAATTATCTGGGAAACTACACTATAGCAGTATAGTCTTAAAATATTGTTCCCAATCATTGCTTCATTTAAAGGATTTTTTTCTCAATTCAATCTAATCCCAATCTAATTCCAGGTATTCATTTCACTCCCTTCATTCTTGTACTCTATGTATATTATTGTTTCAAACTGGCTTGAAAATGGTCATATATAGTAAATCCTTTGTTTGGGCCTCAAACATGTAAGAATCAATAAAAGGCTTCCATGAAGCTGCATTTAACAATTATTAAGGGCAGCTAGGTGGTGCCACAGATAGAGTGCTGGACCTGGAATCAGGAAAATGTATCTTCCTGAGTTTAAATCTGACCTCTTACTAGCTGTGTGCCCCTGTGGAAGTCACTTACCCTGGTTTGCCTCAGTTTTCTCATCTATAAAAATGAGCTGGAAAAGGAAAGGAGAAATCACACCAGCTTTAGCCACAAATGGCATCACAAAGAGTAGGTCATGACTGAAAAATGAATGGCCAATGAGAAATCCAAATCATTTGTATTTCTGATATAGGGGTTTGGAGGAGTGGGGGAAGTAGCTAGGAAGGAGTTAGGACCAATGATTTTTTGCACATAGGGAACTTCCCAGGGAGGAACCTTTCTTTATCAAGGCAAACCAGCAAATCCTCTGCAACTTACAATCTTATAGAATTTCTTTTGGCATTTTGTGCTTGCCCAGGGTCAAAGAGCCAAGATATATCTATTGAGCAGACACAAACCCAGGCAATACTGACTTAGAAGCCAATTCCATCTATTACCCCATAATGCCTCTCAACCTTGGTACCAAGTAAAGCAATCAATGAGTATTCAGTAAGTGTGTCTTAGCACTAAGCACTAAGGGTGTAGTAAAAAAAAGAAAGAAAGAAAGTCTCTGCTCTCAGGAAGTTCTCAATTTATTTGAAAAAAGATCATCACATAAAATATTATCTAACATAACAATATGTGGACCTTTCTTCCTGGCAAAGGATAAAAGGATAGTATCTTCTTGAGATGTTTTCTAACATGCACTTGGACAGCAAAATGGAATCTTATTTTTACTAGTAACAAAAAACAAATTGATTAATAAGAAAATCCTGCTGAGATATCAGAATTTAATTACTCATTTCCTTTGTGAATGAATAGACAAATGGGTTAGACGTCTGTCTTTGTCAAAATACAACTCTGAAACAGCAAACAAAATGAACTCCGAAGGTTACAATCAGTGAGCTACAAATGATTCACCAGAGTTGAATGGCACTAGTGATAAAAGTCCAGCCCTTTTTACAATAGGTTACAGTTCTTCTGTCAGAGGCTCTATCTGACCTGGCATGAAAGGTCTGTATATACTTTAACAGACTTCTCTCACTTCTCTGCCTGGCTCATTGACCCCATCCAGATAATCTAAGAATTTCAGTATCAGACCCCCATCCAGGGTGAAGTTCCCAACTTCCCATATAAGAATGTAGACTGTAAACCTTAAAATTTCACAGACTTATGAATGTTAAAAATTTTACTCCACATTGAGGAATCCTCCAATTCCCTACTTGAAATAATTCCCTACCAGATAGTGAGAACTCAACTTGAATGTAAAAACTCTTTGCTATGGGAGTATCCCTACTCTATCCCTATTTAAGACTGCTTTAGGGCAGAAAACTTGCTAAACAATGGAAGTACTTGAAAACCATACTTATAAAGGAAAGGAGTTCTTTGAGTCATGCCTGTTTTTGGAATTGATACAATGGGATGCTAGGTGCCTATAAAGGTGGGGCAACTTGTAAACTACTTAGACCTAAAAAGGTAAAAACTTACTCAGAGGTTTTCTCTTAATGAAATTAGTTGACACAGCAGCATTTTTTTCTGACTTACTAAAGAGATTAATCTACTCAGTGTGAATTCAAAATGGGCTGTCTTTTGGAAAACATCTACAGTGATTGGTAGATGGAAGAACTTAGGGGAGGTGACATAGGAGATTTTGCCCTTAAAAATAACAGCTCAGAGAAGAGCTGAGAGTCATTCTGAAACATTCAGATTGAGAAGATCATTTCTGAAATATTCAGATTGAGGAAGGACTGATTCTGAAACATTCAGATAGAGGAGGGAGCTGGTGAAAGCAGCTGAGATGATGCTGACCTGGTGTCACTAGAATCCTTACTTAGGCAGACCTTGTGGTGAGTGTTAAAAGACTGACTGACTGATCTCTCTCTCTTAAGACTCACGTCTAGACCATGTTGGCTTAAGGTCCTTCATACTTATTTCCTTTTTCTCTCTTTCTCTCTTTTCTTTAATTCCACATTTGTATTAATTAAAATCTCTATAAAACCCAGTTGACTTGGGTATTTGAATAATTGAGAATATTTCCCTGGCGACCACTTTATATTTGATTTAAAAACCAAGACACTGTAGTGAAACATATTTTCTGTGGTCAAATTTACTCACCCTCTCTTATATCTATCACAATTTATATCTTCCACCATTTTAACTCACTACAGTTTAAGACCTTCACTATTTTAAATCTCACAAGACTCACAAGGCTCAAAACAACAACAATTTTATTTTTAAGTTAAGGGGAACCATTAAGGCTCAACAGATTCATCCTAACAAAATATAAGCTCCTTAAGGACAGGAACTTCCCTTTTATTTTATTTACCTGTGTCTAGGACAGTATCTGGAACATAGTCATTAGATAAATGTATGTTGAATTCAATTGAATAGGAGCCCATAGAAAATAATAATCAACAACCTGAAATCTGTATAGACTAAGTCCCTCAAAGACTGTCATCGGTAGTTCTCTGACAGGGGGACCTAATTTCCTCTGATAGTACTCACCTCTATTACTACATCTATGCAAAATTTCTCTTTCTCTTTCAATAGACATTACCAGCTGCTCGTCCCCATTGTTGTTTCTTATCAATATCCTCTGCAGCTCTATTTCCAGAAGTTTTCTTCAACTCATTTCAGGTGACAACTATTTGCCACAGTCCTTTTTTCTGTCTTCTATTTCTCTGCCTTTCTCCTCAGTTTCCACCTCAAGAAGACACACAGCCCCTAGGAGGACACTGCAGTCCATTTCACCCAGGGACATTGATAGTTCAAAGTACAACCCTAGACAAGAGTGCCTTTCCACTCAGAAAACTTCTTCTGCATAGTGGTTGCACAGCACCATAGCCCAAGTCTCAGAAACCTAAGGTATCCTGGGGGCTCTCCTTGAACTTTACAAGCAAGTTTCTTTATTTAATTCCACATTTAACTCATGAGTGCTGTGTGTGTTCTCTCTTTCCCAGAACTCAGGAAATATGTCTCTTGCCCTATTAATTACTTCATGGTGAATCTAGAAGCTTTGGATAACACTCTACTTTTTCTTCAGCTATTTCTCAATTCCCTATGCTTTCTCCTGGATAATTTGATGAAGTTATTACCTGGGGCTACTTCCTGAAACCTTGGACTGGAAAGTGAAAGGTCACCAAATTGAGAGGAAACATATATACTTCTTCCCATAAAACCCACATGCCAGAGAGAGAAAGATGTAGACTACCAATACAGGCAGGTATTACTGAGGAAAAGGAAAGGGGAAGGAAAAGAAAAGAAAAGAAGAGAAGAGAAGAGAAGAGAAGAGAAGAGAAGAGAAGAGAAGAGAAGAGAAGAGAAGAGAAGAGAAGAGAAGAGAAGAGAAGAGAAGAGAAGAGAAGAGAAGAGAAGAGAAGAGAAGAGAAGAGAAGAAGGGAAGGGAAGGGAAGGGAAGGGAAGGGAAGGGAAGGGAAGGGAAGGGAAGGGAAGGGAAGGGAAGGGAAGGGAAGGGAAGGGAAGGGAAGGGAAGGGAAGGGAAGGGAAGGGAAGGGAAGGGAAAAAAGAGAACAAGGGACAATGGGGAGGAAAGGGAGAGAAAACAGGAAGAAAGAGGGGACTGAGAAGAAGAGTTAAAATAACAAAAGTTCAAAGCAGCAACAAAAACAAGAGAAGCTATTTTTAAAGAAGAGGAAATTCAGTGATAAAGTGATAAAAGATAGAATAGCTCAACAGTCTTAGGAGTAAATAGTTACTTGTGGTTCAATAACTCCAAGGGACACTGGTGAGTCAGCTTGATTATATGCTAGCCAGTACAGTGCTCCCAAGAAGACACCTGAAGTTTAGGACAATGACTATATATACATATATATATATACACATATGTGGTGTGTGTGTATATATATATCTACATACACACACACACACACACACACACACACACACACATATTCTAGCCTGTGAAATAGTGTGCTTATCAGGCAGACTCAGCTGCCATCTAGAAGCCATCATCTATGTATTCCAAATCTCCTCTTGTGAAAGGCTACGTACAGCAGCACAAGAAAGTTGTGCCAAATTTAAAAGATAAAATGGAAATGTATATATAATAGCAGACTCAATGGCCTCTCTCATAGAAACTTTGGTTCCTAATAGAGACAATGGAAGCTTGAGGCATGATAGTTGAACTGTTATTCTGGAGACACTGTTAACTGATGCCTAGAAAGAGACTATGTGAGGATATATAGAAAAGACAAAGAGATATCCTCTAAGAAAAGAGTTTTAATCCTTTACTTATGAAAAACATGAAGAGAATTTGTAAAAAGAGCTGTTGCCATCCTAAGAGAACTAAATGTAAAGAGTATGTAACCAAAGTTGAAAAGGTGTCATCTATCAGCAGAAGTGATGGTTAGAGGTAACTCTGGCTGTGATCTTTCACATAACTGGTACATCATAAATAATTGTTTATGCTTGTATAATATGTTTATTACACGCTTAATAAATTGTGTAGCTGTGATCCTTGATGTTAATTTAAGACTAGAGATTAAAGGATTTGACATGTAGAGAGAGATTAGTGATGGCTTATATGAAAGAGGTTTCTTCAACTTAATAAATACTACTTGATAAATTGGGTTGGAGCTTAGATATAATAGATTTACAGAGGTGTTCAAATTTTAGTAATTTATGAAAAAATATCAGAACAAAGTCTTAATTGCCTTAAAACTCAAGATGGAAATGAATAAAGAAAATGAACCAGCAGTCGGCTGAGGGGTAAAGATTTGTTATGGCTGCTAACTAGTGTTGTATACCACACAACCCACCCAGTTCCACATAAGCAATTCATGGAACTGTCAACTTTAAGCTCTCACATAAGTACATATAGGCATATTTATTTATATGCATATATACAGATATTTATATAAACTGAACATAGCAAAATGTTGCTAAATAAACATGATGATGACACAAATTTGTGAAAGACTTTGTGCTAGGAACTATGGGGATTACAAAGAAATTTAAATTGTCCTTACCTTCAAGAGGCTTACACTTTCATTAAAGGGCTTCCATATATATATATACATATATATATACATATATATATAATATGATAAACAGGAAGGTTATTTACCTGATCAAAGTCATACATGTAGAAAGTATCAAAGGTGAGACTTGAACCTAGGTCTTCTGACTGCAGAGCAAATGAATACTATTTCGACTTAATCCCACCTTCAGGGTGTTTTTGAAACAGTCCAGCCATGAGGTTGTAATAAGGTTGTAAAAAAGGAAAATGAAAAGAATGACTTGATATTCAGCATGAAAGAAGAAGATCTAGTGACTTTATTGAACATAAGGGTCAAGATAGAAGAAATGTTCTTGTAGAGAAGCTGCATGAGAGTATTCTCAGCTCACACTGGTGGCACTTTAGGGTATACAAAGTGCTTTATACATATTACTTACCCATTGTTGCAGCTAAAAGACATAGCTTTTATGTGCCATTCCTAAAGTCAGTATGATCTGAGTTCAAACCCAACCTCACACTTCCTATATGACCATGGGCAAGGGATTTATCTCTGCCTCAGTTTTCTCAGATGCAAAATGGGGATCATAATAGCACCTGCTTGCCAGGCTTGTTACAAGGTTCAAATGGAATAATATTTATAAGATGCTTAACACAACATCTATATCATATTAGGTAGTGGTAATAATAATAATTAATGCTTGTTTCCTTCCTTTTTCACAATAACCCATTTCATTGTTGAAGAAACAGAGTCAGAGAAGTAACTTCACCAGTACCACACATCTAAAAAATGTCAGAATCAGGATTTGAACCTAGGTCTATTTCTAAATCCAATGGTCTATCTACTATGTCATACTAAATATTCATTTTCTCCCTATCATCCTACCTTTGCTGTGATCCTTATGAAAAGAAAAAAGAACAAAACACTCAAAATGTTTTTCTCTTTCTCTTCCTTCTCCTTCTTGTTTTTTTCCTCAGTTAGACCATCCTTTCCCAAGTTTTCAGTGTCTCTTACCTTCTTCTTTGATACTCTCAATTACAGTTGAAACCTAATGTCCGTTATGCCCTTATCTAAAACAAGGGGCATGACATTCAAGAGTCTGCATCTCCATAGTCCCAGAAGACTCCTGCTATTGCTACTGTTCTTGTAGGCTTTCTATCCCTTAATGAATTAATGAAATTAAAATTTGAAGACTTGTCACACCATACCTGGCACCTTGTTGAAACTTAATATTTGTTGCTTGAAGAGGAGACAAACTACTCGGTTATCTGAAAAGTTCATATCAGACCAAATAATTACCAGACTATCACATGAGAAATTATAATAAGTGACTTCTTTCAACCCAGAACTGCTCAAGACAAAGTCAGGGAGTCAACACAAGATATCTTCCAGTTGGACAAGGGATCAACCTGATCCCTATTTATCTGCAAGCATTTGTATTGGGAAGCAGCAAGAGCAGAAGACTCCCCCAAGAAAGTTCCAAGGTTCCTTGAAATTGCCAAAGAGCATTTCCATAGTATCACTATTGATGTCATCAATGACATAATGAGGATGCTACCATTAATGTTGCAATTCATATACATACTATCTCAGAGATATTTTTCCTTGCCAGAGATGAATGTCTAATCTTTTTTTTTTCTTTTAAAACTCTTATCTTCTGTCTTGGAATCAATACTGTATTTTGGTTCCAAGGCAGAAGAGTTGTAAGGGTTAGGCAATGGGGATTAAGTGACTTGCCCAGGGTCATACAGCTAAGAAGTGTCAGAGGCCAGATATGAACCCAGGACCTCTGGGCTTGACTCTCAATATGCTGAGCCTCCTAGCTTCCCCTCAGTGTCTAATATTTCAAGTAATGTTGATTATCTCATTGAACCTGATATTTTCACTGCTTACCTCTAATATTAGATTATTTCTTTCAAGGTTTTGATGACAGTTAAGGATCATTGCCTCAATATGGTTGGGTCAGTTTGAAGTGGTAGAGTTCATTATCATCCTTACCCCTTTCTATTCACCAATGGCCTTGGCAATTTCATCATCAAATTTGAGGCAGTTAAACCCAGGTACCTATTTGGGAGGCTAGAGAAGATTTGGCACCCGCTTTACAGCCAGTGACCCTCAAAATAAACCATCATTTTAATCTCAACAGGATTTAAATTGAGTGGCAGCAAAATGATAAAAAACAGGGGATGTCTAGATGCTATCAATCAGTTCAGAATTTAAGATTAACTTAAATTTGAGATTGTCAAAAGAAGTTGTAGCTTTAGCACCTTTGAACTATAAATCAAGAGTCATGTTCTTTGTATCTTAAAATGTTCATGTTTATTGATAATTGCTTAGATCATAATATTAAAAGAACACTTTTTTTTAATTGCCAAAGAGCAAGGAGCAGTGGTGGACAGTGTCAGAGAACTGTGATCACACCAGGACACCCCAGGTCCAGGAATTTAGAGGTCCCAAACCAAAGAGGGCTCTGAAGATTGAGCACACTAAACCTCAAAGATTTAAAGAAGCCTAAGCTCCAAAGGTGAAGCTTACTTCAAAAACCCAGGTGATCCAAGGTAAAATGAGCATATCTCACTTCAGCACCCAAAAAGTACTGTAAAAAGAAACCCTAGCCCCCATTTCAGAAACCAAAAACTGGAGAGAAGAATGAATCAAAGAAAATTAACAATGATTAAAAAAAAACTGCTGTAGATCCAAAGATATTCAAAAAGGAGGAGAAAGTAACTTCAATGACTACATAGACTCAAAGGAAAATAATGGGCCTGCCATAGGGAGTACATGAATACCAATAGGAAATGAAGCAAGAGGGTTTTTTGTTTTTGTTTTTATGAAATAAGAGCTCTGGAAGAAAGAATTAAATTCAGTTTAATTAATTAAATTATTTAAATTAATTAACCAGCTTAATTAAATTAGTTTAGATGAAAAAATAGTAAATCTACTCATGTAACAGACCCTCTGAAAACTAGAAGAGCCCAAAAAAAGAAATCAATGACTCCAGAAAACAGCAAGAAATATTAGAACAAAATTGAAAGCTCAAAAAATAGAAGAAAATGTCAGATAAACTGACATCAAAAACAATAAACTTGGGAAATGGTCCAAGAGAGACGATTTAGAGATCAGTGTACTACTTAAAAACCATAATTTTTAAAGCCTTGAAATTTTTCAAGAAATCATACATGAAAACTACCCTGATCTATTAGAACCAGAAATCAAAGTAGAAACAGAAAGGATCCATTATCACCTCCTGAAAGAAACAAAAAAGAAAAAGTCTTAGGAATATAATAGCCAAAATCCAGAAGTACCACAGAAATAAATACTACTGCAAAAGTTTTATAGAAAGAAAAAGCAATTCATTTGCCAAAGCACCATAATCAGAATCACATAAGACCATTCACCCATTTGCTGAGAAAAAGAAAAGTGGGGGGATAAGCACAGTCACCCCCACAGTCAGAATCTTTAGAGTAGTCAATATAAAAATATATGGCTCTTTTAATACTTTGTATCCATCACTCCTCAGTGGAGGTGGATAAAATGCTTACTCATAGATCCCTGGAGACATAGTTAGTCACTGCATTGACCAGAGTTCTTAGGTATTTCGAAATTGTTTTTCCTTATAATGTATCCATTTATGCCTAAGTCATATACCCATTTTTATCTTAACTTGATAAAATAACAAAAAATATTTGTCTATAGCTAGTTTCTGCCAAACTGCTTTCAGGTTTTCCTAACAATTTTTATCATATCATAAATTCTCATCCCAAAAGCATGAATCTTTACTCTTGTCAAACTTAAAGTTGCTTTAAGTTTGTTTATTTTTTGTGTTTTTTTAACTACTGTTTCTTGTATGATAGTTCTGTTCCACTAATCTATTTTTCTATTTCTTAGCCAAACCAGATAGTTTTGGAAATTACTGCTTTAAAATATTATTTTAAAATCTGGTACTGCTAGGTCTCCTTCCTTCACATTTTTCATTAAATATTTTGATCTTCTTGACCTTTTGTTATTCCAAATGACCTGTTACTATTTTTCTAGTTCAAAAAATAATTACAACAGGGAAAATATTACCTATTAGATTAATGGATAGAAGGATTTATGAATAAAGGAGAGCATTGTGAGACATAAGATGAATAATTTTAAATGCATTAAATTAAAAAAGATTTTGAACAAATAAAGCTAATATTGCCAGGAGAAGAAGGAAAGCAGAAAATTGAGGAAAAATTTTTGTAGACAGTTTCTAAGATAGAGATTCCATATCTAAAATATCTAGAGAACTTTGTCAAATTTATAAGAATACGAGCCATTCCCCAATTGATAAATAATCAAAAGATATGAACAGATGGTTTTTGGATAAAGAAAATGCTCTAAATCAGTGATGATGAAACTTTTAGAGACCATATGCTGTGCCCCTCTCCCCAAGAGACAAAATGCCACCCCCACTGACTTACCCCAGAAAGAGGTAAAAGAAAGGGAGGGGAACAGCCCCATTGCTCCACTAAGGGGAGTGACCTGAATCCTTTCATTGGGCTGGGCAGAGGGATGGGGAGGCACAATGAAGATATAGAAGAGAGCAGCTTCACCTGAGTCCTTCTGCTTTTCTAATAACTAACTCTGCTGGGGATGGTGTATGACATTGAAAGGTCTCTGTGTACCATCTTTGGCATGCATACCATAGGTTCACCATCATGACTAGATCATTATTGATTAGAGAAATTCAAATCAAAACAACTCTGATCTATCATCTCACAACTATCAGATTGACTAAAAAGGCAAAATGACAAATGTTGGAGGAGATGTGGGAAAATGAGGATACTGATGTGCTATTGGTAGAACTAACCATTTTATAAAGCAATCTGGAATTATTCTCAAAGAGTTATAAATCAGTATACCTTTTGACCAAGCAATATCACTATTTAGTTTATTTCCTAATGAGATCAGGGGCAAACAAAAAGAAACTATGTGTTCTAAGATATTTTTTACTATCTCTTTTTGTGGTGGAAAAGAACCAGAATTTGAGGAGTATCCATTAATTGGGTAATGGCCAAACAAGTTGTAATATATTATTGTGATGGAATACTAATGTATCATAAGAAGTGATGAGCAGGTTAATTTTAGGAAAATATAGAGGGACTTACCTGAAATTATGAGGAGTGAAATGAATAGAACCAAGAGAATATTACATACAGCAACAGAAATGTTATTTGAAGACTTCCGGTTAAGATGGCGGCTTAGAGAAAGCTAAAGTTCAGATCTCCGGAAAACCCTTCCCGACCGATCTCAAACTATAAGCTCCTAAGGCGCCAAAATTCAAAACGATCAACAGCACAGACCCTGGGAACCGTCCTCCTGGACCTGGACCCGGTTCAAAAGGTACGGCTCCCCTCAAAAGCCAGAACCCGAGATCACTCAGACCTCAGGGGTAGGAGCGCAGAGTCCAAGGCTCCGGGAAGCCGCAGCCCAGCCGGGCTCAGAGAGCAGGGTCCTCGGAACAACAACCCTCAGGGCCTTCTACCCGAGTCCCAGTGAAAGTTACTGCCTGGGGCTTCCGCTGCAGAGAGCTGGTCGAAACAACAGCAACCCTCAGGGCGGGCAAGACAGCCTCACAGGCTGGATCCTGCTATCCAAGTCTCAGTGAAAGTCCTTGCCCTCGGAGCTTGGGGAAGCGGCAGCCCATCCCCCCGCAGGCTGACAAAACAGCCTCACGGCCAGCGATTCTGAAGGCAACTTCTGGAAAGCGAGCAGGGGGGGAGAGTGTGGCCTCGTGGTCCGACCCTTCCATTCCAGTTCCAGTGAGGCATATTCAGTTTAACCCAGGGAAAGCTCATAGAACCAACATCTGCCCAGGACTAAAGCCCCTGAACACCAGACAGAGATAAGAAAAGCTAATCCTCCACATTCAGAGATGGCAAACTCCACAGAAGCACAGAAGCCCCAAAATACTAAGAAAAATAAGAAGAAAGGGGCAACTTTGGACACATTCTATGGAGCCAAAATACAAAATACAGAGCAGATAGAAGAAGATATACAAGAAAATTCTCCAAAATCTTCCAAAGGAAATAGAAACTCTCCACAAACCCATGAAGAATTTGAATCAGAAATGACCAAAAAGATGGAAGCCCTCTGGGAGGAAAAGTGGGAAATAATGCAAAAGAAATTCATGCATCTACAAAACCAGTTTGACCAAACTGTAAAAGAAAACCAGGCTTTAAAGCAAGAACTAATAAAGCAAAGCCAAAACACCAAGAAATTAGAAGAGAACATAAAATATCTCACCGACAAGGTGATAGATCTGGAAAATAGAGGGAGAAGAGAAAATTTAAGAATAATTGGACTCCCAGAAAAGCCAGAAATAAACACCAAACTGGACATGGTGATACAAGATATAATCAAAGAAAATTGCCCAGAGATTCTAGAACAAGGGGGCAATACAGCCACTGACAGAGCTCACAGAACACCTTCTACACTAAACCCCCAAAAGACAACTCCCAGGAATGTAATTGCCAAATTCCAAAGCTATCAAACAAAAGAAAAAATCCTACAGGAAGCCAGAAAAAGACAATTTAGATATAAAGGAATGCCAATCAGGGTCACACAAGACCTTGCAAGTTCTACTCTGAATGATCGTAAGGCATGGAACATGATCTTCAGAAAGGCAAGAGAGCTGGGTCTCCAACCAAGAATCAGCTACCCAGCAAAACTGACTATATACTTCCAAGGGAAAGTATGGGCATTCAACAAAATAGAAGACTTCCAACTTTTTGCAAAGAAAAGACCAGAGCTCTGTGGAAAGTTTGATACCGAAAATCAAAGAGCAAGGAATACCTGAAAAGGTGAATATTAAGGAAAGGGGAAAAATGTTATCTTCTTCTTTTACTCAAACTCTCTTCTATAAGGACTACATTTATATCAATCTATGTATACTAACATGTGGGGAAAATGTAATGTATAAATAGGGGGTAAAGAAAGACCAAATAGAATAATGGTTCTCACACAAAGATTCACATGGGAAGGGGAGGGAAGAAAACTCCTATAAGAAGGAGAGGAAGAGAGGGGGGGAGGGTTACTTAAACCTCAATCTCAGGGAAATCAACTCTGAGAGGGAAAAACATCCAGATCCATTGGGATCTTGAATTCTATCTTACCCAACAAGGGTAAGCAGAAGGGAAAACCAAGGGGGGGAGGGGGAGAGGGAGAACAAAAAGGGAGGGAAAGAGAGGGGGGGAGGGGGAGGGACTAAAAAGGGAAACATCAAGGGAGAGGACAAGGGGGACTGATTCAAAATAAATCACTGGACTAAAAGGTAGAGCCGAAGAAGAAAAGGTTAGAATTAGGGAAGGCAATCAAAATGCCAGGGAGTCCACAAATGACAATCATAACTTTGAACGTGAATGGGATGAACTCACCCATAAAACGTAGACGAATAGCAGAATGGATTAGAATCCAAAACCCTACCATATGTTGTCTTCAAGAAACACACATGAGGCAGGTTGACACCCACAAGGTCAGAATTAAAGGATGGAGTAAGACCTTCTGGGCCTCAACTGATAGAAAGAAGGCAGGAGTGGTAATCATGATATCTGATAAAGCCAATGCAAAAATAGACCTGATCAAAAGGGATAGGGAAGGTAATTATATTTTGTTAAAAGGGACTCTAGACAACGAGGAAATATCATTAATCAACATGTATGCACCAAATAATATAGCACCCAAATTTCTAATGGAGAAACTAGGAGAATTGAAGGAAGAAATAGACAATAAAACCATACTAGTGGGAGACTTAAACCAACCATTATCAAATTTAGATAAATCAAATCAAAAAATAAATAAGAAAGAGGTAAAAGAAGTGAATGAAATCTTAGAAAAATTAGAATTAATAGACATATGGAGAAAAATAAATAGGGATAAAAAGGAATACACCTTCTTCTCAGCACCACATGGCACATTCACAAAAATTGACCATACATTAGGTCACAGAAACATAGCACACAAATGCAAAAAAGCAGAAATAATGAATGCAGCCTTCTCAGATCACAAGGCAATAAAAATAATGATTAGTAATGGTACATGGAAAACCAAATCTAAAACCAATTAGAAATTAAACAATATGATACTCCAAAACCGTTTAGTTAAAGAAGAAATCATAGAAACAATTAATAATTTCATCAAGGAAAATGACAATGGCGAAACATCCTTTCAAACCTTTTGGGATGCAGCCAAAGCGGTAATCAGAGGCAAATTCATATCCCTGAAAGCTTATATTAACAAACAAGGGAGAGCAGAGATCAATCAATTGGAAATGCAATTGAAAAAACTCGAAAGCAATCAAATTAAAAACCCCCAGCAGAAAACCAAATTAGAAATCCTAAAAATTAAGGGAGAAATTAATAAAATCGAAAGTAATAGAACTATTGATTTAATAAATAAGACAAGAAGCTGGTACTTTGAAAAAACAAACAAAATAGACAAAGTACTGGTCAATCTAATTAAAAAAAGGAAGGAAGAAAAGCAAATTCACAGCATTAAAGATGAAAAGGGGGACAGCACCTCCAATGAGGAGGAAATTAAGGCAATCATTAGAAATTACTTTGCCCAATTATATGGCAATAAATACACCAATTTAGGAGAAATGGATGAATATATACAAAAATACAAACTGCCTAGACTAACAGAAGAGGAAATAGAATTCTTAAATAATCCCATATCAGAAATTGAAATCCATCAAGCCATCAAAGAACTTCCTAAGAAAAAATCCCCAGGGCCTGATGGATTCACCTGTGAATTCTATCAAACATTCAGAGAACAGTTAATCCCAATACTATACAAACTATTTGACATAATAAGCAAAGAGGGAGTTCTACCAAACTCCTTTTACGACACAAACATGGTACTGATTCCAAAACCAGGCAGGTCAAAAACAGAGAAAGAAAACTATAGGCCAATCTCCCTAATGAATATAGATGCAAAAATCTTAAATAGGATACTAGCAAAAAGACTCCAGCAAGTGATCAGAAGGATCATTCACCATGATCAAGTAGGATTCATACCAGGAATGCAGGGCTGGTTCAACATTAGGAAAACCATCCACATAATTGACCACATTAACAAGCAAACTAGCAAGAACCACATGATTATCTCAATAGATGCAGAAAAAGCCTTTGACAAAATACAACACCCATTCCTATTACAAACACTAGAAAGCATAGGAATAGAAGGGTCATTCCTAAAAATAATAAACAGTATATATCTAAAACCAACAGCTAATATCATCTGCAATGGGGATAAACTAGATGCATTCCCAATAAGATCAGGAGTGAAACAAGGATGCCCATTATCACCTCTACTATTTGACATTGTACTAGAAACACTAGCAGTAGCAATTAGAGAAGATAAAGGAATTGAAGGCATCAAAATAGGCAAGGAGGAGACCAAGTTATCACTCTTTGTGGATGACATGATGGTCTACTTAAAGAATCCTAGAGATTCAACCAAAAAGCTAATTGAAATAATCAACAACTTTAGCAAAGTTGCAGGATACAAAATAAACCCACATAAATCATCAGCTTTTCTATATATCTCCAACACAGCTCAGCAGCAAGAACTAGAAAGAGAAATCCCATTCAAAATCACCTTAGACAAAATAAAATACCTAGGAATCTACCTCCCAAGACAAACACAGGAACTATATGAACACAACTACAAAACACTCGCCACACAACTAAAACTAGACTTGAACAAATGGAAAAACATTAACTGCTCATGGATAGGACGAGCCAATATAATAAAAATGACCATCCTACCCAAACTTATTTATCTATTTAGTGCCATACCCATTGAACTACCAAAATACTTCTTCACTGATTTAGAAAAAACCATAACAAAGTTCATTTGGAAGAACAAAAGATCAAGGATATCCAGGGAAATAATGAAAAAAAACACATATGATGGGGGCCTTGCAGTCCCTGACCTAAAACTATATTACAAAGCAGCAGTCATCAAAACAATTTGGTACTGGCTAAGAAACAGAAAGGAAGATCAGTGGAATAGACTGGGGGAAAGCGACCTCAGCAAGACAGTATACGATAAACCCAAAGATCCCAGCTTTTGGGACAAAAATCCACTATTCGATAAAAACTGCTGGGAAAATTGGAAGACAGTGTGGGAGAGACTAGGAATAGATCAACACCTCACACCCTACACCAAGATAAATTCAAAATGGGTGAGTGACTTAAACATAAAGAAGGAAACCATAAGTAAATTGGGTAAACACAGAATAGTATACATGTCAGACCTTTGGGAGGGGAAAGGCTTTAAAACCAAGCAAGATATAGAAAGAATCACAAAATGTAAAATAAATAATTTTGACTACATCAAACTAAAAAGCTTTTGTACAAACAAAACCAATATAACTAAAATCAGAAGGGAAACAACAAATTGGGAAAAAATCTTCATAGAAACCTCTGACAAAGGTTTAATTACTCATATTTATAATGAGCTAAATCAATTGTACAAAAAATCAAGCCATTCTCCAATTGATAAATGGGCAAGGGACATGGATAGGCAGTTCTCAGATAAAGAAATCAAAACTATTAACAAGCACATGAAGAAGTGTTCTAAATCTCTTATAATCAGAGAGATGCAAATCAAAACAACTCTGAGGTATCACCTCACACCTAGCAGATTGGCTAACATAACAGCTATGGAAAGTAATGAATGCTGGAGGGGATGTGGCAAAGTAGGGACATTAATTCATTGCTGGTGGAGTTGTGAACTGATCCAACCATTCTGGAGGGCAATTTGGAACTATGCCCAAAGGGCGACAAAAGAGTATCTACCCTTTGACCCAGCCATAGCACTGCTGGGTCTGTACCCCAAAGAGATAATGGACACAAAGACTTGTACAAAAATATTCATAGCTGCGCTCTTTGTGGTGGCCCAAAACTGGAAAACGAGGGGATGCCCATCAATTGGGGAATGGCTGAACAAACTGTGGTATATGTTGGTGATGGAGTACTATTGTGCTAAAAGGAATAATAAAGTGGAGAAGTTCCACGGAGACTGGAACAACCTCCAGGAAGTGAGGCAGAGCGAGAGGAGCAGAACCAGGAGAACATTGTACACAGAGACTAATACACTGTGGTATAATCGAACGTAATGGACTTCTCCATTAGTGGCGGTGTAATGTCCCTGAACAACTTGCAGGGATCCAGGAGAAAAAAACACCATTCATAAGCAAAGGTAAACTATGGGAGTGGAAACACTGAGAAAAAGCAACTGCCTGAATACAGAGGTTGAGGGGACATGACAGAGGATAGACTCTAAATGAACACTCTAATGCAAATACTATCAACAAAGCAATGGGTTCAAATCAAGAAAACATCTAATGCCCAGTGGACTTACGCATCGGCTATGGGGGGTGGGGGGGAGGAAAAGAAAATGATCTATGTCTTTAACGAATAATGCTTGGAAATGATCAAATAAAATATATTTTAAAAAAATGTTATTTGAAGAGTGACTTGTATATATCCACCTCCAGAGAAAGAAATGATAAATAGAAACAAGTAAGGCATAGATTTATATATACATATAGCTTTTGTTCAGTGAGGCCTTCTCTAGTGTTGGGAAGGGAGAGGGTGGGAGATACCTGGGGGAGGGAAGAAGGGAGGGAGGAAGAGAGTGGAAGGGAGGGAGCAGAGGAAGGAAGGAAGGAAGGAAGGAAGGAAGGAAGGAAGGAAGGAAGGAAGGAAGGAAGGAAGGAAGGAAGGAAGGAAGGAAGGAAGGAAGGAAGGAAGGAAGGAAGGATTTTTTTTAAGGTGTTTTTTTTTTCTTTTTGAAGTTGTTTCTCTTGTAAAAATTATTCTTCTGGGTCTTCATTGGGAAACAGTTCATATAAACCAAAATGCTCTGAAATAGTCTCTTTTGTCATTTCTTACAAGTGTATTAATGCATCATATTTCTGTAAACCACAATTTGGTCATTCCCAAATTGCTAAAAGGCAGAGTAAGATATACTCCCAGCCCCTAATTCTTCTCTTTTCCTTTTTTTCTCTTTTCCTCCCTCTGCTCTTCAAGATTAATACCTTGTTTGACTTGTAGCTATTCCCTCCCTTGAATTATCTGCCCTTTTAGCCCTTTCTCCTTTCCTAACCATGATTTCCCCCCCCCCATTGAGTTTGTTGTATTTCTATATCAGGCTCTGTTTATGTATTCAACTCTTCTTTATCTGTTTCAGATAAGAGTAAAGTTGATTTTACAACCTCCTTGTATAACTCTTCACTGTCAAAAAATTCTTCATTACATAATAATTAACATCCCATTGTCATTTGGCCCAACTCTTCTTTCATTCAAGAAAAGTTAATTTACTACATATACCATACCAGGCTAGGCAGGGGTAGAGAAGAAGATATGAAGATAAATAAAATACAGTTCTTACCTTTGAAGAATTTAAAGTGGCATAATGGAGCCAAAATAAGTATACATGTAATACAGATAAATAAATATGTAAACATAATAAAGGGTTGGAGTGGGGGGGAGACACTGAATTTGTGTTCAAATTCTGACTGACATTTACTATATATATATATATATATATATATATATATATATATATATGATCTCGAATAGATCATCTCTCTGGGCATCAGTTCTCATCTATAAAATGGGAGGGAGAATGACGAATTTTGATATTCTCTAAGGTATCTTCCAATTAATATTAATGCATTCTCAGTAGAGATAGCCATGTCAATTAAAGCTAGAGAAGGGAATTGGAGCTCCAAACAAGTTAAATGGTTTGCCCAAAGTCACACATATAGTCAGTGCAGAGCCAGGACTAGAACAAGATTCTCCAACTTCCATTCTTATTCAACTATAAAATATTGTGTGGAGTTCACATATTCAATCTATTAGTGAACAATTCAAATATGCAAACACTGCTTGTGTAGTAAGAGGATTTTGCAAAGCTGAATGCAAGAGATGTTGCAGGGCCAACATTCCACTCAGAACTCTCCCAGGAGCTGGGACTGTACACAGAGGCAGTTATTGGAAAACAGTTGGGGTCAATTGCTGAACTCTATAGGAGGGAGTAGCTGCATCTCTCTGACTCTCAGAATAAACCAGAGGATACCTGGTTTATAGGATGGACCCAGAAAACCAGTGGTTACTTTCCTTTGGCTGTCTGGATATTTCTGCCTGCTTCCTACTGTTGAATACTACAGAGAAAGTGGATTTCTACTGGAATTGCTGACATCTCTCCCTGGGACTGCTGACTGGAGCAAAGGAGGATCTTGGTTGTGAGATTTCTGTGAGCCCCTTTTGTCTTTGCCCTACAAACACCTCTCTAATTTTAATTACTAATTTAATTAGATAATTTAAAATAATTTAGAAAGTTTAGGGTTTAATAATGGTTGGGGGTTAGAAGTAAATCATTCCCTGATTCCCTTCCCATCCTTCTCTCTGTAGTTTAATAAACCTTTTATTATATATTTATAACTAGTTTGAACCCTTCCTTTTACCCTCCCTATTACACTTGTACACCTACTGTATAAACAAAGCACAATTCCAGGCTTTGAAAAAAATAGAAATTAATGCTGTAATAAATAATATTAAAAAAAAATAAAAAGCAGCATAGAGAAAAAACAAGACAATGTTTTAACTCCACAGTTTGCAGTGTGGTCTATTCCCTTCGCTAGGCTAAAAGAACACCACCACCACCTGATGGTAGGTACTAGAATAACAGGTATAAAGTCACTGGAGGTAATAATCAGCTCCCAGAGAATGTCACTTACAAATCCAACCTAATTAAAAGGAATTTAAATGGCACAATGGCTTGGTTGACTCTAGCTTGCTTCAACTGCAAAATATCTGATTCAGTGTGCCCTAAGTCCCTATTCATTTTGCTTAGATTAGTATTAATATCAAAGTCTTTGTTCCTGGAGTTTAAGCTCTCTAAAAAAGTCTCTGTTTATCTAGTTTTTCTTCCCTTTTCAACTCCATTCTTCATAGATTGTTGTTGTTCTTTTAGATTGGCTTCTGCCTTTGAGGTCTATCCATAGTATTAGTCGTGGACCTAGCAATTTTTCATTACGAACCTGCTACATGCAAAACATGCAGCTAATAGCTAATGAAGATCTTTAAAAAGAAGAAGAATATATAGTCACATCCCTATGGAATCTGTGGTAAATTTCTGTCTCACTCGAGTTATGGCTGTAGTATTGAATTTCTTGTGACCATCAACTCTCTATTACTAACTCAGTCATTTTCATTTCAAATATTTCCTAAAGCCAAACTTACAGCATCTCCTTGCCCTGTGTCTCTTTGCAATTTGTCTCCTCAAAATTACAGGTGCAATGGGAAAAAGAAAAGCACTAGTCCTCGTTTTTATGTTTATACTGTGTTGTAACTCTCTAAAACCAGAGGCATGGGAGCCAGAAGGAACTACATTAAGGCACATATAGGCAACTCTCATATACTACCCTGCTAGGCTAAGGGATGAAGCTAAATGTCCTGCAAAGTAGAATAAGTAAGAAGGAAGGGAGGAGTAGAGGAAAGGTAGAATTAGAAATCTAACAGTACCAGAGGACCATAGGCAAAGAGTTCCTGGCACATCAATACAAGACTTATCAGCCATAAGTCAGAATGGTTAAAGATGAACCAAGGTCCCTAGAGGGTAGAAAGAGGATTATCCTCAAGGCACAGCAATGAATTTGAATCTGAGACTACCAGATGGGACTCCAGAGTGCACAGTACGTAGAATATGGACTCAAGCCAGCAAACAAAATCTGAGGTGGACTTGGCCAAAATTCAGGATTTGAGACCAAAATAATATGCCACCAAGAAGATATACAGAGAACAGGATCAAAGGTTAATATTAATGTTTCCAGTATTCACAGGAAATTAGTTTCTCTGAGTTTAATGGTTTGCCACTGCCCTTCTTGCCTAGTGAACCAAAAATGTGTTACCGAAGGTGGTAGCAGATATAATAATAGTTCATCTATAAGTATGATGCTTCCACATTGACAATGCACTTTCCCAATCACCTCCCTGTCAGGTATTTAGTATGTTAATTATTTTTATTTTATAGGTGAAATGGGCTCAGAGAAATGGAAGCATCACCCCTAGTCACACAGCTGGTATGTCAGAGGCAGGATGCAGGTTGCCTACCTCCAACTCCAGCTTTTTTTTTTTCCTACCATGCAACACACCTCTGTTGTACCTCTCTATACATCAGTGCTGCACATCCAGCAGAATCACAAGGAGCCAGGAGTGAATGAGGGTGGGGGGAAGAGACAGACTGAGAGCTAGGAAGAGATAGAGTCAGAGAATAAAGACAGATATAACGGTGGAGAAACATGGAGACATGGAAAAGGAAGGGTGGGGAAGGTAGAGAGCATCAACGAAAAATTTTAAATATACAGAAAAGAATAGACAGAAGTTCAAAGGAAGATATAGACAAGCAAGGAAATATTGCCACTATTGCATTAAATTTAACATGTACTTTTTAAAAAAAGAAGCTATGCAAAATAGAAACTTACAGCTTCCTTTTTAAAGATCTCTAGTGAGTAAGGAACCCATTATCTCCAGAGGTAGTCCTCTGCAATTTTGAACAGCTGTTAGCTAAACTCCTGAAAAAAAAATTGGAATCCTTATTTAACAGTATCTCTGATCTTCATTAGCTAGTTACAAGATAATTAGCAATGAAAGGAAGAGGAGGAATAAAAAGAAGAAAGAGAGTAACACAGAAAGCAATTTTAGGGATTCCAGACTTACATTGTACATTCTGTAATGTTCATTGAGAAAAGAACAGCCAGATATAGGCCATAAAAAAAAACAGGATGTTTTTCTTTCCCAAACATATTCCTTTCCACTTATGCAAACTGCATGTTTTATCAGAATTATGAGGTTTTCCCTCAGCCTGAGAATTAGATGTTCTAGGTCCATAATCCTGAGTTGCCTAGATATAGTCCTTTAGAGCTTATCCATAGAAAAAACCACAATAATCTTTCAAAAATCTTTTAAGGGCTATATCATTGTATAACTATTATCATCATCATTATTCTTTTCATTATTACTTACTAAGCACTTTTTTTAAAAGTTCTATACAAAGTACAAATGTTATAGCATAAAATGGGAAGACAACTAGAATCAGAGTCAGGGAGTCTAAATTCCAATCACAGCTTTACTATTTATTACCTTTGTTATATTAAACTAATCAATTAATTGCTTGAGCTACTGATCTGTAAAATGAAGGTCATCAAAAGACATGACTTCTTCAGGACCCTTCCAGCTTTAAATCAATGTTCTTGTGATCCTACTTCACCCTTTTTAACATAAAGTTAAATGACTCAACCAGGATCATTAAAAATGAAAAATAGCAAAGCTATGACTTGAATTTGAGATTCCTGACTAAATCCTGTGTATTCTTGTTTTTACACAGTGCTCTACTCCTGATTAATGTGAATGTGTCTCCTATAATTTTAGCTACACAATCAAAAGAAGTAAACACCTTTTCAACTTCTCTCCTACAGTAGAATAATTGAAAAAGTTCTACTTTGGAAGTCCAGAGATGTGTGACCTTAGAAATTAGTTTAAACACTTTGAGCCTCACCAATAAAATTAATAAATTAGATCACATTTAAGATCTCTTACAATTTTAACAATCTGTGATTTCAACTCATCTATTTAAGTGATGGACAAGCAAAAATAATAGCAACAACATAAGAAGCAAGATGCAACAGCACCTAATACAATAAGGTACATTCTCTGCTTTAAACAATTGCTTTCAATTTTATGAAGTCTTAGGATTTAGCTTCATTGCTTCTTCCCTGACCTTTTCTGAAGCTCCACTTTCTCTTTATTACTTCCACATGCTTCCACTGCTTGACATAATATGGCCACTTGAGGTGTTCAAAGGCTGAAAGAATATAATTGCTTTCCTTATTCTAGCTCCTCTCAACTAAGATTCAATATAGTCTTCTCTGTTAGGTAGTACTTGTCCTAGTTACAGATGCCAGTCTCCCTTACAGACAGAGCTGGAAAACACCACTGGATCCATGTTTCAGGTGATTTAACTGACATAAACTTAAATAACGAATGGCAAACACATCACCTCCCTAAATACTCTTTCTTCAACCAGTAATCGTATGAGAGAGAAAAAAAATACTTTCTCTGGAGTCAGAGGGTCTGATTCCCTCTTATCCCACTCTGATATATAGTACTTGGGTAACCTTGGGCAAGTCCCTTAACCTCTCTGAGTCTCAGTTTCCTCATCTACAAAATGAGAGAGTTGGACTAGATGGCCTCTGAGTCACTTCCAGATCTAGATCTATAATCTTTATTAATAAAGACATATAATCATATAATAAGAACCAATATTATTTAGTATGTTGATATGTGTAAAATAGTATGGATAAAAAATAAGATATGGATAGATAAGTAGATAGGAGGCATCTAGGTGACTTGGCAGATTGTCCTCACTTCAAATCTGGCCTCAGACACAGTATTGATTCTAAAATGGAAGATAAGAGGATTTTTTTAAATAAATAGACACATAAATAGACAAATAATAGACAACGAGACTCATTTGATCCTCAGAAAAATTGTTGGGTAGGTATGATTATTATTTCCATTTTATAGATAGAGAAGCTAAGGGTGAGAAAAGTTAAGTGTCTTGCCCAGGGTCAGAGGAAGAATTTAAATGTAAATATTACTGACTCTATTCATCATAGGTACTTCACAGCATGGCTCCAAAATGACACTTCTGTCCACTTTCCTCACTTGTTCTCCATTCCACTAAAAAATAGTTTCCTAAACATTGAACCACCTAACTTATCTTTAGGTTCCCTTCTCTTTTCTTCAAGCAAACTGAATCTAAAAATGACTTTGTTCCTCCTCTATTTTAACCTCATAAAACAAGTTTTTCATTTAAATTTAATATTTAAATAATTCTACAAAGCAGTAATTTCTTCACTACCAACTTGAAAATCACCAAGGCATCTCTCCCCTAAAAAGTTTTAACTCAGACTGATCGAATGGATTCATGACATGTCTTGCTCAGCTCACCTGAGGAACCACATAATCAGAAGATGGTGGTTGGTGAGTTCTCACAGATGATACAGCTTCATAAGCTTTGCAAAGCGCATTAGATGGTCACAGAAAGGAACCACTGGACCCCAGGATAACCAAACTTTTTCCCATTGCTGGAAAAATCTCACCTAAACATATTCACAAAGATTAAAAACTACTAATACTCCAAACTACTCACTCCCAACAAGCATCTTTCCATCCTGATATCCTTTAGAGACATGTTGCATGTTACATAGTCATAAAATAAAAGATGTATATTTATATTTAAAAGACAAGGAAAAGCTTGGGGAAATTAAAGAAATGTTGCAGTTTCCAAGAGGCAATCCAGCTTATTACTCCTTTTCCTGTTCAATTCTGGACCCAGTTCATTATTTATTTGCAATAACTGTCCAAGATTTACATACTAATAGATGAGTCTTGTAGGTTATTCATCCAGCTTCATATATGATAAGCCGGGAGTTTTTTAACAATTTTTTATTAGAAACCCCTTTGGCAATCTGATGAAGGGCAGTCTATGATTGTAGGACATTCAAGAAGACAGGTCATATTCTAGTCATTCTATATTGCCTCCTGGATCAAATTGAAAATTCTGTTTGACATTTAAAACCTAATTTTCCCACTTTCCCAGTCTTCTTATAATTTATGGTATAGTATAATTATTTTTCAATATACTCTAAGTATCAATATACACTGGCCTCCTTGCTTTTCTTCATATAAGATGTTTCATTCCCTTATCCACATCTTTTCACTAATTCAATACCATACCTAGAATTCTTTGCCTCCTCACATCTACCTCCTGGCTTCTTTCAAGTCTTGATTCAAATTTCACCTTCTGCAAGTCTTTTCCCCAATTTTAGTGCCTTCTGTTTGAGACTTCCTCCTATTCTATCTGTGTGTCTTTGTGTACATATATGCATATATACATATACACATGTAGATATCTATACATATGTGTGTATAGATCTATAATTATATATACATATCACATGTACATTTTTTACATATCATCTCCCCCATTTGAATGTCGTCTCCTTGCAATCAAAAGTCATAGTTTTGCCTTTCCTCATATCCCCAACACTATCTTTTGGCTCTTGGCATTTTCTCTGCCTGTCCCCTATGCCTGGAACTCTTTCTCTCTCCTTATCTCCACCTACTGGCTCCCTTCAAGTCCCAACTAAAATCCTATCTTTTACAAGAAGCCTTTCCTAACTCTACATAATTCTGCCTTTCCCTCTCTTAATTATTTCTTATTTATCCAGTATCTAGTGTATTTACACATATTTGTTTGCTGGTTGTCTGCCCGATTAGATTGTGAGCTCTTTGAAGGCAGGGAATAATTGTTGCCTCTTTTGTGTTCCAGGAGCTTTGCATAGTTCTTGGCACAGAACATGCATTTAAAAAATGTTTTTTGACCAAATGACTATACCTAGTACATGATACACACTTGAATATATGTTTATTGATTGATTGACTAAAGATAATATAATTTTATGAGTTGTTTTATATAATAGAATTAGTGGAATATGAGTAAGCTTAGAATAGAAGAGCTCCAGTATTATCCTTTTTTCAAACCAACTGGGTGGGGAAAACAAACAAAAAATGCAAGGAGGAGCTAGAAAAAAATGTTTTCCATTTGAGCAAAAACAATTCAAATTTCAATAGAAATTTAAATGGAATATTACATGCCAAAAAAAAAGAGTTCCATTTTAGGAAATGCCACCCAGTTTAAATATGGACAGAGCAGCCATCTCAGTAAAAACTTAGCATGGGGAAATGTTAGTGCAAGATCTAGTTTTATTAATTTCAGTTAACCTTCATGCTTTTGTCAAGAAATTAAAAACTCCATGTTGTCTACAGGTTTCTTTTATAATATCTTCTTACATTATAGATAAGGTTCTGAGTCTCCAAGAGACAACAACCTACAAGTGATATCACTTGTAATAAAATAATAAATAAATAAATAAATAAAATGTAATAAAAGTAATCAAATTTGGGTGGAAGGTCTATTTTCCAAACCTTGTCTAGGGCATATAAATGTCTTGGTCTCTGTCAAAATTTTTGGAAGATGGTAAAACTCATCAAAATAGCTACCACAATCATATATCTTTCCATAAAGGATGTTTCAATGCATTAGGCATTGAAATTAGACAACTATTGCTTATAAAGAATACATAGGTCACAAATGAAGAACTGGAAGGGATATTATATACCACCTAGCCCAGAAGTTCTTAACCATGGTTCCATGAACTCCCAAGGATTTTCAAGGATTTTTGAATTTGGATAAGAAAGGAAAATCCTTTATTTTTACTCATTTTCACTTTTCTTTGCAAAATTAGGTATTTTATTTCAAGCATTTATAAAAATTCTTGAGAACAAATTCACAGATTTCACCAATTGCCAAATAGGTCTATGATGTATAAAAAGATTAAGAAGATGGCAAGAAGAGTGCTCAGTACATATTTGATACATGGCAGATATAGATTACCTTTAACCTTGGACTTGAACTTCCGGTTCCACTTTTGCTTCATTTCTCACCTAAAGGGATACAAACATTTATCTAATATCTCACAAAGTAGAAGCAACTTTTTGAGTTTGAGAAACATGGGATAGTGAATCCCTAAGTCAGAGCTGACTGGAGGTAAGGAAAGTTTCTGCATTGAACAAGATGAGCACTACCTGACAGGAGAGCTAAAAATCAGAGACTTGGAAAAAACTGTTTTTAAAATGCATGAATGAAATGTAAAATGCCTATATTACTGAACCACAAGCTTCATTATGTGTTGATTTTTTAAAGTATCAACCATCCTGGGGTAAAGTATAATAGCCATAATACAACTACTGCTTATATAAGTTTATTTGTTCATGTAAACTTGTGTGTCTCTTGTGTTTGGAATTCCTTTTGTGGTGAAGAAAAAAATATAACTATTCTACAAGTGATCCACATTTTGTATTGAGTACCTTTCTACTCCCTCTTTTGGAGACACTCTAGACATAAAACTAAGCTTTATTTCCCTAAAACTCTAGGATTGGAGGAATAAAGAACCACAAAGCATGAGAAAAAGAGACCGACCATTGTTTAGATGGTCAAGTTTATCCTGAACTGAACCATAAAGCCAAATGCATGAATGCAGAGCAGAGAGGCCACTTATTAGAAAGGAAGAGAGTAGAGTGCCCCCACTGTCCCTGAGTATGTCTTAGGGAAATGTTGGTCTTGAGAACGACATATAAAATTATTAAAATATGTTAGACTTTATTTTTTATTTCAAACTAACAATAGCAACCCAGAGTTATGCTTTTCAAGCAAATAGTAAATTTGGAAGAAAGGAAATGCTTTTCCTGATACTATATAACTAATATGTGAAAGTTAAATACTTCAAAGTAGAAAAATAAGTTATGCCCACTGATTAGGTAATGACCAAGCAAATTTTAGTACTTGAATTTAATGGAATATTACCACACCAAAAATAATGATGAGTATGAAGAATTTATATGACCTGATGAGGAGGGAAGCAAACAGACCAGAGAGTTGACATATACAGAATGATTACAATAATTCGAATGGAAATAATGTTGAACATTGTAATTAATGACCAAGCTTGGCCCTAAAAAAGAAAAGAGAGAATATGGAACTAAGGTGGCAAAATACACTGAGCAACTTAGCTGAATTCTCCCAACATAACCCTCCAAACAACTTTAAAATAATCTCTCAAGTCAAATTTTAGAGCAGCAGACCCAACAAAAAGTTATAATGAAACATTTTTCCATCCCTAGGCAACTTAGGAGATTGGCAGGAGAAGTATGTAACACCAAGGTAGGTACCAGTCCAAAGCATAGCTCATACTGCTGTAAACACCCCCACCAAGCCTTGGATAGTTACAACAGTAGTGGTAGCAGCAGCTTTGGGAGCTCTCAGCCCAAAGATGGTAAGGGAATTGGATAACTATTCAAAAAGTGATTACAAGGGATCCTCTCCTGGTACTGGATTTAGTGCCTATGTGTAGCACCAGGTCACAGTTCCAGGAGAAAGATGAGCACTAGTGCATATGACCACAGAAAAGTAGAAACTTTGGTCACATTTTCAAAACAAAGGAGCACTAGTGCTTGCAAAAGGGTAGGGGGACTTTGTCACAGTTCCAGGGCTAAGAGGATTTCTAACAATTGTAACTAGAAAGGAACAACATCCTTTCATGGGTAAAGACCAAGAAATAGGCTGGGAAAATAAGAATCTAACCACTAAAGAATCTAGCCACTATAATCTCCTATCGTAACAGGGATAATCAAGACACAAACTCAGAAGACAATAATGTCAAAACAGGTATGAAGAAAGTCTCAAAGAAGAAAAAAAGTGAATTCATACAAATCCAAAAATATTCCTACAAGAGCTCAAAAAGGATTTTAAAAATCAGATTTAAAAAGTAGAAGAAAAAAGAGGCATCAAAATATATTGAATTAAATAACATCTTAAAAGACAGAATTAGCAAAGGTGGGAAATGGTTATGCAAATTCACTGAAGAAAAGAGCATTTTAAAAAGAAGACTTAATCAGATGGGGGAAAAGTTTAAAAAGCTCACTGAAAAAAATGATCACTTAAAAATTGGAACTGAGTGAGTGAAAAATAATGATTTCATGAGGCATCAAGAAACAACAAAAGAGTTAAAAGAATGAAAAAAATAAAAGAAAATTTGAAATATCTTATTTTTTTAATAATTGATCTGAAAATAGATCCAAGAGAGATAAGGTAAGAACTATTAGACTACCTGAAAGTCATGATTTTTAAAATCCTAAATCTCATATTTCAAGAAATTATTAAGTAAAACTACAATGATATCCTAAAACCAGAGGGTAAAATAGAAATTAAAAGAATTCAGCAACTGAAAGAATTCAGCAATCTCCTCCTGAAGGAAATCCTGAAATGAAGGATTATTTTCAAGATACATCAGTAAAAGTAGACTCAAGAGATCGGAGGGTTTTGTGGGGGAGGTGAAAACATGAGAATATATCATATTAGATTCATGCAAAGTAAGCTAGAGGTACCTGGGCTTTTTTGATTTTCAAAGGCACTGTGAAGGGATCTAGATCTAGGCAGGCAAGGTGTGGGGGTGAAGAAGGTCTCTGTGTACAGGGGAAGAAGCAGGGATTGTATTAATCAAACTATTTTAATCTTGTATTATTAATCAAATATGTTTTCTCAGAAGAGTAGTATAGAATAGATATAATAAATCATCTCATTTCCCATACTCCATACCAATTGAGTACTTCAAAATAATTACCACTATATGTTTGCTGAACATGCACAATTCAATACTAAAATATCTATAAACACAGAAAAGAAATATCAAACCTGATACCTGCTGTAGAGGCTCTAATAATTATAATGAACATAAATTTAACTTCAAAAGTATGTATATATCCATTTCTCAATAATAGGATCAAAGCTTTGTTACTTCTTGTTAGCAAAGAGAAAAGGTGATATTTTTTAAAATCATTCAAGATAGTTTGATTTCAGTATACATGTAATAGCAACAGACCTAGTAGAAGATTTCCAGAACACTGAATTGACTCTCTGGGGAAGATTTTCAGGATGGCGTGAACAAAAGACACATAAGATGGGCCATCAGAGATAGGTTGTGGTCTGCATCCCTTAAAGGAGTAGCAACATCAACAAGATCACAGATCTATTGAATCAAAAAATATACACAACTTTAATGAAAATGCTACAAAAGTTAAAGGAGTTATCATTTTTTTAAACCCTTACCTGCTGCCTTAGAATCAATACTGTGTATTGGTTCCAAGGCAGAAGAGTGGTAAGGGCTAGTCAGTGGGGGTCAAGTGACTTGCCCAGGGTCACACAGCTAGGAAGTATCTGAGGCCAGATTTGAACCCAGGATCTCCCATTTCAGGGCCTACTTCTCAAACCATGGAGCTACCCAGCTGCTGCAAGGAGTTACCTTTACTAAATAGACTGTGGCACAAACCAATGACTAAAGAAAAAAATGTTTAAAAGAGAACTCTACTCTATGTGTCAAAATCCAAGCATTATGTTTTATTCAATATAATACCTTTATACAAACACCCAAGGAAAAAGTTTTAAAAGACTCAAAAGAGAAAAATCACACGCAAAAATGGCCAAAATGGCCAAAAAATGAACAAATAACCCTACTCCACATCCACAAAAGGAGCAGAGAGCAGTGAGGGTTTTATGATGATTTTTTAAAATCAGATTTCCAATAGGAAGAAAAACTGATTCAATGTTAAGTAAGTAGTTAATAAAAAAGGAACAGTGAGTGAACAGAATGAATAAGAGGAGAAAATAAGACCTGACAGATGATCATTCAACCATGTATCAATACATAGATTGGAAGATAAGAATCATAGATTTGCTGGAGAAATCACAAATTATAAAGTATAAAAAATTTTCTCTCTAATTTTAGACTTGGAAAGAACCTGAAGGGAAATATTAAAGAGATATGTCAATGGTTCAGTATTAAACTATATATAAAATATAAGTATTAGCAAATTTTCCTATCTTAAATAATCTAGCTGCTTTACAAGAAAAGTTCTAGAAGAATTTTGTACATGTCATCTCAAAAATAACTTGGAAGCCTTTGACCCTTAGAAAAAATACAAAATAGAATTTACAGTTTAGACTGAGGCAGTAAGCTCAATACTAGACCCAATTAAGAATCAATTTTGATAATAATTTAATATGAAGGAATGGATCTGTGCTCATTCAGTTTCCTTAAATTTTGTTTCAAATGGTATTTTCTCTTAATAATATATAGTTACCCAGAAAAAATCAATGTAAAGAGAAAATAAGAAAGCACATGAGTGAGAAGTAACAACTGTAATGCAAGTTGATGCCTCCAAAATTTGAGATTTGGATCAAAGGAAAGACTGACCAGATATTGCCATTTCCTGTAAAAGTTTGATTAAATTAAAAGTTTCCAAAACAAATAAGTTGCACTAGTACAGAAGTTCCTTGCCCAGCAAACATTAATATTCTTGCTAAGTAGATAGAAATGGTATCTATGGGTAACATGGAACTAGAATACAAACTAATTTGCAAACTGCAATTAGAGACTGGCAGATGTGGGTTGAAATCATATCCTTCCTTACTTTCCATGTGACTTTGCATTGTCATGTTTATTGATTTTTTTAAAGATTTGACTTAAAATAAAACAGAGCCATAAAGTCTCTTCTCAGACATGAGAAAATCATACCAGATTTCATCATTGAGATCTAATGATCCTCTGAGTATTGACCTCAAGTTGAGTATTAAGCAAGAAAATTTAATTTCTATTTTAATCATTTTTTTCAATTAGCATACATTTACTTTCATTCCTATTCCCCTCCTACCAAGAAATAAAAAATATAAAAACTCTCATGACAAACATGAATAGCAAAACAAATTTTGTGAATTAGTCCTATCCAAAAGAATTTCTCTCTCATTTTACATACATATTTATTGCCTCTCTAGGAGAAGGTGGATAGTATGCAACATTATCAGTCTCTTTAAATCATGGTTGGTCATTGAATTGATCAGAATTCTTAAGTCTTTCAAAGTAGTTTGGTTTTGTGGTGTTTTGCTATCATATAAATTGTTCTCCTCACTTCATTCTGCATCAATTCATAAAGGTCTTCCAATATTTCTCTGAGTCCATGCCTTTCCTTATATCTTACAAACAATAGTATTCAATCATTCCTCAATCAATGGACATCCTATGGAGATATCTTTCTCCAGTGATGTTTGCCACTGTTATGAGAGACAGCTTCATTAAGATCTAAATAAAAGAATTTCCTAATGATAATCAGGCTCTCCATGTGCTTTTATTATCAGGTGACATCAAACAAATTGTGACAGGACAGTGACAGGACAGGACAGGACAGTTAAATCTACAAAAATGTGAATGGGATCCATCTATCAGCTCTGAAAACACAAAGTAAATAAAATATACACTTTCACTAAATTGCAGCACACTGTAGATTATCAGGCAATCTATTGAATTCATCCATCAATATGTATACCTTAGCAAATCCAATGATAATGAGCTGAGTGTGGGAAATCCAATGAAGCTGCTTGAACAGAAACTCATTCATTCCTCAGACTTCTTGACTATAAACTCCTCGAAGGCATATGCTATATCTATGCTAAGCTCTACTTAAAGTTGTTCTGTGATAGAAGAATCTATACCGTCAGTTTTTAGACAGATCTAATTACAAAGAAGTTTATTTCATGTTGACCCCAAATCTGCTTCCCTATAACTATACCCACTGTAGAGATTTTACTTTCTCTAACCAGGTAGAATAAATCGAATGTCCCTTTAAATGAACTTGGTCTTTGAAAACTGTTCATTATTTGTAAATGTGACTTCAGACAATTGATGATAGTACTACATAATGGATAATATTCCCAATGAAATATAAGCATAGCAGCCAAACTTGGTGGGTTTCTAGATGTTTACATGTAATCACTTTAGCTTTCTAAAATCATATTGGCTGGGGGGGAAAGGACTCAGGAAAACATTCATCTTCTAATTTGGGGATCATTATAATTGAGCATAGTTGGAGTGCAACAGATAATGAAAAATGTACACTTGCTCAAGCAAACTCATGATTGGTGTACAGAATGCCTGCTCTAAATCAAGACTGCAAACACAGCCCCAGCACCACTACAAATATCCTCTGCTTTGCATACCACTGCACAAGGGCAATTTATTTTCTCATTGAAAATGGGGAGGCCATGTGGCAGTTCAGCCTGAGAGACCCAAGTGATACACAGGGTCATACTTGGAAAAGTCATTACTATAGAGAACAGATGCTCTTTTCCAGCTTGGCGCAGCTGCCATCTTTTAGGCTGTTATGATTGGAGTAAGAAAAGCTGCATGCTGAATAACACTCTCAAAGCAATATTAAAGTGTTTCAAGTTTCTGCTTTCTTAAAAAGAATAACCACAGGGCAAGGGAGGAGGTGAAGGAGAGGTTCTTTCTTGGAACCCAAAAATCATTCATGATAGATTCATGTTTCCTCTATTTATGATGCTTCTAGGGACAGTGGCCAGCTGCACAAATTATAAGAATGATCTCTTAGAAATGAGGCAATGTTCCTAAGCAGAAATAATTGTCTATGGTTTCAAGAATGTATCATGGAGTGCCCCCAAACTAAGGAAACACTGGGGTAGCATCTTGTTTATCTCACGTTTAGATATCCCATACTATCAACCATCCAAAATAGCCACAAACATAGAAAGTCATTAAAAATAGCAACCCTTTGCCCATGCAAAAATGAAAACAGCCACAAAGATGGCAGATGTGCTAAGTCAGTTTGCCAATCAGAGGGAGAAATGATCACACTGACAGACAAATGGCAATAAAAGTCAAGCACCAGAGGGGAATATAGAAGGCAAGAGTGTGAGAAGAAAGAAGAAAAATCAGTAAAGGAAGAAGTAATAGAAACAATCAGCAGAACTAGTTAAAAGCAATAGTGAGGATGACAAGAAGCAAAATCATAGAAAGCAAAGAGAATAACAGAGGATAGAAATAACCATAGAAAATTCATATCAATCAGATAAATGCAACAGTTGGAGAGAATTCAGTGCAGAGGCAGCAACCATAAAAGTAGTATTGTATTGCAGTGCAATTAACATACTTATCAAGACAAAAATATTAAAATGGCCCCTACTATGTACAATGTGCTCTTTGATGTGTCAGATGGTTTTTAAAGGCCATAGTTCTTGCCCTTAAGGAAATTACCAATTAAGAGCAGTCTCTTTTCTATGAGCAATTCAAGTCTGCTATCTTTATAAGGAGTTGCTAGCATTTCCAACAAATAGCCAGTCAGTGATAGCCCTATTTCCTATCAGAATAGACTACAAAAAGAGACAGTATGCTCTAGTTGAAAATACACTGGATATCTAATAAAGAGACCTGGACACAAACCCAGTTACAATCTGTACTTTGGGCAATCATGGGCAATCTAATTTTATGAGATTACATGCTGCTGATTATATCAAGCACCAGAACCATAAAAAGCAGTGGTATGCTGGTAAATGTATACAAGAGGCTCTCCAAAACTTCAGGGCAGGTTTTTTGGCTTAATCTGAATTATTAGTGTTTTAGCCATCACTTTCTTAAACCTAGAAAATCAACAAAATAGTAAAGGCAGCATCTAATTTGCAGGTCTCTAAACATTTGCAGGTTTCCACGGTATAAATGCTCCCCCTAGGAAAATTACCAACTAGCTCTCACAAGTCATTTGAGGCTACCTCCAGTAATTCCCTCCTTGCAAACTTCTTAAATAAGATCCATAATCACTAAAAAAATGTTTGACCTAATGAGGCACACAGAAGGGGGGGGGGAGGGAGTGATGAAAATAACTGTAGTCCAGACTATAACATCAATTAGAAAGACAATCCATAGAGTTGGTACTTCAGTACACATATTTGAATAGGCATTATTGGATGAACAATGAAAAGGACCCCTAATTTTTTAAAAAAGGAGGAAAGCAGACTGGATTGTTTGGTGGAAATGATAAGGGGCTTTTAATGACTCCAAGCTTTGCTGTTCTTCAGAGGCCATATGATTTCAAATTATGAAATAGAATAATCTCTAGTGGGTAAGTGTATTTTACTACTAATGAAGAATTTTGCAGGATAAATGGCATCAAAAATATCATCAAGAATATATCTAAAGAAGGGCATGGGTCAGTTATGTAAACAAGAACAAGATATAATGGTGGACAAACCAAATGTAGAATCCATGCAAATGTTCAGAGTTCTACAGGAATCATGTGGATTCCATGTGAGGGATTTATGGGAGGACAAGAATAAAAATCACCCAAGATGAGAAAGTATGAATGGGTTGTTAAAAATCTATTCAGGTAAAAGGAGTACAAATATCATTGGTAACAGGTCCATTGGAGAGGATCTCATCCCCTTCAAGTTGAAAGGAATTGCTTCTATTGCTACTGTTATAAAGAGAAAGGAGCAAAACTCATAGCCCTTGACCCAATGAGGTATAAAATTGGTAAATGTTTGGTAAAAAAAAATTGGTAAAAATTGGTAAAATATAAAAAAATACAATAAAACATAAATAATGTTAACTTGTAGTTCCAGAAGTCAATATGTTGCCCACTGGGATGTTTCTATGTTTGATATCATTGGATACAATTTGGTATATCAAGACATTTTGTTTTGTTCATATTCATAAACATTAATGGTATCCCCACTTTTAAAGTCCCTTTTGGGGGGCATCTGGGTAGCTCAGTGGATTGAGAGTCAGTCCTAGAGATGGGAGGTCATAGGTTCAAATCTGGCCTCAGACACTTCCCAGCTGTATGACTCTGGGCAAGTCACTTAACCCCCATTGCCTAGCCCTTGCCACTCTTCTACCTTGGAGCCAATACACAGTATTGACTCCAAGACGGAAGGTAAGGGTTTAAAAAGATAATAATAAATAAAGTCCCTTTTTGGTCGTTCCACTTTTATATCAAAGTGCCTTCAGATCCTTAATTACTTTAGATACTTTCTTGGAATCATTTTTAGTATTTGTGCTATTCTTAATAAACACCTACAAAGAGCACACACACAAGGTTTGGGTGAAATAAAGACAAAACAAAAAGTAATCCCTGACCTCAACGAGATTATATTTTACTTAATAAGAATATACTATATCCAGAATTCTATTCAGAGTAGATCCAGGATTATCACTACTATTGTTTTACATAAAGGTAGAATAATTAAAGTTTCCTTATTTGAGGTTTCTTATGCGAACAATTCTCCAAGTGTGTTCAGGGTACCCTTAAGAGTCTGTGAGATCCTTCCAAGGAGTCCACAAGGTCAACACTATTTTCATAAAATTACTAAGATATTTCCATTTCTTACCTGGCAAATATTAACAAATACGACCCACAAAAACAGTTCTTTGGCATTTTCAATATTTTATAAGAATTTAAAGGGGTCCTGAGTCCAAAAAGTATGTGTCACTGCTCTACATCAATGAAATCACAGATCGGAACAAAAACAATTTTAGCTGAAATGGTATATTAGGAAAACATCTTTAGTAAAGAGATAAACAGTGACTCATTACTTCCTTTCCTAAAGTGTAATTGATAATATAATTTGAATTGGATTTTTTCCAAGATTTCTTATCTTACATTTGCCAGTATTTACCTTGATTTGTCAGTCTTTTGCTCATCCTTTTTTCCCTAACAGCTTGATGCTTCACTATTTAGAAGCCAGTATTATCAGTAAATTTGAAGATTTTACTGTATATCCGCTTGTAGATCATTTATAAAATGTTAACTAAAACTGGTTCTACCACCAATCTTTGAAGTACTCAATTTAGAAATCCTCTTTCCAGACAATTACCCATTTTATCCCAGCCTGAGCATCTCATCATGATTTCCTCTTAAAGAAAAGTATTTTTTTTTCCTTCTCCATGATGTATCATATTTCCATGTGGGTTGAGTGGTCTTATGCCTTCCTCTAAAGTCTACCTGCTTGTCAAGGTGTGAAAATGTAATTCACCAGTCTACAGTTCCTAAAGTCTTTTCTGAAGCCCTATTATGAATGAGTGTTAATACACTTGCTTTGATTCTTTTCATTTGTATTTTTGACATTTGATTTTTCTAACTTCCCTCTTAAAATTAAAATAAAGTTAATAATATAATACTACAATGAGTTTATTTAAATGTCAGTGTCACTGAAAAGAGTATCTAGAAATACTTGTGTAACTGAAAATAAATATCAAATACTGAATTCCCTTCACAGTAATAAAGACTAATGTTAAGGCTGTATCTCTACATATATGAACTGACTTGAAAATGACATATTTTAGCAACAAATTGGGAAAACATTTTTATAACTAAACTCTCTGACAAAGGTTTAATTTCCCAAAGATATAAGGAGTTAAGTCAAATCTACAAAAAATCAAGCCATTCCCCAATCAACAAATGGTCCAGGGACATGAATAGTCAGTTATTACATGAAGAAATCAAAACTATCAATAAGCACATGAAAAAGGTATTCTAAATCCCTCCCTGCTGGAGGTATTGTGAATTAATCCAACCATTCTGGAGGGCAACTTTGAATTATGCGCAAAGGGCTTTAAAAGACTACCTGCCCTTTCATCCAGCCAATACCACTGCTGGATTTGAACTCCAAAGAGATAATAAGGGAAAAGACTTGTACAAAAATATTTTTAACCATGCTCTTTGTGGTGGCAAAAAAATTGGAAAATGAGGGGGTATCCATTGATTGGGGAATGGCTGAACAAATTGTGGTATCTGATGGTAATACTATTGTGATGAAAGGAATGATGAACTGGAAGAACCTCCAGGAATTGATGCAGAGTGAAAGGAACTGAACCAAGAGAATGTTGCACACACAGACTGATACACTGTGGCACAATGGAATGTAACAGACTTTTCTACTAGCAGCAATGCAATGATCCAGGACAATACACAGATCTTGCGAGAAAGAACACTCTCCACATCCAGAGAAAGAACTGTGGGAGCAGAAACACAGAAGAAAAGCACATGTGGTTTGATAGGTATATGATTGGGGCTCTGGAATTAAAAGATCACTCTACTGCAAATATAAATAATATGGAAATAGGTTTTGAACAATGATACATGTATAACCCAGTGGAATTGCTTGTCAGCTCTGGGCATGGGGAGGGGAAAGAGCTGGGAAAAATCATGAATCATGTAACCATGGAAAAATATTCTAAGGAAAAAAAGGGGGAAAAAAGAAAATGACATTTTAATTTACTCAACCAGATCTTTTGAAAATAACTGGTTAGTGACAATATCATAATTCCCAAATTTCAATAAATATACATGGACTCTCAGGATGTTTTTTTTATATCATACTACTTTTATGCTTATGGATGTTTATCTTTAGAGTTTACAGAAATGGAAGTCTAGAACATCTGACCACATCAATTTACATATATGGTACAGAGACATTTATATGTTTAAAATGTGTCTTGTAGTTTTGAAATATAGATAAATATAGGAATATAACTTTCTATCTATCCTAGAAACATTCTAGGATGTGACATAGGCAAGAATCTTTCTGGTTTTCTTTATTTCTTCTTCTCCCTAACCTGCAAGGCTTAATCTTCTCTTAGTGACACTGGATGGAGACAGATGAGATTGTCACCATTTTATAGCTCAGAGAAAGAAAGAAACAACATTGTCTTCGGAAAGAATGATTCTATTCAACTAAAAACACTTTCAAGTTTTGAAAGTAAGCATAGAATGGATTGGAGGATAAATGTTTAAGTCCTTTTCTGAGCCTCCATGAATTATTTAAAGCATACTTCCACCGAAAACGTTTTTTTTAATTTTATTTTGAGTATTTATTTGCTATCAAGACTTTAAATGAAATAATTTTCCTCTCTCTCCCATCCTCCCTTCTATTTTTTCTACTTTTCCTCTTCATCTTTTTCCCCAGACCCTTTCACACTGTTTGAGAGTTAATTCGAAGTGATTTGGTCAGAAAACAACCACATACTTATGTCTTTGGCGCCCTCTTCTGGTAATCTAAATACCATAACCAGATTATATTAGCACATTGAAGAATTTCTACAAAGGAGTCTTCAGTGAAATGAAACAATCAGGGAATTTAACAACTTAAGAATTGGGAAGGAATTAATGAACTTAATGTGACTTGTATCTGCATGACGCTTTTTTTAAATCAACTAACCTACAAGTTCACTTTGTCTATATAATGTCAAAAGTCTACACATCAGCTGGACTAAAAGATAGATTTACAAATAAAACTGATTCAATACTTTTGACTGAATTGTTGCCCATCCCATCAAAACAAGTAGATTCAATGCTGTTAGTTATGTCCAAATCCTAGCAAAGGCTCCTGGGACTTCACCATTTCAGATTCCATAATAAAGACTGAATTCCAAAATGACTATCAGAACTGCAATTCTGTATGTGTCTGCCCAGCTCAGAGAAGGAACACTGGCTTTGGAATCAGGATTTATACTCACCTCCTCCTGTCTCCTTCACTTATTCCTTGTATAACTTTGAGTAAGCCAGTTAAACTCACTGTATCTTAGTTTATTTACTGTATTTCAGTTTCCTCATGTATAAAATGAAGGAGCTGGACTAAATTTATGATCTTATAAACAATACAACCTTCCTTTAAAAGGGTCTTCCACATCAGTGCCATTGCTTCAGAATCGACTTCTGAGTCCTAACTCTTCCATCCCACTCAGCAAAAAGCAGTTAATTCAGCTCTCTCACAGACCCTGAGAAACCCACTCCCTAGAGCGGTTTCCTGCCCTAAGAGGAAACGATTCTGGTCATAACTTCACCACCTCAATATCATTGTGTTGTACCAAGAAGAAGGCATTATAGGGAGGTTACTCTGGGATAGAAACAGCCCTCACTGAGAGACAGAGTGACTAGGTCAGAGGACGATAAATTTAGAGTTGGAAGAGACCAGCCATAAGGAAATGGAGGCTTGGAAAGTTGACATGACTTGCCAAGTAACATTGATGGTAGTTAGTGGAAGAACCAGCATGCAAACCCAAGTCCTTTGATTCCAAATCCAAATGTTTTTCTACTGCATCATGTTGTGTGTTTGGCATATTGAAGTATCCTTGGAAGAAGTACCAACTACTATCAACACCAGGAGAATCCATTGCCTAGGACAGCAGACTGTGTAACCCAAGTTCCATCATCGTCTCTAGCTATAGAAAGAGAGACGGTAAATGCAAAGAGTGGGAAAAGGAAGCCAAAGAACTAAAAAAGAGAACTCTGAGAGTATGAGTTGATAAATGGGAATAGATGAGGGTACCCTTTAAACCATATCAGCCAGACTAGTGCATAGCCATACTGAATTCTGCACATTTGTGTTCGTTTTGATTTTGCCAGTTAACTGCATAGCAAAGATCCTTTTGGTTAAAAAAAAAAAGACTTTAGAAATATACATTTGATGTATTTTTTGTTGATTTGTAGACTTAAGAAAGTGTTAATAATGCATTAAAAATAGGAGCCTGCATTTTTCTGGAGAGCCTGAGTGTCAAATACTCATGTGCACTCTCCTTTATTACTATAAATACTGCTTGAGTTCAACAAGACTGCAATAGAAGGCTAGAAGTTCTAGTGATTGTAGGCTAATACTATTCATAACATTTATAGAGTGCATGGACAATTTGCAAAGTGCTTTCTATCCATTTCCTCATTTGAACCTCAAAGCACCACCTCTTTTATGGCCCCTCAGTATAGCGCCCCATCTAAGACAACAACTAGCCCATATAGTGTTACAAGTTGCATAATCATTTACCTGTATTTCTGCTTCACCCAAACTGTCATTCTTTCAAAGTAGTTTTCCTGAGCCAGGAAAAAAATAGGAAGACAGTTTTCTTATGTTGATACCAATATATATAAGCCCTCCTAGTTTTTGTTTGTATCATCTAAGACAACCTTTAATCATCTGATCAATCTTCTGCTGGATCTGTGTAATTTGTAGCAAAATTAGTCCACAGATGCCAGTACTGTCAAGGGAAAATGTCCTTGAGGAGACTGCAATTACCTGGAAATCTGCCTTCATTTTAGGTCCCTTCCCAATAACTTCTCGACCCCACAAAATTCTAAAATTTGTAGGCTGAGATTTTTTGTTTTGTTTTTGTTCTTCATTTTAAAAAAACTCTCAGAATATGGTGTTGGGGTAAGGGATTGTAGCCCAAGACGTGTAGATGACATTTGTAGTTATAGGTATAACAAACTGGAGCAGACTTTCTGTCATTGTCCCAGTCTCTCTACAGACATTTAGTGGGGGAAGTAGAGTGGCATAAGGATTCATTGTTATTTAATTACTTTAATTTTTATTTTTATTCATTTTAATTTTAATATAATTTTATTTTAATCAATTGAATTTATTAAGAATAGAAATTGCAAATGTTATTTCATTGGAATCAAAAATTCCTAGTGAAGAATTTCCTCTAGCAATGCAGATTGTCACCTTTTCTAGAGCTTAAAATCCAAGAGTTGCCGAGAGTTCTTTAGAGGTTAAGTGACTTGTCCAGGGTCACCCCATTAACATGCAATAACTTCAGGCTGTAACATTCACATATCCATTTGTTCATCCTAAATATATTGAAATGCTTTCTCTGGTGTTTTGTTATAGACATGCACATGAAGGCTAATTTTTATATAGAGACACATGCAGAAAAAGAAGTCATTGATCCTTGAGCTTCTGGATAAAACTTTCTTGTTCATTAAAGAACAGAATTCAAAGAGTTCTTAAGACTTTCGTAATGATTCCAGGTAATAACCTTAAGATGATACAAGGGAAAGCCTCTTTGAAAAGGACCTAAAGTTCCTATTCAGCTGCAAGTTGATTTTTGAAGTTGCTTAGAGGCCATGAAGGTCACAGAGCTTTGCTGAGCGGTTACTATAGCTACAAGGTTATCGGGGTAACAGAATGAAAGATTATACTTATACTTATTAGTATAATAAGTTAAGGATGTCCATAGAATTTGATATTTAAGATTCAGAAAGAGTCCTACTTCACTGGACAAGAATTTATTAAGCTCCTACTATGTTCTGGTACAAGGATATAAACACCAAAAAATAACGAATCAGACCCTCCTTCAAGGAACTTACGTTTTGCTAGATGCACATGAACACAGGATAAATACATACAAAATATATGCAAAGTAACCAAAAAGTAAGGGCAGGAAAGGGGGCAATACAGTTTTTAATATTGCTAGATTTCTTTTTTTCCTGCCAACTATGTGGCATTTGTCTCTTAAAAGAGATTGACTTTTCAGAACAATTCCTTTGTAAATTTGTTAAAAATTGCTCTCAGGTGTTCTGCCTCTCACCTAAAGTAGCTGCCACCTGACAATTTAATTAGTGGGACCTCAGGTACCTACTTTATACTTTAGTGCTCCAAAAGACCTGTGGATAGCTCTTAAGTGTGTGAACCCTCTCCACTGACACCATTTAAAGAAGGGGCCCAGGGAAGCCACTTCATCATTGCCCATCTGGCTGCTCCTGAATTTTGTCATGGCTTCATTAGTTTCATCCTCTTACAAGATGGCAGTCACTTTGAAATTCACTTAGCACAATGCCTGGCACATAGTAGCCACTTAATAAGTGTTTATTGATTGACTATCAAACATTGTAATGTTTTAGGTGACCGTCTTTACAAGATTCAAACAAAAGAAAAAAACTATCTTGTGGTCAAATTTTTGGAGATGTATTTTTTCAAATTGAACTAGTCATCAAAAGAAGGTGGGGAGAGGGAAAGATGTAGAGAAGTAGAGGGGGAGGGAAAGAGGGAAAGAAGGGGGGTAATGTTACTAGACAGTCAACTCCACACCATGATAAAGTATCAAAATAGGAATTTAGTGAAGTTTTCTACTGGAAAAAACTATGACCACAGCAAATAGATAGGGACAGAACCCGTGGTTTCATTAGTATAGAAAACTTCCAATGCAAAAAAAAAAAAACCTTCTTCAACTTAATTTTAGATATCTAGATATAGGATGTGTTCTCCTCCCAGATCATTATCATCGTGGCAGAGGGGCTCATGTAGCTCAATAAAACTATGACCTATGCCATGCAGCTTACTCAAGATGGACAGGTCGTAGTGCAAAGTTCACACAAAAGGTCATCTAGAGGAGAAGGAAATGGCAAGCTACTCCAGTATCTTTGCCAAGAAAACTTCATGGACAGTATTAAAATGATAAAAGATATGAAATGGAAAGAGGACCCCTTCAGGTTGGAAGATGTCCAATACTTTACTGATGAAGAGAGAACAAGCACAAAAAGCTCCTGAAAGAATAAATCAGCTGGGCCAAAGCCAACAAGAAGTTACACTGTGGATATTTCTGATGATGGAAATCTAAAGCTTCAAAGTAGTACCTAGGAACCTGGCACGTAAGATCTATGAACCAAGATAAGCTGATTGTGGTCAAACAGGAGATGGAAATTTTAAATTTTGACATCTTGGGTGTCAGTGGACTAAGTGGACAGGTATTTGGTGGATTTAATTCAGGTGATCATTACATATACCACTTTGGGCAAAAATCTCATAGGAAAAATAGAGTAGGAATCATAGTCAAAAAAAGGATGAGAAAAGCAATACTGGGGTATAAACTCAAAAATGACAGAATGGTGTCTGTTTGACTCTAAGGCAAACCATTCAACATCACAGTAATAAAAGTCTATGCTCCAACCATTAATACTAGAGGCCAAAGTTGCTCATTTCTATGGATACCTACATCTTCTAGAAATAATACCAAAAAATGTCACATTCATTATAGGAAATTGAAATGCTGAAGTAGGAAATCAAAAGATAATTGGAATGCAGACAAGTTTGCCCTTAGAGTATAAAACTAAGCAAGCATAAACCAAAAATAAGTTGCTAGTCATAGTAAACACTCTTCTCCAATAAACCAAAAGGTAAATCTACACATGAACATCACCAGATAGTCAATATCAAAATCAGATTTGTTATATGCTTTACAACCAAAATTCTATAAGTAATAATAAATTCTGTATAGTCAGTTAAAATAAGAACTGGAGTTGACTGTGACTCAGATCATGAGTTTCTTATTGCAAAATTTAGACTCAAGTTGACAAAGTTGATTAAACAATCAAACCATATAGGTATGACCTAAATAACATTCCTTACAAATACAAAGTGGAAATGATGAATAGATTTAAGGGATTGGATCTAGTAGATAGAGTGCCTGAAGAACTATGAACCAAGGTTTCAATATTGTACAGGAGGCAGCAACAAAAAGCCTCCCAAAGAAAAAGAACAAAAATACCACATGACTGTCTGATGAGGCTTTACAAATAGCTGAGGAAAGGTGTAAAGGAAAGATACACCCATATTAATACAGAATTCCCCAAAAAAGCAAGGAGAATAAAAAAATTTTCTTACATGAGAAATGCAAAGAAATAGAAGAAAACAATCAAAATTAGATTTATTGAGGGAACATTTCATGTAAAAATAGGTATGATAAAAGAACAAATGGAGGGGACTTGAGAGAAGTTAAAAAGATTAATAGGTAGCAAGAGTATACAGAAGAACTATACTAGAAAGTCATCACTGATGACGACGGTGTTGTGGGTTTTGATCTAGAGACAAACATCATAGAGAATTAAGTCAAGAGGTTCTTGGGATGCATTGCTAACAATGAGGCTAGTGGAAGAGATGGAATTCCAGCTGATCTATTTAAAATCCTAAAAGATGATGCTGTTAAAGTGCTGCAGTCAATATGCCAGCGAATTTGGAAAACTCAGCAGTGGCCATTGGGCTGGAAAATATCAGCTTATTTTAGTCAATTCAATAATTGTGAAATAACACCTCAGAGCTCGTTTGATTTGCATTTCCCTAATGAATAATGATTTAGAACAATTTTTCATATAGCTATATATATATGTATATATATATATAGCTTTAATTTATTTATCCAAAAACTGCCTGTTGATATCTTTTGGGCTCTTATCAATTGGGGAATGGTTCATATTCTCATAAATTTGACAAAGATCTATCTCTATATAGTTTAGATATGAGACCTTTACCCAAGAAACTGTCTATAAAAATTTTCCCAAATTTTCTGCTTTCCTTCTAATCTTGGCTACATTCATTTTATCTGTATACAATCTTTTTAATTTAATGTAATCAAAATTAACTATTTCACATCTCCCAATGCTTTTAATGTCTTGTTTATTCATAAATTTTTCTATCCATAAATGTGATGGGTAATATGTTCCCTGTTCTTCTAATTTGCTTATGACATCTCCCTTTATGTTTAGGTCATGTGTCTATTTTAATGTTGCCTTGGTAAATTGTATAAGATGTTGGTCTGTAAATAGTTTCTACCAGACTGATTTCTTGTTTTTCCAACAATTTTTTACCAAATAGTGAATTCTCATTCCAAAAGTCTGGATCTTTACTTTTGTCAAATACAAAATTATTATAATCCCTTTCTGTGGTTTGTTGTATGTATGTTCTAGGCAAAATGACAACTATTGGAAGGGATGGAGAAAATGGGGAAGTTAATATACTATTAGTGGAACTGTGAAATGATACAACCATTTTGGATAGCAATTTGTAGCTATGCCCAAAGAGTTATAAAACTGTGTGTACCCTTTGACTCAGTAATACCACTATAAAATTTGTTTCCTAAGGTGATCAAGGGAAAAACTGGAAAGAAAATATATATCTTAAAATATTTCTAGCAGCTCTCTTTATGGTGGAAAAGAACTGGAAACTGAGTGAATACCCATCAATTAAGGAATAGCTAAACAAATTGTAGCATATGGTTGTGATGAAATACTACAACTGTTATTGATGAGCAATTTACTTTTTTTAAAAAATGGAAAGATCTACATGAAATTATAAAGAGCAAAATAAGCAGAACTAAGGGAACATTATATATAGTCACATAAATATTATTTGAAGAATAACTTGTATGCATCCCCTCTAGAGAAATAACTGATAAAATAGAAACAAGTAATATATAATTTTACATATTCATATATCTTCTTGTCAAACATTGCCTTTGTATGGGGAGGGGAGGAAGGGGAGGATATACTTGAGAACTTTAATGTTAACAAATAAATACCTTTTTTAAAGTTAAAAAAGTAAAGGTTGGTTTATGTCACAATCATAAAGAAGGGCAATGCCAAAGAATATTGAAATTCCTGAACAATTAGGCTTATTTCATACATCAGCAAGCATATGCTTAAGATTTACAAGCTAGGGCTTTAGCAATATGTAAACTGGTGATTATGGAGACGGGCAGGCCAGTTTTCAAAGATTCAGAGAATTTAATTGCCAGCATTCTATAGATTATGGAAAAAGCAAAGGAGTTCCAGAAAAACACCTACTTCTGCTTCATTGACTACTCTAAAGCCTTTGACTGTATGGATTACAACAAACTGTGGCAAGTCCTCCTAGAGATGGAAATTCCAGATTGTCAAACTTTTCCCCTGAGAAATCTGTATGCAGGTCAAGAAGCAGCAGTTAGAATTTAACATGGAGCAACTGATTGGTTTAAGACTGGGAAATGAACGTGATCCCCTTGTTTATTTATCTTCCACACAGAGTACACCATATGAAATGCCAGGCTGGATGAATCAAAAGCCAAAATTAAGGTTGCTGGGAGAAATATCAACAATCTCAGATATGCAGATGATACCACTCTGACAACAGAAAGTGAAGAAGAATTAAGAAGCCTTTTGATGAAGAAAGTGTAAAAAGAAAGAGAGTATAAACACTGACTGGAAGCTTAACATTAAAAGAAAACCCTAAGATCATAGCAACTGGTCCGATCACTTCCTGGCAAATAAAGGAGAAGTAGTGGAAACATATTTGGGGGCTCAAACATCACTACAGACCATAACTATAGCCATGAAAGGTTTAAAATGCTCCTTTAAAGAAAAGCTTCGGCAAACCTGGACAGCATACTAAAAAGCAGAGACATCATCTTGCCAACAAAGGTCTGTAAGATCTAAGATATGGTTTTTCCAGTAGCATTGTATGGCTATGAGAGTTGGACCATAAGGAAAACTGAGCATTGAAGAATCAATGCTTTTGAACTATGATACTGAAGAAGACTTTTGAAAGTCCCTAGGACAGCAAGGAGATGAAATCAGTCAATACTAAAGGAAATTAATTCAGACTATCTGCTGGAAGAACCATTATTGAAACTGAAGCTTAAATAAGTTAGACTAACAATGAGAAGACAGGAGTCTATGAAAAAGACTCTCATAGGAAAGAGAAGGCAAAATAAGAAGGGTACGGCAGAGAATGAGATGGATAGATAGTGTCATGGAAACAATGAACATGAATGTAGGCAGACTTGGGGATAAAGTGGAGAATAGAAGGACCTTGCAAACTATCCACAGGGTCATAAAGAGTCAGACAGGACTTAACTGAAGAACAACCAAAAAGAGAAGTTAAATGGCTTGCCCAGAGTAACACAAGCAATATATATCAGAGGCAGGTCTTGAATCCAGATCTTGCAATCTTTGAAACCAACTCTCCATGCATTATTCCTCAAAGATATTGACAATTAAATAATCTCTTGTCCACTTATGTTCCATTTGCTCCTTCCTATCTATCTTCAAGCATATTCAGGTCTCTCCACTTCTAAAAAATTTTGGTCTTTTTGTCCTTTTGCTTTTCTATCAAACATCGTTTTTTAGTTTTCTTCACCTGATAACTGTTACCTAAAATGCTCAAAATCTAGCTTATGCCTTCACACCTCTCCTGGATTTTCTCTTTCAAATGGCACCATTGGTCTAATTGCTAAATCCAGTGGACTTTTTCAGTCCTCATATTCCTTGACTCTTGTAGCTTTTGATTCAATAAGACTACCACTGCCTTCTAGATTATCTCCTTGACTTTAGGCACACCACACCCTCCCAATTCTCTTTCTTCTCTGACCAACATTTTATATTTCCTTACTTTCTTCCTAAACCACTAAGGCAAGTATTCCCTAAAATTTTGTCCTTGTAAATCTTTTCTCTATATACACTCTTGGCAATCTCATTCATTCTAACATTTTCAGCTATCAACCATACAGTTACTCATAAATCTATATCTCCTCAACCCCCTTCCAAGTTTCAACCCAAATCCTCATCTACCCTCAAGGCAATACAATCCACTTCATGTTATATGGACCTTTCACATTCATCCTGACCAAAACCAAGATTATTTTTCTACCTATATCTCTTCTTCTTTCTGACCTCACTGTTTCTGTCAATTATACCACCATTTAACCAGTCTCCAATATTAACAATTTTGGTATCATGTTTGATTCTTCCCTCTTTCTCATTTTTCATATGCAGGTACCAAGAGCTTTCAAGATTACCCCTCCAAAATCTTTCCATACCCGTGCCCTTCCTTTTTTTTCCATAGTTTCCACCTTGCCCCAACATAGTGGAACCACCTAGTGGGACCATTCCATTTCTCCTAATCACATCCATTATGTTGCTTTTCTATCAAATCTATTCTACCTGCCAGAGCCAAAGTAGTCTTTATTTGAGTATCTACTCATGTCATATCTCTGCTAAAAAATCTTTAGTAGCCTCCCATTGCTGACCAGGGAAAATTGGAATACAAAGGTATTCCATGAATCTCAAATATAGGATCTGGAACATTTTCAATTAAACTGCCGATTTTAAGCTCTCTTTTCAATACCAGTTTTTAATTGAAATATTTCTGCCACTTACTGAACACTAAATAGATGCAAGTTCTCCCAGCAGGTCATATGCCCAATTATGTCCTTCTCTAATGACTTCCCAAAGTCCAATGACTTTTAAATGAGAGGTACTATAATAATATCTCCATCAGACCCACTACCTTTACCAGAAGGCAACAGCTGACTTCTTACTAGAATAAAAACTCATCCTTTCTGCACATGGATTTAAATAAATAGATTTCTTTGAAGATGGTCATAGTAATGCAACAGAAAAAATAAAGCTAAAATGAAAGAATTTTTATCTAATGGGTCCTTGGAGAAGAATGGAGATGATACACAGATCCCTTGGGATGGAGAAAAAGAATGAAATGTCATTGCCCTGTTCATTTCAGAGATAAAATAATCATTATAATATTATATTTATGCCATAGTTTGTGAAAAGTACCAGGGACACTTTGACTATACATTCCTATAACCAACAACAACATCCATTCACTTTTCAGAATCCCAGTTAGGTCTTTAACTTAAAATGCTATGGCACTCCTATATTTCCATTCTCCCCAAAACTCCTCTTTAGACATTATAAGGAAAAATATCTTTGAGCTGGAGGCAGAGTCAAGGTGGTGGAGTGAGGGGTCAGCAATTTTGCCTTAGCTCATCCATAACCTACTCGACAATGTTGCAGAAAACATGCCCAACTGAAATCTTATCACAGCAGTGATAAGGAGCAGATCAGTGCCCAAAAATGACACCTGTGGAGAAGGAGATCTCAGGAGACCCCTGTCCTAGGACTAAGAGCAAAAACGGCTGCTATCTGATAGCTTGGTAATCCATTGCCCAGTTCAGGGTCGTTACTCTAGGGTACAGAGTAGCAGTCTTGAGAGAATAAGGGCCCTAACTGTGTACAGAGTAAAATGAGGAAGGAAAGAAAGAAAGAAAGAAAGAAAGAAAGAAAGAAAGAAAGAAAGAAAGAAAGAAAGAAAGAAAGAAAGAAAGAAAGAAAGAAAGAAAGAAAGAAAGAAAGAAAGAAAGAAAGAAAGAAAGAAAGAAAGAAAGAAAGAAAGAAAGAAAGAAAGAAAGAAAGAAAGAAAGAAAGAAAGAAAGAAAGAAAGAAAGAAGGAAAGAAGGAAGGAAAGAAAGAAGGAAGGAAGGAAAGAAGGAAGGAAAGAAAGAAAGAAAGAAAGAAAGAAAGAAAGAAAGAAAGAAAGAAAGAAAGAAAGAAAGAAAGAAAGAAAGAAAGAAAGAAAGAAAGAAAGAAAGAAAGAAAGAAAGAAAGAAAGAAAGAAAGAAAGAAAGAAAGAAAGAAAGAAAGAAAGAAAGAAAGAAAGAAAGAAAGAAAGAAAGAAAGAAAGAAAGAAAGAAAGAAAGAAAGAAAGAAAGAAAGAAAGAAAGAAAGAAAGAAAGAAAGAAAGAAAGAAAGAAAGAAAGAAAGAAAGAAAGAAAGAAAGAAAGAGAGAAAGTAACTGCTCATAAGAAGCTATTATAGTATCAAGAAAGCTCAAAGAACAAACATAGCAGAATACAATAATTTGAAAACACATACAAGCAAAATTTCAAAGAAAAATACAGATTGGCACAAATCCAAAAGAATTCTTAGAAGAGTTAAAGAAATTTTTAAAAGATATATATATATATATATATGTTTGTGTGTCTGCATGCATATGTATATGTTATATATACACATATGTCTAGAGGTCTACTTAAAAGGAACAGCTAAGTGGCTCACTGGATAAAGAGCCAGACCTGGAAAGGGAAGGTACTGGATTCAAATGTGACCACAGATACTTCCTAACTGTGCAACCCTAAGCTACTTAACCACAATTGCCTAGCCCTTATCATTGTTTTTCCTTGAAATTGATACTTCATATCAATTCTAAGACAGAATGCAAGGGTGTTGTTTTGCAGGGGGGTTTTTTAAGCAGATACAGATCAGATATGTCCTGGAGCCAATTCCCACTGACTCATGAGAGCCAGTTGTTAAATTTTCAGCAAAAAAATTCAGCATGACCATTTATACCTTGGAAATCAGCAAAAGCTTGGCTTGTTAGTTTGTTGATTGTATAGATTTAAGGAAGCTATGCAGAAGATGCTAATAATGCAGACTAAACTTAAGAGTATGCCATGAATACATTTTTTTTTCACTTTCAGAGAGCCTGTTGTCAAGAATTTACTAGAACATCCTTGGGCAGATCCAAGAAGTGGGTGGCAGCAGAGTTAGACAGGCTAAATAGATGGCTAAATAATTGCAGGAATCCCTTAAAGAAATTGAGCAAGATTAACAATCATTTTGCATTTTCCTTTATTTTAAAGTTTACTATGGCTCTCATTTCCTGGTAGCCAGCTTCTCCGTTCTTGTAGAGTCTGGCCCTTGAGAAAGTAGCAATTATTTATTATTTGGACTATACCATACTCAGAGTCTTTCTTAAATTTTTATTTAGAATATTTTTCCATGGTTACATGATTCATAATACCCCCTCCCCCAACCACCACTACCTCTACTCAAAGCCAACAAGCACTTCCACTGGGTTATACATGTATCATTGTTCAAAATATTTCTATGTTACTCATATTTGCAGTAAAGTGATCTTTTATCACCAAAAACCCAATCACATCCCTATCATACTATGTGATACAGTATATATTTTTTCTTTTTTTTTAAATCCTTACCTTCTGTCTTGGAACCAATACTCTGTATTGGTTCCAAGACAGAAGAGTGGTAAAGGCTAGACAATGGGGGTCAAGTGACTTGCCCAGGGTCACACGGTTGGGAAGTGTCTGAGGTCAGATTTGAACCCAGGACCTCCCATCTCTAGACCTGGCTGAGCAAATATTTTTCTAATGCATTTCTAGTTCCACAGTTCTTTCTCTGGATGTGGCTAGTATTCTTTCTCCCAAGTTCCTCTGAATTGTCCTGGACCATTGCATTGCTACTAGTAGAGAAGTCCATTATGTTTGATTGTACCACAGTATATCTATCTCTGGGTGCAATGTTCTCCTGGTTTTGCTTCTTTCACTCTGCATCAGTTCCTGGAAGTCGTTCCAGTTCACACGGAATTCCTCCAGTTCTTTATTTATTTATTTTTTACCATTTGAATTAGTTTATTTAGTCAATTTAGAATATTATTCCTTGGTTACAATATTCACTTTATTTCCCTTCCTCCCCTCCACCCACTCTTCCCACAGCACACGCACAATTTCATTGGATATTACTTGTGTCCTTGATTAGAACCTATTTCCATGCTGTTGATGTTTGCACTAGGATGTTCATTTAGAATCTACATCCCCAACCATATCCCTGCAACCCATGTATTCAAGCAGTTGTTTTTCTTTGCTGTTTTTGCTCCCACAGTGTTTCCTCTGAATGTGGATAGTGTTCATTCTTGTAAATCCCTCCTAGATGTTCAGGATCTCTGCATTGCCACTAAAAGAGAAGTCCTTTACATTCTATTGTACCACAATGTATCAGTCTCTGTGTACAATGTTTTCCTGTTTCTGATCCTCTCACTGCATCAATTCCTGGAGGTTGTTCCAATTCCCAAGGAATTCCTCCACTTTATTATTCCTTTGAGCACAGTAGTATTCCATCACCAACATATACCACAATTTATTCAGCCATTCCCCAATTGAAATGGCATCCCCTCATTTCCCAATTTTTTGCCACCACATAGAGCGCAGCTATGAATATTTTTATACATGTCTTTTTCCTTATGATCTCTTTGGGGTACAAACCCAGCAGTGCTATGGCTAGATCAAAGGGCAGACAGGCCTTTATCTCCCTTTGGGCATAGTTCCAAATTGCCCTCCAGAATGGTTGGATCAATTCACAACTCCACCAGCAATGAATTAATGTCCCAACTTTGCCACATCCCCTCCAGCATTCATTACTTTCCTTTGCTGTCTTGAGAGGTGTGAGGTGATACCTCAGAGTTGTTTTGATTTGCATTTTGCTGATTATAAGAGATTTAAAACACTTTTTCATGTGCTTATTAATAGTTTTTATTTCTTTAACTGAAAATTTCCTATTCATGTCCCTTGCCCACTTATCAATTGGAGAATGGCTTGATTTTTTGTACAACTGGTTTAGCTCTTTATAAATGTGAGTAATTAGACCTTTGTCAGATGTTTTTGTAATGAAGATTGTTTCCCAATTTGTTGCTTCCCTTCTAATTTTGGATGCATTAGTTTTGTTTGTATAAAAACTTATTAATTTGATATAATCAAAATTATTGATTTTACATTTTGTGATTTTTTCTCTAGCTCTTGCTTGGTTTTAAAGTCTTTCCATTCCCAAAGATCTGACAAGTATATTATTCTGTGTTCACCTAATTTGCTTATAGTTTCCTTCTTTATATTCAGGTCTTTTACCCAATCTGAGTTTATCTTGATATAGGATGTGAGATGTTGATCCAAACCTAATCTCTCCCATACTGTCTTCCAATTTTCCCAGCAGTTTTTATAAAATAGTGGGTTTTGGTCCCCAAAACTGGGATCTTTGGGTTTATCATAGACTGTCTTGCTGAGGTCATTTACCCCAAGTCTATTCCACTGATCCTCCTTTCTGTCTCTTAGCCAGTACAAAATTGTTTTGATGACCACTGCTTTATAGTATAGTTTGAGCTCTGGGACTGCAAGTCCTCCTTCCTTTGCATTTTTTTTTCATGATTTCACTGGATATCCTTGATATTTTGTTCTTCCAAATGAACGTTGTTATGTTTTTTTCTAATTCAGTAAAAAAGTTTTTTGGTACTTCAATGGGTATGGCACTAAATAAATTAATTAATTTGGGCAGGATTGTAACTTTTATTATGTTAGCTCATCCCACCCATGAGCAATCAATGTTTTTCCAATTGTTTAGATCTAGTTTTAATTGTGTAGAGAGTGTTTTGTAGTTGTGTTCATATAGTTCCTGTGCTTGTCTTGGCAGATAGATTCCTAAGTATTTTATATTGTCTAGGGTGATTTTAAACGGAATTTCTCTTTCTAATTCTTGCTGCTGAGATGTTTTGGAGATATATAAAAATGCTGATGACTTATGCAGATTTATTTTGTATCCTGCAACTTTGCTAAAGTTGTTGATTATTTCGACTAGCTTTTTGGTTGATTCTCTAGGATTCTTTAAGTGGACCATCATATCATCCGCAAAGAGTGATAGCTTGGTCTCCTCATTGCCAATTTTAATACCTTCAATTTCTTTTTCTTCTCTAATTGCTACTGCAAGTGTTTCTAGTATAATGTTAAATAATAGAGGTGATCATGCACATCCTTGTTTCACTCCTGATCTTATAGGGAAGGCTTCTAGTTTATCCTCATTGAAGATGATGTTGGCTGATGTTTTTAGATATATATTGTTTATTATTTTTAGGAAAGGCCCTTCTATTCCTATACTTTCTAGTGTTTTCAATAGGAATGAGTGTTGTATTTTGTCAAAGGCTTTTTCTGCATCTATTGAGATAATCATGTGATTTTTGTCAGTTTGCTTGTTTATATGGTCAATTAGGTAGATGGTTTTCCTAATATTGAACCATCCTTGCATTCCTGGTATGAATCCTACCTGGTCATAGTGAATAACCCTTGTGATGATTTGCTGGAGTCTTTTTGCTAGTATCCTATTTAATATTTTTGCATCTATATTCATTAAGGAGATTGACCTATAGGTTTCTTTCTCTGTTTTTGACCTGCCTGGCTTTGGGATCAGTATATTTGTGTCATAAAATGAATTTGGTAGAACTCCTTCTTGGCTTATTCTATCAAATAGTTTGTATAATACTGGGATTAGTTGTTCTTTGAATGTTTGATAGAATTCATTTATGAATCTGTCTGGACCTGGGGATTTTTTCTTAGGAAGTTCTTTGATGGCTTGTTCAATTTCTTTTTCTGATATGGGGTTGTTTAGGTAATCTACTTCTTCCTCTGGTAGTCTAGGCAAGTTATATTTTTGTAGATATTCACCTGTTTCACCTAGATTATCATATTTATTGCCATATAGTTGAGCAAAATAGTTCTTAATAATTGTCTTAATTTCATCTTCATTAGAGGTAATATTGCCCTTTCATCTTTGATACTGTTAATTTGATTTTCTTCTTTCTTTTTTTAAATTAGGTTGATTAGTACTTTATTTTATTTGTTTTCTCAAAGTACCAGCTACTAGTCTTATTTATTAGTTCAATAATTCTTTTCATTTTAATTTGATTAATTTCTCCTTTAATTTTTAGGATTTCCAATTTAGTTTTTATTTCAGGGTTTTTAATTTGTTCTTTTTCTAATTTTTTAAGTTATAATCCCAATTCATTGATCTCTGTCCTCTCTGTTTTCTTGGTATAGGCACTCATCAATATAAATTTTCCCATGAGTATTGCTCTGGCTTTATCTCATACATTTTAATATGATGTTTCCTCATTGACAGTCTCTTGAATAAAGTCTGCAATTGTTTCTATAATTTCTTCTTTGACCCACCTGTTTTGAAGAATTAGATTATTTAGTTTCCAATTAATTTTAAATTTGCCTTTCAATGGACCCTTGTTAATTATAATTTTACCTCATTTTGATCTGGAAAAGTGTCATTTATTATTTCTGCTTTTCTGTATTTGTTCCAATATTTCTATGCCCTAGTACATGGTTTATCTTTGTATATGTACCATGTACTACTGAGAAGAAGGTATATTCCTTTTTCTCCCTGTTCAGTTTTCTCCGGATAGCTATTAACTCTAATTTTTCTGGCATTTCCTTTACTTCCCTTACTTCTATCTCATTTATTTTTTGATTCAATTTATCTAGTTCTGAAAAGAGAAGTTTAAGGTCCTCCACTAACATGGCCTTACTATCTATTTCCTTCCTGAGTTCCTTCAATTTTTCCTTTAGAAATATAGATGCTATACCATCTGGTGCATAAATGTTTAGTAATGCTATTACTGTTGCTTACAGTACCTCTTAGCAAAATGCAATTTCCTTCCTTATGTCTTTTAATCAGATCAATTTCTATGTTGGATTTCTCTGGTATTATGATTTATACTCCTGCTTTTTTTTTTTACTTTAGAAGATACATATGTTCTGCTCCAGCTTTTTACCTTGAATCTGAGTATGTCATCTTGCCTCAAATATGTTATAAACAACATATAGTAGGATTCTGGTTTTTAATACACTCTGCTATCTACTTCCATTTAATGGATAAGTTCATCTGACTCACATAAAGTGTTATGATTACTAACTTTGTATAGCCCTCCACCATATTATCCCCTTTGGATCCTACTCTATTCTGTATAATTGAAAATCTGTTACCCTAAAAAATAACTACATTTCCCAGGAGCCCACTGACTTCCTGTCATTACATATGTAACAGATAAGATAGAAAAAGAAAATGTATCTGCAAGCAATTTGGAACTTTGGGAAGTCATCAATCAACTAAGATGGGCTACAATTCCAATGGAATCTAGAGGAAAGCAGTTAGGAAAGGTCCAGCTGCTTAAACCCTCACTTCTTCCTTTCTGACTGTTGGGAAGAAGCTGGAAGAGTCAGACTTGCTCTTGGTCAATGATCATTTATCTGACTGAGTACTGAGAAGACTTTTGGAGCTTAGGTCAGAAGAAACTCAGTCAGCCTTTGCTGCCAACATCCCCCCTTAGAGAAAATAACTTTATTTCCTGAATTGAACATAATGTGAAATCTCCAATCAAGAGGAAATTATAGGCACTTAGGGAAATATATTTTCCTCTTTCCCCCTCCCTCTCCTTACCTCCTCTATCTGAAAGAATAAACCCTTTTAGTTAAAAGATCTAAAATTATGAGATTAACTCTTCAAGCTTACCATTTCTGAGGGGAAAGTTGGAAAAGGAACAGGAAATGGTGTCAGGGGAAGAGTGTAAGATCCAGTCTTTCCTCTAACTGGCTTCCTGGTGACCCTGTCCTATTACCATAAATTTCCTATTAGTGGTATCTATTACACATACTTCCTGTAGATAGGGAATATTAGGCAGGGACATGGAAGGCCCCTTCATGGTCACCATCTATAAAAATTAAATCTCTTAAAATATATTTTTATTAGAGATCTAATTTTTACAATTCTCTTTCACTCTATTTCTCTTCACCAGTAATTTGCTTTTTGTCACCCATCCCCTATCCTCCCTTCTTTCAATTACCCCCTGCTTCCCTTGTCTTGTTCCCTTTCTACTTCTCTGTAGGGTATGATAGAATGCTATACCCCACTGAGTATACTAATTTTTCCCTCTCTGAGCCAGTTACAAAGAGAGTAAAGTTTAAGCATTGCCTGTCCTTATCCTCCCCTCTCTGTATTGATTTTTCTCACCTCTTTATATTATTTAAGCCATTATTTCTCTCCCTTCCATTTTTTCTCAGTGCAACCCTCTCTTTCAGCCCTTGATTGATTTTTACATGTCATTCATATGCATAATCATATCATACATATTGTTCCATATCATCACATTTACATATACATCATGTTATTGTAATCAGCTTACCTCTTTCTGAGTAAATTCTTTATCTTCTCTACTACTGAGAGAAATTTTTGAGAATTATAGAAATCCTCTTTCCATATAAACATTTTTACCTTAATGAGTCCCTTAAATTTTCTCTTTCTTATTTACCTTTCTGGACTTCTCTTGTGATCATACTTGACCTTCAAATTTTTTGTTTAGGTCTGGCTTATTCCTCAGGAATGCTTGGAAATCTTCTATCTTATTGAATGTACATTTTTCCCCCAGAAATAGTATACTCAGTTTTGCTGGATAGGTGACACTGGATTGTAAACACAAATCTTTTGCCTTTCTGAATATCATATTCCATGCCTTCCAATACTTTAATGTAGGTCCTGAGTTATCCTGATTGTAGCTCCATGGTACTTGAATATTTTCTTTCTGGTGGCTTGAAGTACTTTTTCCTTGGCTTTGGTGACTCTTGAATTTCACTATTACATTCCTGGAAGTGTCATTTGAGGATTTCTTTCTGGAGGCAATATGTGAATTATTTAAATTTCAATTTTATTTTCTTGTTCAAGGATCTCTGGGCAGTTATCTTTGATAATTTCTTGTAATATGATATTCAAGGTTTTTTCTTCATCATGGCTTTCAGGTAATCCAATAATTCTCAGATTGTCTCTCCTATATCTATTTTCTAGGTCTATTGTTTTTTCAATAAAATATTTCATGTTTTCCTCTGTTTTTTTTTTTCATTCCTTTGATTCTGCTTTATTGTTTCTTGATTTCTCATGAAATCATTGATTTCTAGATGGTCAATTCTTATTTTTAAGACCTGGTTTTTTGTTCTCCTTTTTCACTTGGCCCATTTCTTCTCGCATCACTTTCATTTCTCTTCCCCACTTTTCCTCTATCTCTAGTAATTGGATTTTTAAGTCTTTTGAGCTCTTCCAAAAATCTGTGTCCAATCCATATTTTTCTTTTGGACTTTGAGTGTGTTTCCTTTTCTTTTGCTATCCCTTTCTGTGTCTGCACCTTGCTCTTTGTCTCCATAAAAAGTCTTTAGAGTTAGGTTCTTCTTTAATTGTTTGCTTATTTTTCCTATCTAATTATAGGAAGGTTCTGTTTTCTGAGGAGTTGGAGTACCTTCTTAAACTTCAGTCATTCCTTGATATTATTCTAAGTTTATTCTCTGTGTTGTTACTAGTTTACCAGGTGGTCTGAAGACTAAGAGCTCTGAAAGTCCCCTCCCCCTGCTGGTTCAATTGACCCTTGAGATGTTGATAACTTAAAGACTTTTCTCAGGCTTGGATGTAAGCTTTTGATCTGTTTTAACATGATTAGGTCAGGTGCTGATCAGATTCTAGACCCAGGCTTAGACTTGAATTTTTTTTTGTCTCAAGGTGTTCTTTATTCAATCAGGCATGTCCTTGATTGCCCTGTCCTGGAGCTCCACCCTTAGTTTTAGGCAAAAATATTCAGGGAAGTCTCCCCCTGAGGACTGTGTCCTTACCCCAAGCCCAAACTGGGATTCCTGGCTTCACTCTGGGCCCACATGGATTGGCCCTCTTCAGCCCAGACTACCCTGGCCTGGGAATCCTGACTGCTCCACAGGTTTTGAATTGGACCTCTTTTTGCCTGGCAGGATCTCAGGGTCTGACTTAGATAGCCTTAAGTTCAGAACCTGTGAGAGCAGATATGTGGGATTGGGGGTAAGGGGGGAGGTTTGCTCTTGGTTTGCTCTTCACTCACTGTTATGTCCCCTGCTAGCTCTGATCCCCTCTCACCTCAGGTCCCCAGATGATCTCTACCTACCTTTTGGGGTTTTCTTTTTTTAAGGTTGTTTCCCTCTGTCTCTGTTGATTCTTTCACTCCTGTATTCATTTTGTGTTTATATTTTAATCTTGGTTGGAGAGGATTTTTGTGGTGCAATGGCAAGCTGTTGCCCTAGTTACTCCTCCTTTCTCAGCTCCTCTATATTCCAATAAGGCATCAGATTAGGACTTTATGCTAACTCTATCCAATATTTCAACAGAATCTTATTAAATATTGAAATTTCATTAAATCTCCCAAAAGGGGTTTTGCACAGGCCAGTGATACTGTCCTGGCCTAGGAATTAGAGTCATCATATGCTGTCTTTCAGATAAATTATTAAGTTGTGAAAGAGCTAATACTATATTTTGGGGGGTTAAAGACAACTTTGTCAATTGAATTATTGAACACCCCATAAAAATAAATTCAAAAACCACTTTCTTCATAAAGTCTTCCTTGATCACTCCATCAGAAACCAATTTCAACTCAAAGTCAATCATAGGACTTTTTTTGTAACTCTCAAAATCACTTACAATCTAATGTATTCCATTATCTGCATTTTTATTTTACCTTTCCCTGCTAGACTGTAAGTTCCATGAAGATAGGGGCAATGGTTTAGCTAAAATTTTATATCCCCAGGAAAACAGTTCATTGTTCTATTTGAAATAATCATTTAATATTTCTTTAGTGAACAAATGAATGAATAAATGAATGAGCACTAAAATGAGCAGCCCTAGAAATTATGGAAGTTGCTAGTTACTGACTTAGAAGAGAGAAAAATCACTTTTAAACCACATAAAGAAAAAAGAAACTAAATTTAGTTGTTTTATATAGCACATTTCACTATCTTCTCTTTAAGACTAAAAAGTATATGATTATATCTGATAAAAAAAATTGAAAATCTTTATTTCTTTTCATATTATGACTAATAAGAGAAAAGGTGACAGTGAAGAATGAGAACAAGATACAGAAGAAAGAAATTAATACAAAAGGAGAGACAGAAAGGGAAAGGGTATCTATTTCTATATTTCAATTTCCTCTCCTCAAACCCTACTTACCCCCACAAAATCTAACATTGGCCATTAATACCTTCATAATTCCTGCTCAAGTCCCAACTACCACTAGCCTTGACCCTATTCCAGGGAACCCTGCCAAGTCTATTTTAACCCTATAGTTGTAATCCCATTTGCTAAAGACTTAACCAAGTCTCAACAAGACCCTGGCTTCCCCTGAAGCCCTTGCTGCCACCATCCCTAGTCCTCACCAAACCCAGTTAGCCTGCCTCCCTGATATGCCCAACAGAGTCCTCACCTAACATTTCTGGGCCACTAGCACCATGCTTTGCACACATTATTCTTAGTGCCCCCACTAAACCTAAAGTAGCAGAGGCCCAGACATTCTTTGGATCATCACTACCTTCTTCCCTAACTCTACTTTCCTTCCATCAAAATCTTATTCTGGGCACTTTACCTTCTTAAGTCAAATTCTGTATCTACTAAATCTGATTTCCTCTGACTATAAGCAATAAAGAATGAAATTTCCTTGAAATATGTGAGGGAATACACATCCAATTATACTTCTTAAATTAGGGCACACTGTAATGAATAGAACAACAGATCTTGAAGTCAAAGAACTTAGGTGTGAATCTCAAAGATACAAATGACCAAATGTCTAAGATGGCATTAACCCATGAGTTACATGCAACCCAGGGGAGGAAAGGATCCTCTCTTGATCTTTAAGAATAAGAACAAATTGATATTATTCCTTCCTTATAATGCCCTCTGATTTCTAAGGTACTCTTGAAAAACAGTGTGGAGGAGGAGAAAGACAATACATTTGACTGCCAGGTTTTTTTACTGACTGTCTGACCTCTAACTTTCCTTCTGTGGATGTCAGCTTCTTCATCTGGAAAAATGGAAGAAGAGGGATAGAATGAGTCTAGTTCACCACTAAGGCTCCTTCCAAATCTTGAACCTATGCACTACTGGGTGACAGACTAAGACAGCTGATGGTGAAATTCTGCCAATCAACACTGGAAGAATTTTTTCTTCTAGTAGTTAGAATTAAATCTCAGTTTCCTTGTTTGTCAAATTAGTGCAGAAGGATAATTTGGTTCCTAAAGTCTCTTTCAATTCTAATATTTTATGATCCTTTTTCATAGTTTTCTCTTTTCTTTTGAAATATTTTTTATCTTTTCTTGCTTCCTCTATCACTTTCACCTTTATTTTCTTTCTGCTCCTTTTTTCCTTATTCCCTGTCTTAGATCTCTCAGACATTGCTTGGTCTCATGGAAAGTTATGAAGACTGTGAAGAGTGAATCAAACTCTTTTTCTATCAATTGGCAACTTTTAAGTTAATAAAGCAAAAACTTAAATACCCCTACTTAGTACCTTACTAGTCACTAAGTATGAGAGTTCACAAGTCACTTACTAGAGTGGGTGGCAACTCCAGAGGCCACTGCCTGGCCTCTAGGCAGTGCTAGGCAAATTGAAAGTGGGGAAGAGACAGGAAGTGACATGGAAAAAAGGATTATAAAAAGTCCTGAACTTCCTGTCTAAGGAACTTCTCCTTTGAACTTCTCCTTTGAAGTTTGTCTTTGGAATCTCTGTGTGGATGAGCCAGACTGGAGGAGGAGACTCTTTCCTTGGATGCTGCAGTGGTGAGTGGAGTGATTCCTTCCTTGGTTCTTAGGTGAAGAGGCCCTCTCTGCTCCTTGGTGCTTAGGTGGGACACTCCATTCAGTGTGAGTTTTGGTGATATTCTTGGTGATATTAGCCACATGTGCACTGAATGTTCTCAGAGGATCCTTCAGTGCCTCCTTGCTCTTTGGATTTTGGGTTCCTAATTAGGACTTTGGATTCTCATGAGATTCACTTTGGATTCATATTTGTGGTCTGGAGACATTAAGATTAAACTGAGGGTATTTGTAGATAGGCAGTACTTTCTATCTATTTATCTACATTTTTCCACTTTCACTCATTCTACCTCTTTGTAAATAAAGCTGCTAAAAGTCATTTTGACTTAAGCTATAATATTTTAAAATCTACAACCACAATATTACCTTAGAATTCTCATATTTAGCATAAAACCTAAATTTTAAATTCTTAAAAGACTTTGCTGCTAGAAAGATGTTGGTACAAGTCCTACCCTGATATCTACTAGTTGTAGGACCATTAGTAAATCATTTAATTTCTTGATGGCCACTGAGCAACTCTCTAAGACTATAAGTTATAGATAATTAATCTACATCAGTAAAGGGAGTTTCCATGCCAAGAGTTCCCTACACCAATGAAATCACAAGTCTGAAAAAAAAATTTTCCATAAAAATATCCTAGCCCCTCTTTTTTGTGCCCAGCACAAAACAGAAAGCTACAAGGGATTTTATTTGTGCTAAGAAAAATATTTAATAAGCCCTCAGCCATTAGTGCTTTCTTTTGAAAAATTATATGGCAGGAGATCCCAATGAAAGAGAAAAAGCAGATGTTATAGAAATATCAAAACAGATGTGATACACATTTCAAGAAATATATATGCCCTGGGAAATTACAGTACTCTGATTAGATTTATTTGATGTAAATCAAATTGTAACCTCTAGCAAAATGGTCAGATACATATTAAAGGGAAAAAAACTATAAAGAAATCATACTAGATATATTTTATGTAGTTTTTTTCCCTGACAAAACTGGCAAAAGATTTGTAGCTCAAGAAAATGCAGTGGCTCTAGTAAACCATAGGCCCTTATCTCAACTGTATTATTGTATCTCTTAAAAAGTGATCGGCTGGTAAGAGGGAATAAGACACCTTAACAAAATCAGCACTCAACAAGTTCCCACCACTATTCAAAAAAAAAAAGTCAATGGACTTTGTCACTAGTCTGTGCTGCCTCTAGTCCTCCTGAATTTGGTCTTCCTCCCTTCTTTCCATTTATCAGCCATAACATGGAATTGAAATATATATTTTATTACATCCTTTATTTGTTTCACCATAGATTCAGAATTTAAAAGGACCTTAGAGGTCAGACAGAGCATCAGATTTAGGGTAGAAAGAGACCATGGAATTCATGAAACAACATGGCTTACAGAATAATAAACTTGGCATTAAGGAATCCTGAGTTTAAACCTGATGACATCTGTGTGATCCTGGGGAGATCACTTAATTTCTCTCTCAGTCTCAGTATCTTCCTCTGTCAAACAGAAATAATAATAACATCTATCCCTCAAAGTAATTGTGAAGATTAAATATCAGTCATGTCTAACTCTTTGTGATCCCATTTGGAGTTTTCTTGGCAGAGATACTAGAGTGGATTGCCATTTCCTTCTCTAGTTCATTTTATAGACGGAGGAAACTGAGGTCATCAGGGTAAAGTGATTTGCCTAGAATCACATAGCTAGTAAGTATCTGGGACTAGATTTGAATTCAGGAAGATGAAAGACTCCAGGTCTGGCACTGTATCCACTGTCCCACTTAGTGGCCTTTTAAGATCAAACAAGATATATAAACCTTAAAATACTATATAAGTGACAACTGTTATTATCACCTAATCCAATTACCTCATTTTATGTAAACTAAGAACTAGAAAAAGTATCATAGGATCATAGATTTGAGCTAGAAGAGACCTTAGAGTCCACCCATTCCAACCCTCATTTTACAGAGAGGACTAGAGGTTAAGTAACCTGCCTAAGTTAACACTGGTAGTAAGTCACAGTCAGAATTTAAATTCAAGTTATCTCATGCTAAATTCAGTGTTCTTTCTACTAAAGTCCAAGGTCATGCAAATAGCAAGTAGCAGAGCTTGGGAGGTGGGATGGACCTCTGTTTCAGGAAACTCTGAATCATTAAAAAATATTGTGCAATTTCTTGAGAATACTCCATTTCTAGAAAGGATATATTGGTCATTTATAATGACTCCAATCACCATTCTCTTTCACATCCTTGTTCAAAAAAATTCCTATATGTATCTTGTAAAGGTGCCTTGGAATGGAGGAGATGCTGTAGGAATAGCTAGGGCCTGGGCAGGAGTTATGAGGCTATCAAGGACCAACATGGGTGAGTTTAAGGGAAGAGATCAGTGTTTTAAGAAGGCAATTGAAATTTTAAAATGGATGCCCATTCCTTTTCCCTTTTCTTCTCCCATATTTATATCCAACTCTACATAAATGGCCTTTGAACCTTAGTCTGGAAGCACTCCATTCCTTGAAAGAAACTGTCAATCATTTGCTTAGTAACTCCAATCACCAATTCCATCTGCCTTCCCCTCTATGCACTATGCTCCACTATTAGAGTGTAAGCTTCATGAAAGCGTGGGCCCCTCTAGATTGCTCCAATTTGTAGTTTCACAATGCCTGATACATAGTAAGCACTTAAATGCTTTTTCATTCATTCATTCTGAATCCAAACCCAACACAGACCACAGAGATCAAGAAGTGAACAAGAGGGGAGAAGAGTTTGTTGACTATGTAGCCTATGACTCTGAATGAAGAGTCCAGACATCCTCATTCCCCCAACCAAAGGATTCAGAGAGAAGGAAAAGAGTATTTAATAGCTGAAGAATGTCTTTCAAAGATTGGCTTACCCTCTACACACACACACACACACACACACACACACACCTGACTTTTTGCCTGGGGCCAGAATTCCTAATAATAACTCTCTTCCTATATTTAACACTTGCTTGGCTAATGGCTGGAACCAATTTGTCCATTAAAATACTCGGGCATCTGGGGAGATGCAATAGAAATTATCAAAAAAAAAGTTTTCTTTTTCACTCTTTTGAACTGCAGTAAACACTAGTCCAAGTTAAATTATTGACTATTCTCAAGAAAATTGAACTTTATCCCACTTAATTATGTAAAAACATTAATTAATCCTAAGGGGTAAGCAAATTCATTCATTCCAAGTATCTTGAAGTGGCCCACAGGAGGCATAATGAATTAATAAAATAATTTTATATTAACAACTCAAATTTTATATCACTCCTCAATGTTTACTAAAAACCTTCTCTAAATTAACCGTGAGTTAGATTATGCCAGTAGTATTATAATTATTTTGTAAATACAGCTTTTGAGGCTCATAGAGTTGATACAACTTGTCCAAAGTCAAGTAGCTAATAGATGTCAGGGACACAATGCAAATCTAAGTTTTGGGGTCAGCTAGGTGGAGTCAGACTGGAGTTGAGAGAACCTACATCCAAATCTTCCTAGTAGTGTGATCCTGGGCAAGTCATTTAACTCCATTTGCCTAGCCCTTGAGTTGTCATTAGCAGAGAAAATAAGGGTTTAAAACCAAGCCTAAATATTCTGGCTTCAAGTCCAGTGCTTCTTTCATCATCCCACACCATCTCTCTATTAAATAATAAACATATTCCAAAAGTTAAGGAAAGCTAAGCTGCAGTTCAACTTGGTCTAAGTAATCACATTTTCCAAATCAGTAGCTTCTTAACTAAAGAGTTTCATTATAATTTAAGATAGATACAGGGATTGGATCTATGATATCACTAGCACAGGGGACTCCTAGATGAGGAAACCCACCCTTAGAACATACGTCATCACCATCCCTGTAATTTTGAGCCTCCTCAAGTTCTGAAAAATTAAGTGACTTGCCCAGCATCACAAAGTCAATGTGTCAAAGGCAGAATTTAATCCAGGTCTTTCTAGACTTCAAGGTTACCACAGCCAGAGCCAGAGCTCATCATACCCCCAAGTGCTACCCAAACAAGATTAAATGTAAATGGAAAATACTTACTAAAATAAATAAAAGTACAATAAAACATAGATAACATTGCATTTTTAAAACTAAGTCAATAGAGTGGCTAGGTGGTTCAGTGGATAGAGCACCAGGTTAAAATCTGACCTCAGACACTTCCTAGCTGTGTGACCCTTGGACAAGTCACTAAAGCCTGATTGGCTAGAGCTTTGCACTCTTCTGTTGTAGAGTTGATACTAAGACAAAAGTGAGAGTTAAAAAAAAAAACTAAGTCAATAGGCCACCTACAGAGATACATATGTAGTATAGTGCCCCCCATTTCTATTTGAGTTTGATACTACATTACACTTTGATGTCCCTTTACTGTCACTTACAAATAAGTTATTCTGTCATTCTCTGTCCCTTGTTCTCACCGATATCATCTTACTCAAGCCCTTTCTGAGTGCTCTGCCAGAAGAACCTTGCAGATTTGCGCAGGAAAACCTGGTTTATATTGAACAGTCCCATACAGAGAACAGAGGCCAACCTCTGGAATTCAGTCCACGTTGCCCTTACTAAAATTCTATGGTCACCACTAACAGTATCCTGCCACACATGCCCCTCAATCCCATCTTCACTTTCCATTTGATGGAGATCTCCTTCTAGAAGTGCATCACCCTTCTACCCCAAACCAAACATCTAGGACCACATATCCAGTATCCTTATTAACCACCTCCCACCTTTGAATGGTAGGATAAGTCTGACTTGCTGACATTCCCCACCTTGTCACCAAACCTAACACAGCCTATTCTAATCCTGCTTTTGCCAGAATCCACCTATCAAGTTTTTCCCTTCCTATCCAATCCAATGCAAAAAATGTTTTTAAGCACCTACCTAAGAAACTGAACCAGGTACAGAGATAATCCATTAGCAAAATTGCTTTTTCTCTTTTCTTTATATATATATTAATCTGGCATAAGCTAGGTGTTTCTTAAATGTTTATTGACTAACTGATTTCTAGGCATACAAAAACAAAATTGAAAAGAACACAACCCCTAGGAATTTACATTCTATTGAGAGATTATAACATGTAAAAAAGAAGAATACTGTATATATAAGCAATAGATGGTGTTGGCAAGCAAGGCAGGATGTATGAAGGAACAGGAAAGGGGAAGAGAATTTCTCAAAGAATTTCCACTGGGTGTTCACAATTTTTTAATTATTTATCTCTGTTTAGGACATTTTCTCCTTCACCTGGGAACTCAAATTTGGCTAAAATATTCTGGGGAATTTTCATTTTGGAATTTCTTTTAGAAGGTGATCAGTGGATTCTTTCCATTTCTATTTTATCTTCTGGTTCTAGAATATTCCTTTTTTGTGTGTGCTCACTCTGTCCTCCAGTTAAAAGTTTTCTTTTTAAAAGACCATATACCAAAAAGAACTCAACCATCAGAGATTTGAAAATAAAGATTTCCCATGCTTTGCCTGGGGCTTCTTGTGAGCTAGTATCTCAAGAATAATCTACCCCCCAAAAATTGTGCTCAATTCATGAAATGCACTGCAATTATTTCAAGTAAATGTTGTTTGAAGTTGGTCATTTGCACTGTCAATATTCCAATAATTTTCATAAAATCTCAATACTTTAAATTTACTTCCCTGACAGCTTTGTCTCCCAAATGATGATGTAGAAAGAATTGACAGAGATTGAAATGGTCATCCAGATTTTAATATAATGCCACACACAAACTAAGAAAACATTTAAACCAATAATCCTAATAAAGACAGCAGTTTTAAAGGTGGCTAGATAACAGGTCAGGAGATTAAAAGGGGTACTTTACTGGCTCTGAGTGCAAGATTCTATTGTAAAATTAGGGCATTGCACAAATGGGGCTTTGGATCCCAGGTCCCAGAGCAAGGAGGAGCACTAGCACACTAGAGCTCACAGCCACAGGGGAAGAGGGAACCTGGTCACATTTCTAGGGTAGAAAAAGTGCTTGTGGTCATTCACAGACCAGAGCAGAGCCAAGAGAACAATGACCACACTTCAACCTTAGATTATACTGCCTTGGAAGAATGGGAAATTTACAAGTCCCCAAAATTAACTCAGAAAAGAGCAACATAAAAAAAAGTTGAAACTTGGGACAGTGCCCCCTCTGCCCCAGGAGTAGAGCCCAACTTTAACATGAAGTTAAAAGTCAAGAAATAGATTATAAAAATGAGCAAACAACAACAGCAACAACAGACCCTAGAAAGTTACTATGATGGCAGGAAAGATGGAAAAAAATGTCAAGTTTTTAAAAAATGAAAGTCAATCATTGTTTTTACATATATTTGGGAAAAAACATTTTTTAAAAAGAAAGAAAGGGAACATCAGAAAAAAATAAATAAATGATGGTCACCATGACCTGCCACTGTAAAAAGGAAGGAAGGGAGGCAACAGCAATATGACTGATTTCCTTTCTATCAGCAATCTATTAGAGAATTAGTAAAAAAAAAAGTCAATTCAGAAGATAAAAAAGGAGTAGAGCTCAACTGATCAGGAGAAGATAAAGGAAGGGTACAACAAGACCTCACCATTCATACATCTCAGATGGTTACCAGTTCTGTCTCTACCTCCCCAGATAAACCTCACCCCAACATTGGTAGCCACTCAGTCTCATCCAGAATGCCTCCATTCAGCATATAGAAGACATCTGGAATATTGCTCTGACTCCAAACTCCAATAATCTCTTATCCATTCGCCAAAGTTAAAATCTCTTCCTAAGGTCAAAGAGGAGGATTCTGAGTAAATCACTGCCTGGACGAGCTGACATTTATTTCCTATCCTTATCTCAATGCCTGGGACATATGCACATGACCATTTATAGGGGGAGTAAGAAAAAAACAATTGGTAGAAGGAAAGGCTTCCTAGAGATGATAGCATCTTGAAAGATTCTAAGAAATAGAGGTAATGAAGACATGGGGGGACAGCCCATACAAATGTCCAGACTAGCCATCTGGACTCATCCACTCCTAACCAAATAGAGAAGTAAAACACAACCTTAAATTTTTTGTTTTACAATTAAAACTATGTAATGTCAGGTGATAACTATGGACCCTAAAGTTCTTCACTTTCCCTTCAAACAAGAAAGAAAAGAGGAATCGATATAGTGGCAAAATCTTCAAGGATTAAATAAAACACAATTAAAGAATTTGTAATATCAGGTGTCACTATGAACCCTGAGGTCCTTCACTTGCCCTTCAAACAAGAAAGAGGAGATAAATAGATGGTGTCAAAATCTTCACAGATTCTATTAACCCTCTAGATGATTTAGAGATAAATTTTTTTTTCTAGAGTTTCTTCATTCTCTCTTCTTTCTCTTCCCCCAATCCCCTCTTCAGGATCTGGGAAGATGGGGAGAAAGGTAAAGAAAGGATTTAGTTCCAAGACCCCCACTGCTTCCAGAGAGTCAGACACCTGAGTCACAAAGGGAAACATAAAGACAGGCTCATGGTCTGAAGGGCAAACAAAAAGAAAAAAAATCCAATACTCACATTGCCTTCCCTCTCCTAATCTGTATGGGCTTCTTAAGGGGTAAGATAAGCCAAAAGTATATATTGCAGTAAATTTAACAAGAGTCTAAGTTATTTCTCCATTAGATCCTAAACACAGCCTCACCCATCTGTCAGGGTCCTGTCAAAATATTTATTTACATATTTATTTATTTCCTCTTCTTTCCTTAAACACTAATTGACAGATAAAATGTATATTTGATTTCCTTAGAAAAAAGATTTACCCAAGTCATGTAGTAAGATACAGTTTAATATATATATTTTTATTTTTCTCAGCTCACCATTTTCAATTTTGCCACATTTATGTTGGTTGTGGTTTGGTATTATTCTAGAAATTGTAGCTCTCTGCGAATTTTCTTTCATCAATTATTGACATTCTTCAATTAAAGGTCACACACTTCTCAGCACCTGTTTGGGTGCCTCCAACAGAAGAGAAATGCCCATCTATGGCTAGATCAGCACAATATTGATGCACCTAAATGATAATAGAAAAAAGTCAGACATCTCCCTGGATGACTTCCATGCAAATACACATGTCCAACCATCCCTCTGCTCAGTGGTGTGTTGGCAAAACTTCTGATGCCTTGACAGAATCTTTCATTTGTCAGACAAATATTTTGGCATCCTATAGATATGGCCCCAGTGCCATACAGCTCTATATACATACCCATGCATGCTTGCACACACACATATAAATCTCTCTTTGACCCCATCATGTACATATTTTGAAAAGTTTGTTAGAAGAACCAGCCTGGTAATAATTCACTGTGCCTCATGTATAATGAGCAGAAATTCACGGGCCTTTATGATGAATTGCCAGGGTAACACAGGGACATCTTGTTTGCATTTCAATGCAAGCAAGTGTCAGATTCTTATTTCACTACTCGCCAACACATTAGTGAATGGTTTTTAATTTCTTTTTTTTCCTTCTCCCATAGCAAAGATCCATGGAGACCTCTTTGCTCTTGCCACTTTCATCTGGAGCAAGGTTGTATTATTTTAAAATGCTCTACTGTCTCGGACTCTACTCGAAATTTTGCTGAATTGACAAACTAAATAACACACCACCAGCAGGTCTATCTGGCTTCATTTTCTCAAAATAAAATTTTTCTTACTCTCATTAAACTTGCTTTAGAAGATGCTTTGTGGGTATTTGTGACTTTTTTTCACTTGACTTGTAAAATGATTTTTTTTCTCAGGACGCATATTGGTGCTTTCAAGAGGAGGCATACTACCTAACACAGCAGACCACCATACGAATTGTATTTTTCCCAAGGAAATTGCCTTCTATTTTGAAAGTGGCTGCCTCTTCCTTGGACCCTTTGTGATCATACTTTCCTACACAGGTACCCTCATTTATTCCATATCACTTACCCAGAAAACAGGTTCAGCTCTTAGATAGTTAATTGAGAGACTATGAAGATTAACCTGGTTATCTTTTTCACCCCAAAACATATAAAGATGAAATATATTTCTAAAATTTTTCACTTCAAAACCTTTGTGTTTTAATTGTCTAACAGGCTGAAAAATCTGGTATAAAACATTCTACAAGGAATAATCCTGATCCAAAATGATATCATTCATGTTTCAGTCATATTCAGTCTAAATATGGAATCTAGAATATTCTAATTAATTTGACCAGACAGAGATTTGATATCAGTGGACACTTTCTCCAATTCTTTTATTTACATATGAGAAAACTATGTCTCAAAGTGACTTGTCCAAGGTCACAGTGACCTTAGAGATGTGCGATCTAGAATTCAAGCCAAGATGCTCTGATCCCAAATTCAGTACACTTTTCACTGTATTTGAGTGTGCATTTAGAAGATTTTGCAATCAGAATCCAAAATCACATTGACTTTGATGAACTGGAATGTATGAAAAAGATTAAAAATTTGGGGAAAGGTCAAAGGTAGGATTTCATAGGTTCCTTTGAACATAGTTAGACAATAGATTAAGTCTCTCAACACATAAGTCTTGTACAGACACTAACAGATGTACAACAAACTGTATCACTTCCCATACTCATACTGTTTTGAGGCACTACAGGTGACCACTGTGATTCCAACAACATCCCCTCTATCCCTCCATGGAAAGCAATGTTGATTTGTAGTTGATAATTAAAATTCTTTCCATCCTATAGTTCTCATCCCTGCTACTAGAACAAATTAGACCAAGGAAGCCCAGGTAGAGCCTGGCATGTAGAACTGGATTTCATTATTGTTATTTATAATAAATATTCATAGTACTTTGCTACTTCTCCAGAGAGTAGGATAAAAATTCACCGTCCTCAGGTAAGGAAAACATACTTCCTAGTTAGCTGCCCACCAGAATTCAAAGTGTGAAGGCTAAATAATCTCATTCTGCTTTGCTTTATTTGGCTTAGCACAGAGAAAATGAAAGTAAATTATCAATGGTTATGTATGTCTTATGTATTCTTTTCCATCTTGTAAAAATTAAAATTAATTCTTAATAATAAAAATATTATATTTTAAGGGATTTATTAATGATCATTAGAAATAAAGGAGTGAGGGATACTAAATAAATACAATGTGCCTATGGCTGATTAGCCATTTCAAAATCCCCACTCACTACCACCATGCTCGACAACAGGGCCAAAAAGAGTGAAAGTAGGACCACCCACTCGCTAATATGCTCTGTCTATAGGAAGTACATAATGACAGAAAGTCAGTGGACTCCCAGAAAATGTAGTTCTCTTTTAGGGTAACAGATTTTTAATTATACATTCCCCCCCACCGAGATCCATGGAAGACTGGTCTCTCCAATGGATCTTATAAACCTAACCAACATTTAAATTACAATAATTTGGGGATAAAAGGAAAAGAGAACAAAACCAATGATTTCTAGGTGCAACAAAAAGTCAGTTAGGGGGCAGAACCCTTCAGCATAAGAGTATACATACAAAACAAATGCATTCAATCCCACACAGTTCAAATCACCACATCCCAAAGTTCACTCTGGATCTTTTGGTGCAGTGTGTGGTCTGTGGAGGCATCTTCATGGTACCTTCTCCAAACAGTTCACTTTCTGGATTTGGAGAGGTAACATATTTCTTATCCTAAAATTACTCTCAAAAATAATTTAAACTTTGCATTTTCGAATAATAATATATTTCTCCTTGAAGAGGGTGTTGAAAAATACAGGGATCACTTCAGGATACATGGCTGAGTTATGAGGTATATGAATCAATTGGCAAGAGAAATCAAATACATCAAAAAATCCAAATAAAAGAGAAAAGATAACTTCTGAATGAAATATAGACTATCAAAGTCTTATGTGTAAAAGTTTTAAGTAAAGGAAAATAAATCTATACAGGTTCTTGAATCAGGGCCCAATTAAAGTAATTTCTATCCCACAAGTCTGTAGGACAAATGTAGTAATATTTCACTTACCCATTTGCAGCCAAGACTACAGGGAGTTGCCGTACTATAAGAGAAAAAATAGGACTAGATTTTTGTGTGATAGGGAAGTGGCATTTCCTAGTCTGATTTTACCTTCACTATCAGAGATAGGGGGAGCCAGGATGATAGCCAAACTTCTGTACTTGTCTGTGAATATTTCACAAAGAGTGTGGATACAAGGCGTCCTGCATCTTAACATATTTGAAGAGCCACAACCTTGAGTCTCATACTAGGTACAAGTCCTTTCATATTGGCTTAGAAGTCCATCAATCTTACCTGGATTGGTTTGATCTTTTTTGACCTTATGCTTGATTGGCACTATGCATGTAGCCTTGTACTTCTTTGGGACTGTGCAATGGTTATTTTTGTATTACCTTCTCCTGGAATCAGACAGAATCATTAAGCAAAGTTCCATAATTTTTTAAACAATCAATGGCATCATTTTTATAGTCTAAAGCTTTTGGGGTATGCATTGGCTTTAGGACAAATGTATTTTAAACTTATATTACTGCGAGATCAAAAAAGTTAAAGAAAATCTCAATACTGTTGACATGCTTCAAATACAAAATGTAGAGAAAAAATAAAACTAAAATGTTAATTGCACATGCAAACAAAAGCAATAATAAAAAAGTTTTTAAAATAAAAAATGTATAGCTTACAATCATTGACACACTGTATCAGCTAAGGGAAGGTAGAATACAAAGGTTTCTCACCAAAAAATGAGATCCATTTCCTCTTCAATTTAACCATGATCCACTCTGTGTGAGTTCAAGTGGATTTCACAAAGTTAACATTTTTTATAAAGAACAGTAGTACAACATGTAATGCACATTCAAAAGGTATCAAAATCCCCAAAATCCATTTAATTACAATAGAAAATAAACCCATTATCATTAGGATTCACATGAATCTGCTATATGACATTTAAAATTAATAAGATACTTGTCACAAGTTTTTGAGGTGTAGCAATCTTACAACCTTGGCTAAGATATTTTTAAAAATCTATTACTGCCATCATTACAAAAATGTAGAGGAGTCTAGAAAAAAAACAAATCTCTGTACTATTGATGTTAGATCTAAAAAATGTCACCAAGAATCTATATAATTCTGGTTGAAGGGTAGAATAGGCTGACAAGTTACAAAAGAGAGATGCTCCCTCTTGAGAGCTATCTGGGGGTACCATGCCCTGGGATCAATTTTCCAGCTCCTTCAGTATGAGACTATTATGTCCCAACCATTCACATTTTTACAAATGCAGAGGTGGGGATTATAATAGTGCTTCACTTCAGCTATTAAAATGGACTCTTTACCTCTTGTTACAAAAAACTCAGAGGTAGGCAAAATGATCAGTCAGGAGTTGTTGAAAGAAAAAAATCTAAAATCATGTCTAAAGACCCCTTAAAATTAATTTTAGATATTTAACTAATGAAATTCTTCAAAGATTATTAGCCAGGTTCAGTCCATTGTGACAGAGGCTGGCACTTAAGAAAAAGTGTAAGAAATATGACTTGGGAGACAGTAACACTGAATTGGATGTGATATAATACAGAACAAACTGAAGGAGAAAGAGGCAATAAAATGCTATTATCACATATGCTTTATCCATCCTTGAGAATCTCATAACACAACCAATACCATCTATTGAGAAGACTTGGTACCAGTACTGGTTTGAGTTCTATAGGGTAGCAAATAACATGAGAATTTATAAGAACCCAGACTAGTACTAAACATAAGACTGGACACATGATAAAAAAAAAAAAACTTACCCAAATCAGGAAAACCTCTAAGCCCATTAAGACAATCCCTGACTGGAAGGAAAAAAAACTGATACAAGTCCACAAACCCCAGTAAATGTAGATGAGAAACATCCAAGATGCTATTAGAACATCTTACCCAAACAAAAATTATTGCATGAAACTGAAATAGAATAATGCCCAAGACAGATAGTATAAATTTGGGTTAGTTAGATCAGGGAGGATTAGTGTAGCCTGTGAAACACAGGAGAAGCAGTTCCTTGTGGAACCAGGGAGTTTATTTGGGTGGATTTAGAATCCCTTAGAATTAGTAAACATGTATACAAATCTCCATCTCAAGCCTAGACTAAAATATCATTAACCTCTACAATCAACCACATGGGAATATAATAATTGCCTTACAATCACACATTAAGAAAGATACCTACATTCATTACATTAAAAAAAAAAAATTTCTCTTGCACACATGAAGATGGCACAAACATCCTGCATGAAGTTTCGCTCAAATTCATCAACCTATTCACTCACTCACACACACACACACAGAGGTTAATCTTACATACATGCATGATCCTGTAGTTCTGGATACCTGAGATCATCTTTTAAGGTGAGACAACAGGCAAGAGAGTGGGGACCTCCCTTCTCAAAGCAGGGTTCGGGGAGACAGCTGATGTTTAGGGTTGGCTCAGAGAGTGGAGAGGGGGTTTGAAGATTTTCCCCCTTCTGCCTTCCCTTCTTAACTAAAACTGCTCTCCCCAATTCAAACAATAATGTCAACTCAATCAGGTAATACAAAAGGAGTAATGGGCAGGGAAGAATGGGAAAAGAATGTGGGGAAAAGGGGTCTCTGTCTCTATCTAAAACCCTTTCCCCTCCCTCCTTGAGTTTGGGGGGAACTCAGGCCTTGGCAGCTTGAGTCCCCTGAGAGAAAGTCAAGTTGACTCACCCCTGGGCAACAGGAGCTGAGGTAGTCTTCTCAGGTTTCTCTTCAGAAAGTCCCTTCATTGGGAAGTGTTGGGGGGAAAGATTTCAGTCACCAGCAGGAAAAGTGGGTAACCCTCAGGAAAAAGTCTTTTCCCACCTTCTGTCCTCAGCTTCTCAAGATTGAGAGCAACTCCTCTACTAGCCAGAGTCTTCTCCTTCTCCAGATTCCCACCTCCTGGGGCCCCTCCCCATTCAATGTGATCAGTTTCACACGCTCTTCAGTCTGGCACTTTTTCTTAAATGCCAGCCTCTGTCACACCATCCATCATCTATGTGACAATTAAGAAATGCAAAATTTAAAAAATGCTGTTTTTATGGGCTTCTTCAATAATATTTGTTCAGCATAGTAACAGGAGAAAGGTAACAATATAATAGTAGTTAAAACACAGTAGATTAAAATGATTCAGTGTAAGAAAATTGTATTGAATACATTAATATGTGAATTTAAAACAACAGAATTAAATCTTAAAGCAGATAATCAGCAAAATACAATAAAATACAGAGACTTTCATAAAACAATAGAGTCTGAAAAGGCTTAACATTTTCACCTCCAAATTCTTTAAAGTTCCTTTCTCTATCCATTCAGATTCCTTTTGTCACACTTCTGGAATCTCCCATAGTGAGGGAGAACATGGTTTTGAGGAATCCCAAACTGGATGAATCTTAGTGACTGGGCAGACCCAAATGGCAAAGGGTTGTAGAGAGATAAATTTCTCCCCTGAATCTCAGACAAGATAATTGAAAAGACCAGTGCACTGTAAATCTTAAAACTGCTCAGACTCTACCTTGGAACATTTGGTTAAGGCTATTCCCCATTTAAACAATGGAGGTACTTGATCAAGAATGTATTGGGAACTTTAACATTACTCCACCCATACTTAAACGGTGCTTTAGGGGAAGATAAGGCTGTAAACTCCTAATGGAACAATGAAAAAGTCCTCAACTCATACTTATAGTAAAACTAGAACCTTAAGGTAGGTCTATTTTTAGATCTAATACAAAAGGGTGCTAAGTACCTATAAAGGTTAAATTAATTACTAAAAGGTCAAGCCACTTACAAAAGGCAAGCTTAACAAAAGAGGTGTGAAGTTTTAGTCTACTCAGAGAAGGTGATAACAAAGGAAGATGTGAATTAAGAATGGTCAATCCTGTGGAAAGCATCTACTGTGATTGGTAGATGTGAAAATTTAGGGGAGGTGACACAAGAGAAAATTTCTTTAAAAGGAAGGGACTTATTGAATTTGGGGGTTGCAGTTTTTAGTTGAGTTTAGAAGCTGAATTGGAGGGTCTCTCTGAACACTAGAGTTTTGCTTGGCTAGGACAACCCAGGAGACTGGATAGGCAGCAGTATTATCAATGTCAGAGTTAGCAGTGAGGAACTGAGGAACATGGGCTCAGCAGATGAGCGAGAGAAGTGACTTATCTCTTCACCAAGAGTCCCCTGGGTGAAAATAGCCTGGCCAATAGGGAGAGAAACCAGCAAAAAGTAGGGAAAGAAAAAGGCAGCAGATCCCAAGAGAGTTTGGAGTTTGCGAGTGTGGGTTGGCTGGGCAAAAAGCCTTGGCAGGAGAAATGTGGCTTAAAAATATTATCTAGGCTATCTTAAAAAATTGAGAGGTTCTTCTCTGACTAGTGGTTGCCATCAATGTAAAAATTAAAATTAAATCTCAATAGTAAAAACATTATATTTTAAGGGATTTATTAATGATCAATAGAAATAAAGGAATGAGGGATACAAAATAAATACAATGTGCCCATGACTAATTAGCCATTTTAAATCCCCACTCATCACCACCATGCTTACCAACAGGGCCAAAAAGAGCAAAAGTAGGACCACCCAGTCATTAATATCCTCTGTCTACAAAAAGTACATAATGATAGGAAGTCAGTGGGCCCCCAGGAAATGTAGTTCTTTTTTAGAGTAATAGATTTTCAATTATACAATCTTTGATTTGCTCTATTTCATCCTGTGGATTAATTTTAATTATAGATCCCTTGCCCCACCCCAAAGAAATTTCAAAAAGATATCCCTTCAATCCCCTAATCCAATAAATGTCTTTAATAAGTACCCCAGGATAAGCCTTTCCTTGAGACATCCTAGATCAGAATAATAGAAATGGACTTGGAATTCATATCCCATCTCTGCTGCTTACAAGTTATGAGATATTGGACAGATTACTTCACATATGACTCCTCTTCTGTAGGTAAGAGTAACACTATTGGCGATCACTGGAGAAATCAGAATTGACTGGCCCATCCTCAGTCATTTCTGCTCCTTCCTCCTAGCTGGGTAGGGACAACAATAAATCCTTTTCGATCTTTGCCTATCACCTCTTTGGGGAGTGATTAAAAGAATGACCTTTTCTCACTGCTTTCTCCTTTCCCCACCCCTGTTCTCTCTAAGCAGCCACACCTGTTCCAACTATTAGCTAACTTTTTAGAATAAGATAAATATAATATAACAATCCTTAGGCCCACAGAGTCTCCTCTTTTGCTCTTTTTTGGAATTTGCATTTAGGTGCAAAGTTATTAGTATAATCACAATAAGTGAAAGTATATGGTTAGGAAAATTCCTAACATCCAGGAGGAGATTTAACTTTTTATCCTAATTTAAATCTTTATGCATCTCTACCTAAGCCATCTCTCTATTGAGGCAAGAATGAAATATGGGAAACTTTGAGGTAAGAGAATTAAGCAGAGCATATTATAGTGTCTATTATTGGAGAAACACAAGGAAGGGAAGATGGGGAAATATAAATTAAAATATAAAATAAATAAAATAAAATATGTGAAATATTTTAAAATAACTTTTTAGAACACCTCTCAGGGTTTGAAAAAGTGAATGTTAGCTTCAGCTGAAGTTCAGAGTTACAGGATACCTCCCCTCAATCTCTTTCTTCTCTGACACACACATCCACCCTCCTCTTTTTGCTTTTCTGTCAATTGTTGCCTCTTGTGTCATCCATGCTTTCATACATAGTTCAAGTCCTTGGTGAAGCTGGGGACATTTGTGTTCTCCCTGTAAATGTCTTCAATCTCTTCTCTCACTAGCTATATGAGTCTTTTTTTTTTCAAATCTTCTAGTTGAGAACTAAGTCTACTTTCCAATATAAAGATTATAATAGTTCAGATCACTCTCATGGCTGAGAAAGAATGCTTTTTCTTCTGAACTACAAATCCCATAAAGTCAGTCAATTTTCAAATCTCTATTGCATTCCTCCTCATGGTAATGGAAAAAGTACTTAAAAGAGCAATGCTTAAGCCAATTGGAATCTCAAGAGAACTTTTCTGGTTTGGGGATATGGACAAAGAATTCAAACTGCACCTAGCCAGCTCCCTAAAGATAATAAATATTTAACAAGGAAAAGAATATTGATTACAAAATGGGAAAGGGGGCGCTTCTTTAGAGTATTCACAGATATCCAATCCAACTGCACAGAATCTTTGGGCACCTAGCTTGTAGCCATAATAACTCAAGGACTGATAAGATGAGAGAATGAGAGAACCCCAGCTGGTTACAGAACCAGAAAAACTGATGAACCAGAAGTTACTAAGCTAAAACTAAATGGAAATACAAAATGGTGGCCCACTCATCTCTCACCATAGATTGACCAATTCAGTCAAGACACTGTGCCCTGCAAGGAACCAACCCAGCTGAGCATCAGAGTAATTCATCCATCATCACATCCTACAGCAAATTTTATAAGGACTCCATGAAGGCAAATGGAGGCAGGAGGTATTCTTTCACCACATATAGTCTTTAGACATGTGCCTGATTACATTTGTACTTTAAATTTGGACCCACTCTCTCCAGGCATTTTGTATGGGCAAGGAGGAGAATGCATCCCTGGTTTGGGCGAAGAATGCTTTTGGTGGTGTTGTGGGAGAAACACACCCAAATTTAAAACAGGGTTTCACCTCAAGAATAGGAGACTCAAACTCCATTCAAACCAGAAGACAAGAATTTTATTTGAAGTGGTTTGGTTGATTCTTATTACCATCTCCAAGTCCATTCTACCTAATTTTGTCATTGTTCAGTTATTTCAGTCATGCCCAACTCTTTGTGATTTCATTGGGAATTTTCTTGGCAAAGATACCAAAGTGGTTTGTCATTTCCTTCCCCAGCTCATTTTACAGATAAGGAAACTGAGGCAAACAAAGTTAAATGACTTGCCCAGGCTCACACAGCTAATAAATGTCAGAGGCCAGATTTAAACTCAGGAAGATGAGTCTTCCTGAATCTAAGCCTGTTACTCTAACTGTTGTGCAACTGAGCAGCCCATTCTATCCAAAGCACTACCTATATAAGCTATTATTCTTTAGGGCCATCCTGGTATAGTTGAGCAAGCATTGGACCAAGAGTGAGACCCAAATTCAAGCCCAAATTGTGGCTCTAATTTGTGTGATCTTGGATAAGCCCCTTACTCATTATGAGCCTCCATTTCCTTATCTACACAAGAATATAATGTCTTCCCTGAATACCTATGGGTATCAAGATTATTGAAATAATTGTCCCTTGTAGATAGAAAGTATAAGAATGGACACTAAATAATCTCTTAGGTTTCTTCTGGCTATGAGATGGCAGAGGTAGCTCAATGGTGCAATGGGTAAAGGGTTGAGCCTGGAGTCAGGAAGACTTGAGCTCAAATCCAGCCTTGGATACTTCCCATCTGTGTAATTCTAGGCAAGTCATTTAACATCAGCCTGCCTCAGTTTCCTCAGCTTAAAATGGGGATATCGTAGCACCCATTTTCCCAGGGTAGGGTTGTTGTGAGGATCACCTCTTTGAATTGTTTAGCTCATGACCTGGCATGGAAGAGGCACTATATAAATGCCAGCTACCTTTGCTTCTCTCTTTAGTCATCCAGAGAGTGTTGGCTTTGCTATGGTCCTTCCAATAAATACGAAATGTTGAAGACAGTGCCTTTTTCATTTTTGGAAAGAAAAAAGGAAGTGTCAGGTGCTAGGGAAAAATTTCCCCAAATCCCTTTTGCTCTGCTTAGCTACAACAAGGCCACATAATTATCTCAAACATCAAGGGCTATGGGTTTGTTGGAGAGTCACCTCACATCTGTCGAGTTTAATGTCATTCTGAGACAGCGCTGATTAAGTAACTGAGCAGCAGCTCCAATTAACATTTTAAAGATGGCACTCCAAATTGGACATGGAGGCTTGTAAAGGAGAGGTTATGGAAATTGGAGCAGGCACAATTACAAATTCCTCAGGTCACAATCAGCTTGTTCCTAATGTTATAAATAAAAGCCTGGGCAGGCCAACATACTGCTGCCATCCTGTTTACAGGGAGACAGGCTGAGTGCCAGATAGCCAGGAGTCCTCCCATGGATGAATTTCCTTGGGTTTGAAATTTCCAGTCTTAATTTAATCCTTCCCCAGATACTCTTGGATGTATATTGGTATGCCACTTTCTCTATAGCAGTTTCTTCTCTGTTTGGCTAATTCTTATCTTCAAAATTTGACCTTCTTGCTAAAACACCAAAACAAAAACAAACAAAAAAAATTTAATGTATACCTTTCCTAATTCTATAGAAGCAACAATAGAAAAGAACTGAGTTCTAGTTCTGATTCTTCCTTAGCTTTGTGACTTTGGGCAATCCACTTCTTTCTAGGCCTCTGTTTCCTCCTTTGTAAGGTGAATGGATTGAATTTTGTTCAGTTGTTTCAGTCATGTCTGACTCTTCATGACCCCATTTGTAGTTTTCTTGGCAAGGATACTGAAATGGATTACCTTTTCCTTCTTCAGCTCATTTTCCTGAGAAAGAATAGAAGCAAACAGGGTTACACAGCTAAGTAGTGTCTAAGGACAAATTTGAACTCAGATCTTCCTGCTCCAGGTCCAGCATTCTATCCACTCTGCCCCTAGCTGCCTTGAGTTGAATTCAATGATCTTTTTCAGCTATCAGTTTCTAGGATTATAACTACTCCCCTACTAACACTAGCCTCAGATCTCCAGATTATTGTCTCTGCCATAAATGACAAAATAATCCAGGCATAGAATCAGACAGAAAGGGACATCCAGATAATAAAAATATATGATTTGTTTGTATATCAACTTTTAATTTATAAAACACATTCATTCTTGTAGCTCCCTGGCACCGAGCACAAGATTTTCTTTAGATATCAAATTCAGTCCTAAATGTGTTGAATTGAACTAGATCTATGTATGACTTCTTTGAATCCATGACCATGTCATTCCTCTACTTCCTTTGGTTCCCCATTCCCCCAGAGGCAAGGAGTTCTGTCCTTCTGTTTAATTTTAAAGAACTTTATAACCTTAGACATTAATTCCCTCCCTATCAGCCTGCATGGGGGTGGGTCCAGTTAGTTGGCTCAGTGGATTCAGAGCCAGACCCTGAGGCAGGAAGTCCTTTGTTCAAATCTGGCCTCAGACATTTCCTAGCTGTGCGATCCTGGGCAAGTCACTTAATCCCCATTGCCTAGCCTTTACTGCTCTTCTGCCTTGGAACCAACATGCAGTGTTGATTCCAAGATGGAAGGTGAGGGTTTAAAAAAAATAAATCAGCCTGCAGCCAACATTCAGGTGACTAATTTTTCATTCAGATTGTCTAGACACTTTCTCAAATGATAAGCACAAAGTCCATCCCTAGAACCTAGCGGGGCTTGCTTTCCACTAGGCAGCATTCAAGAATCCAGACTTCATGTCAACTCCATAATGAGATACTAGTGGAGATGCCTTTTTACACAGAGCGAAACTGTCTGAACTAGGCTAGAATCTAAAGCAATGCCTGATTCTATCTGAATGATGGTCCACACTAACAATGGTGCAAATAAATGATAACTGCCTAAGAAGAGAGCTAATGGCACAGAGAGGGGAACCTTGTCTCTGGATGGCTCATAAAAGACCCAAAATGTTCAGTTTTAGACTTAACCTAAACCAATAATTATACTATTTAAGGGTTCATTTCTCTTACGTCCTTCCCCCACACCCCACCCTGCCAAAAAAATAAAAAAGATTAATCCATTTTCTGTCTGTCAAATGACTAGCCTATTTTCTTTCTTCTGGTCTTGGTTTCCATGTGCACCATTTGGTTAGTTCATGGCGCAGTTGATTAATAGCTGTGACAAGTACTCTATCAAGAACACTAGTACTCTGCAGAAGGAATTGATGAGGAAGTAGAATGTGCTTAATCTTGAATCTTTAAAATGTACTATGCTAACATTAAAGAGCAAAAGAAATGTGGTTTAATATTATTTGATCTTATTCTTTGAAAATGCTTAGAACTCTGATTAATGAGAGTTGAATATGAGGACAGGGTCCCATATTGCTCCTTCTAGATGCCCCAGCACCTCAAATAGTGCTTTGAACAAAGGAAAAGGCTATATTGTACAAGAGAAGAAAATTTGATTTGAATTCATAAGATTGATTCAAATGCCATCTCTACCATTTATTGACCATGTGACATTGGCCAAGATCTCATCAGCCTCATTACCCACTTTGCCAATACCTTCTGACCCTCTGATTGAAGAGTGGAGCCACGAACCCCAAATCTTCCACTTAAGGATAGACCTCAACTGAGACTATCTCCTCATCTCTCACCTGGCTACACTGCTCTGAGACATCTCTGGTGTCTCTACCATGTCCCTTCCCAGCCTTCTCTCCACCTTTTTAGCTTCCTTTTGAGTGTTGCCTTCCTGCATTAGATTTTAAGCTGTTCATGGACAGGAACTGCCTTTATTTTTTTGTTTTTGTATCTCCAGAGGCTGCTAGGTGGCACAGCAGATAGAGCACTAGGCTTGAAGTCAGGAACACTCATATCCAGGAGTTCAAGTACAGCTTTAGATGCTTATCTGGCTGTGTGACTCTGGGCAATTCATTTAACCCTGTTGGCCTCAGTTCCTCATTTATAAAATGAGCTAGAGAAGGACTTGGCAAAATCACTCCAGTGTCTCTGCCAAGAAAACCCCAAGTGGAGCCACAAAAAGTTGGACCTGCCTAAAACCATTAAATAACACTTAGCACAGTGCTCCGCACTGAGTAGGTTCTTTATAAATGTTTATCAATTTTTGACCCAACATCTCTAAGCCTTGGTTTCCTCATCTGTAAAATGAGTAATGTCATGCCATAGAGGTCCAGCCTTGGAGTCAGAGTTCTGCCCCAGATACCAGAAGAAGTCGCTTCCTCTCTCAATGATCCAGGCAACTCTCTAAGAGTCTAAGTGGCAGAAGAGTGGCCAGCCACCACTGGTGAAGGGAATCCCTATATCACAAGTTTCCCAGATACGAGGGCTGAGCCAGTGTATGTGGGAGGCATTAACAGGAAAGGATGATGAATGAGCTTTGCCTTTGGGAACAGAATCCAATGGGTTAACTGTACAGCTTGGGTGAGGAAGTAGGTCTGGGAACATTTCCTCAGAGATCAGCAGCAGCTCCCCTCCCCCAAGGACAACCTTGAGGCTTCTCCTCCCTTGAAGGGTATTGTCTGAAGGAGAGACCTTGGGAGAGTTGCCAGGGTCTTTTTTCTTACAGAAAAAGAAAGCTGTCTTTGAAATTCCTCAGGAGTACACAATACACAGCTTGCTCGGGTTCTGGAGAGGAGTCAAAGAGGAGCTGGAGAGATGGGGATGGGGGGGAGGTGTTAATATTGGCCTAATACCAGACACCCTCTCTTCTATTCCTTGAAGGGGAACTGCTGTTAGACCTCAGGACCCCAAATCATAGAATCACCAAAGTCAAGCAGGAGGGGACCTCAGAAGCCAGCTAATTCAAAGCCCACATTTTACAGATGAGGAAACTGAGGCCTTGAGTGAGTAAGTGACTTGCCCAGTGGCAGGTAGTAAGTATCACACAGCAGCTTAGTTGTTCACAGTATTGCTGCCCCACAAAATCACTTCAAATTTCACAATATACAGGTTATCTTCCAGGGTAAATGAGGAACCACATATAATAACTTTTATAAGTGGAATCAATTTAACACTTTAAATAATGCAAAGTGCCTCACATGCATTAACTCAGTTAAGCCTTCCAACAACTTTCAGAGACAGATGTAATGAGTATTTACTATTCCCATTTTACAGATGAGGAGCTGAGGGCTTAGAAGTATCAGTGACTTGCCCAGGGTAAACACAATTGACAAATGTCAAAAGAGATATTTTGAATCCAATTCTTCCTTATTCTAAGCCTAGTACCCTATCTACTAATTCAATCTATCTCATGGCATTAATAAAAGCAGCCATATATATACATATATATATATATAGGAGGGGTACTTGTTAGGTGTCCCCCAATAAGGAGATGATGTGTCCCTACTTGAACTTAGCTTAAGGAACCACTTAGGATACATGTGCCAGGCACCTTCTAGATCAGGACCAAAGCTAGAAACAGTTGCTGCCCCAGGGGCCAAAAGCATTTCTAGGCAAAAACAAAAATTTAAAAACTGCATCATCATCTCTCCTCACATACCAAACCTCTTAAGCTCATTCTCTTACTAGCTTTTTCTCAGACCAGATTCAAAGTCCTTCCAGGAAGCATGATCTCATGATATATGGATATCGTTTTCGGATTATTATTGCTTTTGTTCACTCCTTTCCAACTCTTTGTGGCCCCATTTGGAGTTTTCTTGACAAAGATGCTGGAGTGTTTTGCCATTTGTTTGTCCAGTTCATTTTATAGATGAGAAAACTGAGGCCAGATTTGAACTCAGGAAAATGAATCTTCTTGACTCCAGGCCCAGCACTCTATCCCTACCTGCCCCTTGGATATTATGTAAAGCAGTAATCCCTATTCCCAGCCAAGGGGGAAAAAAGCCATTCCTCTCTCTTAATCCATAGCAATCATACTTACAGATCAATAAATTTTAGATAAATGGCTATTTAGTTTTGTCTTGGTGGGATTGGAGTGGGTTGTTGTTTCTTTTAATGGGTATAACCAGACTACTAGCTGAGCCTGGAGCATCTTGTTGATGTGATTCCTAATCACTGAATTCAGATTTCCAAATTCCAAATTTCTGATGTGATACCTAATTGGAGAGAAGGCTGATGCTGTGTGCCTTTTTAAAAAACCCTTAACATCTGTCTAAGTATTAATTATAAGACAGAAAAATGGGAAAGGCTAGGCAATCCAGGATAAGTGACTGGCCTAGGTCACATAGCTGGGAGGTGTCTGAAGTCAAATTTGAACCCAAGTCCTTCTGACTCCAGGACTGACTCTTTATCCACTGAGCAACCCAGCTGCCCTGCACTGTGTGCTTTCTTAAGGGTGGAGTTGATACCAAATCTCTCAGAGAGAGGCACCTTGTCACCTCTAAACATATTGAAAAAGAGTGAGAAAAAGAAACAAAGAAGGAGGAGGAAGAGAGGGGAGGAAGAGAGGAGGAGGAGAAGAGGAGGAGAAGGAAGAGGAGGAGGACTACGTTGACAAGGAGAGAGGGAGGGAGGGAAAGAAAGAGGGAGGGAGAACCTTTGGAAAATCAGAGAAATACAGGAGAAACTAGCCCCTCAGCTTGCTTCTCAAGGGACTTCAGAAAGAGAATTTCCCCCTTGAATTGAGATCAAGGTGTCTCTTAGTTTAAAGATCTCTTGCTTCCATCAGGAAAGCTCATTCATTCTCTTATATATTTTCTGCAAATAACCTATACAACATTTTCAATTTCTACTTATTTGCTTTCTATTTGCCATTTACTTGGATAAATGAACTTACTTGTTATCTGTGATGTGTTTTTTTTTTTTAATAGAACTAATATTTCATAGGAAGAAACCAAGCTGGTAGGTGCAAGCTTAGGGCTACCTTCCTACCTTAAGAGTGATGGAAAAAAATGGTTTTGTGTACCTAAAATTTGTACATGAAGACCAGTAATATTCAGGTAACAAAAAATATATCATTTTAGTCCAATAATAATAAAGGTAGAAGTAAGTACCCAGCTGTGACTCTTCTATTCCTTTCAAAGTGAAAAATCACAGTAGGTATATTAAAATTTTTTGTTGATTCGATAGATTAATGATTTGATCAAAGTTATCCTAGAAAGTTCCCAGTTCTCAGCATCAAGTTGGAGAGTTGGGACATCATCCAAATATTCCTAAAATTTTGCTCTGGAAAATAGTACTAACAACAATCAAAGCTACTAAGAAGTGCCACTTGAGGAGATTATTGGTTCCCCTTTTGGAAGTAACATAGAAAGGATTCCTGTTCTGGTATAGATTGGACTGGCTGACCTTTGAAGTTCTTTCCACATCTTAGTCTAAGATTTTGATTCTGCTCCTGGTACCTTGAAAAGAGCTTCTATAAGGTAACTCCAGGAATGCTGGCATGCTGACACCTGGCATAAAAAAAAAATGGCTCTAGAAGGGATCTTAGAGGTCTTCTAGTCCCAACTTCTCTTTCTTCACATAAGAAAACAGAAAGATTGAGTGGCAAAAGCAATAAGTACTTGTGCCTGGATTCAGATACAAATCCTGTCTCAAAATTCAGCACATTTCTCCCTGCTCCATGGTGCCATCAAGATCATGTGATTGCTAGAGGGAAGACACAAGCTGAAAATAATAGGTTAATGGAGCAGAGTAAATATGCTTCAGTCAAAGTTACCCTAAGAGACAGAAATGGGTCAGCAATGAAAATGGAATTTCCAAAGACAAGTAACACAAGGAGATGTTTAAGGAGGCAATTTAGCACAGGGCAGCTTGCAGCCTTAGAGTCCTTGGAATCTTTCACTGCCAGAGAGAGCTGTCTGAACCAGGATTCCTGAAATAGGTAAGGTAAAGAACAGGAACGGGACAAGGTGTCCTATAAGCTAGGCTAGCCAAACCAATCTGTGGCAGAACTGCAGGCACTATTGGAATAAGGACTCTCTGCTCTGCAAATCATCTGTTTCTATATTATTTATTTCATTTTTCTTCCATTTTCCTAGTAATGTGCCCCTGAGAAATTCCAACCATGTATCCATGTTTCAGATGAACTAAAAGGAAAGGAAGTTTATCCACACCTAACACCTAGTTCTAGAGATTGAGGTAGATCACTTTAGTTATATTTTGAATTTATCTATATATGTTCATGGGGCAGGTAAGTGGTGAAGTGAGTAGAGTGCCAAGCCCGGAGTCAAGAAGACTCATCTACATGAGTTCAAACCTGACCTGAGATACTAATTAGTTGTGTGACCCTGGGCAAGTCATTTATCCTCATTGGCCTCAGTTTATTCATCTGTAAAATGAACTAGAGAAGGAAATGGCAACAATTCTAGTATCTTTGCCAAGAAAACTCCTAATGGAGTCACAAAGAGTCCAACATGACTGAAACAACTAAACAACAATATGGTCTGTCTCTCTCTTCCCATTAAGGGCAGGGGCTATGCCTGGAACATAGTAGGTGTTTAATAAATATTTGTTGACTGATTAATTAATTAATTGATCAAAATTATCCAAGGTGGTCCCCAGTTCTCAGGACCAAATTGGAGAGTTGGAACTTTTAGAGTATTCTGGATGGGGAGGGTGAAAGTTCAGCTGGGATTGCTGGTCCCTTTCATTTCAGGATGTTTCCTAACACTTGGGCTAAAGAAATAATTCACTAACAACCACATGGCTAGGAAGGGCTATTATAGTAAGAATGTTGAACAGCTGTTCACTACCTCCACTGAGAATTAAACAAGAAGATTAAACAAGATACACAAGGAGAGATTTAGGTTAGAGAGAATAAAGAAGTTTCCTTACAGGACAGGTTGTTAAACAGTAGAATGAGTTACCAAGGGAGCTTATAAAAACCTCCTTCACTACAGGGCTTTAAAAATGGAATGAATTTTCAACTCTCTAAGTTGATTTAGGTGAACCACTGCTTAAGGCCAAAGAATCACTAAATGGGTTCCTGAAATGTTTTCCAGCTAGAATTCAGATCAAACCTCACTGTAATGAACTATAAAGACCCATGCTTCCAATAATATAGGAAATTCCTAAATGTGGAAACCTTCTACTAGAAAAAAGTATGTACCTCAGCAACCTATAGAGTCTTAGAGAGTTACAATGAGCAGTAAGTTAAGTGAGTTAGCCAAGGTAACAAGTCAGGATATCAAAGGTAAGACTTGAACCCAGGTCTTCCTGGTTTCAAGGCCAGCCCTCTAACCACTACCATATAGTATATATAAACTATAATAAAACTGCCTTCCTATGCACACACACACACACACACAGAGTGAAAAAGCAAAGTGTGAGGTATAAAGTGATGCAAAAAGTAGAAAATGTCATTGTTGACCACAAAACAAAGGATGGAGGTAAGGGAGATCAAGGATGATTTCATGTAGAAAATATTATTTCATTTTCCATTTTGCAGATGGATAGAAACACAGCAGCAGACATATTCCAGGTATAGAGAGCAACATAAACAAATGCACAAGGGCAGGAAAGAGCAAGCTGTGCCCATTAATTGGCAAGTAGAAACATACTGGCATATAGTATGTATTAGAATAGAGTGAAGTATGTTAAGGTTGGAAAGGTAGGGTGGAAACTGATATTGATATCTATATTTTTTGTAATTTCATTTGCTTCATCTTCCATTTTCCTAGTAATGTGCCCTTAAGAAATTCCAACCATATATCCCTTTTTCAGATGAACTAACAGGAAAAGGTAGATTTACCCACAACTAGTTCTAGAGATTAAAGGGGGCCACTTGATTTATATTTTGTATTTATCTATATAATTTTCATGGGGCAAGTAGGTGACACAGTGGATAGAGGACCAGATCTAGAATCAGGAAGACTCATCTTCATGAGTTCAAATCTGACCTGAGACAGCACTGTCCCTGCCTCTTGAGGAATCAATCCATCTAAATCAATCAATAAATATTTATTTAACATCTTCTAGGTATCAGGCAGGCATTGTGCTAAGCACTGGAGTACCAGGTAAAGGAGGATGAACTTTGCACAACAAGCAAAACAAAGAGCCAGTAAAGGGTTTTGAGCAGAAGAGGGTTAGTAAGAAATGGCAGCATTTAGAGTAGAGAATGGATCTTAACAACTCTTTAGAACAACTCTCTAATTTTATAGACATGAAAACTAAAATCACGGGTATGTAACTGAATTCTCTAAGACCTTATGACTATTATGTAACAGAGCTAAGCTTTGGACATATCAAAGTCCACATTCAAAGTCCAGTTCTCATATTTTAAGTTATACTATGTCTGACAATACTATACAAAAAGATTAATGTCAAAGAGGTTTGAAAGATGGATGTAAAGTAACAGATAGTTTAGAATGAAGAAGACCTGTTATGGTGATAACTAGAGAGGCAAGGACAGATGCAAAAAGAAATATGAAAGTTCAAGCTAATATGAATTAGTAATTGATTGGATGTTAGAAGTAACAAAGAGGGAAGAGTCAAAAATAAGAAGGCAAAGGGCAGCTAGGTAGTCCAGGAAATTGAGAGCCAGACCTTGGAAATAAGTGGTCGTGGGTTCAAATGTGACCTCAGATACTTCCTAGCTAGGTGATCCTGGGCAAGTCACTTAATCCCCATGACTTAGCCCTTATTGCTCTTCTGCCTTGGAACCAATACATAGTATTAACTCTAAGATAGAACATAAAGAATTTTTTATTTTAAAAAAATAAGAAACACAATTTGAAGAAAAACATAACCAACTGCATTTGGGACATACTAAGTTTGAGATGCCTATTGGGTAGTTGGAGACTCACATTTGCAATTCAAGAAAAAGGCACAGATAGGAAATAACCTCAAGAACATCATGGTTGCTGACTCTGAGGGCCCAAGACCTCTGACACAGATACATCTGAGAGATAGGAAAATGTCCCTCCTCACTTCATGTCACCTTCTGCCATTACCTCATTTTTCATACCTTCTGTTATTATCTCCTCCTTCATTTTATTTCATATTAAAAAGCAGCCCTTTTCCTTGCCAAGGGTAACCCCACTACATGCACAAGTGATATCATTCCATCCTATTTTCTCCAAAATATCCCCCCCCCCATGATCCCTACTCTTTCATTTACATTCATTTTCTCCCAGTCAGGAGACTTCCTGGTTCCTTTCCATCTCTCCTATCTACAAAAAAAAAAAACATCACTTCTTGATCCCTCCATCCCTGCAAGTTATTGTCCCATGTCTCCCCTCCTTTCCATGATAAAACTACTTGAGACCTTCTACAATAGGTGCCTTTACTTCCTTTCCTCTCACTTATTCTTAACTCTCTATAGTCTGTTTTCCAACCTCAACATTCAACCAGAACTGCCCTTTTCAAAGTTACCTATTATGTCTCTTTTTTTTTTAAACCCTCACCTTTCATCTTGAAGTCAATATTGGCTCCAAGGCAGAAAAGTAGTAAAGGCTGGGCAATGGGGGTTAAGTGACTTGCCCAGGGTCACACAGATGGGAAGTGTCTGAGGCCAGATTTGAACCTAGGACCTCCCATCTCCAGGTCTGGCTCTCAATACACTGAGCTACCCAGCTGCCCCCCTATTATCTCTTAATTGTCAAATCTAAAGGCTTTTTTCTCAGTCTGCATCTTTCTTGACATCTTTTGACACTAACCCTTTTCCTTTATATTCTCTTCCCTCTGGGATTTCATGACCTTCCTACCTCCTATTTATCCTTCTACCCTCTCCTCAGTTTCCTTTGCTGTTTCTTCATCCCAGTCTTTTCTACAAACTTACTGTCCCACAAGATTCTATCCTGGGACCTTTTGTCTCTTCTTCCACTATGCTATTATATTTGGTAATCTCATCAGCGCCAATAAAATTCAATTATCATCTCTTTGTTCATAATTCTCAAGTCTATTTATTTAGCCATAACCTTTCTTCTGACTTCCAGTCACACATCTCCAACCACTTATTAGACATCTCAAACTGAATGTCCTGTAGACTTCTTAAATCCAACATGTCCAAAACCGAACTCAGCTTCTTTTCCCCAAAACCTTCCTTGTTGGCTATTGGGGGATAGGGGGAGGAGGATAAAAGAGGGGAGGGAAAGAACATGAATCATGTAACCATGGAAGAAAATTCTTAATTAATTAAATAAACTTTAAAATTTTCCTCCCACCCTCCCTCTCCTCCCCTCATTAGAAAAGGCATCATCTGACATATTGATATAATATAAATTATATATAAAACTATGTCTTGATTTTTTCTATTTTTCGGTGCTTTCTCTGGAGGTGACATACACAAGGCATCCTTCAAACAGTGTTTATATTGCTGTTTATAACATTCTCTTGGTTTTGTTCCTTTCATTCTTTATAATTTCAAGTAGGTCTTTCCATGTTTTTAAAAATTCAACCTTTTTGTCTTTTCTCATGACTCAGTAGTATTCCATCATAATCATGGAATCCACCACTTTCATGACATACTCTCATCTCTATGGCTAATAGTTTTCTGAGCCATTTAGTCCTATCATGATTACTATTTGCAAGAAAAATAACCTAGACAAGTAATAACCAGTATTCTGGGGCCTCCCATACAGACCCACTGAATCTTCCTTGCTCCAGAGCTGACTTGAGCCTTATACCCTGCCTATAAAGGGGATGCTGATCCCTTTTCAGTAATAACTGAGGTATATGAAAATTATTTTTCCCTTTATTTAGTGAATAGAGTGCTAGGCTGGGAGTCAGGGAGACCTAAGTTCAAATCTGGCCTCAGATACTTACTAGCTATGTGACCCTAAAAAAAAAAAATCACAATTTCTGTCTCTTCTCAGCTTCCTCAATCGTAAAATAGGGATCAAATAACACCTATTTTCCAGGGTTGGATCATATCAGATAAAATTTGTAAAGGGCTTAGCATTGTATCCAGCACACAGTAGATGCTTAATAAATGTTTGTTTCCTTCCTTCCTAATCAGATGAGACTAAATCTGAATATCTCAAAATGAACATTTATTAAGAAACTATAAGAAAATAAAAATCTGTCTGGGCTGGGGAGGGAGAGAAATGAGCAGACTTATAAGTAGAAATGAGCCAGCCCTCCATCTGGGCAAGGATGCAACTTTCACAACAGAATGTCAACTCTACCTCCCACACATCTGGTACCTAAAGCCTTTGGAGGTCTCTTTAATCAAGAATACAGAATATGAGCACTGTAGGCACTCATCAGAGATTTCAACTACAAATTGGCTGCAACCCAGTATTTACCAAAGGCCCACTTGAGACAGCTGCTATTTGCTAGAGGCAGCCCAATGAATCCTAGAATCTCAGATTTGGAGGAGACAAGAGAGGCCATCTAGTCCAACTGTTACCTGAAGCATGAATCACCAACAAGCAGTTAGTCTGCTTCCACCCCATTCAGTGACAGAGAACTCACCCCCAAATTCACTAGAAGTCTGTAACACTCCACGTGGGGTATCCCTTTAATTTCCACTTATTGCTCCTAGTTCTATGCTCTGAATCCAAACAGAATAAGCCTGATAACTCTTCCACTTGAAAGCCCTTTGAGAATAAGGCCACAATGAATGTCCCCCAAACTCTTTTTCAGGCCAAGCATCCTCAGGTTATTTACTCAATCCCCTTATGGAATTAGTATAGGTTCATACACTATCCTCATCATATTCACCAGATATATTCCAGTTTATCAATATCTTTCCTCTAATGGAGCATTTGTCTGAATATTCTAACTAGAATAGAGAACAGCAAAACTATAACTTCCCAGATTCTAGCCCCAATACTTCCATTAAAGCAATCAAAGAGCATATTAGTGTTTTGGCCTTTTTTAGATGCTATCTTTACTGATTTGAGTTGAATATTGAAAAGAGGTCAATTTAGACAGGAGAAAACTTCCTCACTGTCCAAAAATGAATGAGCCACCTCTGAAGATAATGTTGTTCCTCTTCTTCATTGGAGGTTTTTAAATATAAGTTTGATGGTCACTTGGCTATATTCTAGAGGAACTCTTGTTCACGTAGGAGTTGGAAAAGGTGGCCTCTGCAGTCTCTTTCAATTCTGAAATTCTATAAGTCTGTACATTCAATTGAATTGAGTCAGCTCACACCACTGACACATTAAACTTTCATTCCACAAAAGTGCCCTCTTTTTCATATCAGTCAATAAACATTTTTTAAGCATCTGCCATGCAGCAGCTAAGGATACAAAAAGAGGTAAAAGAAAATCCATGCCCAAGGAATTTATAATCTAATGGGGAAGACAACATGCACACAAATAGCTACACATGGTAGAGATTGGGGGCTCTGGATGTTTCAAATTTAGCCTCAGACACTACCCAGCTGTGTGACCCTGGGCAAGTCATTTAATCCCCATTGCCTAGCCCTTACCACTCTTCAGCCTTTAAACCAATATGCAGTATCAATTCTAAGACTGAAGGTAATGGGGTTTTTTTAAAGCTGTATACAAGATAAATAAGAAATAATTAACTGAGGGAATTATTATTCTTTGGTAGATGTTTTAAACTTATTAACATTTCAATAATATACTGTATCAGTATTAATTTGTTTTTGTTCCCTTCAGTTTCTCTAAAATGTCAAAACAATATTTATCAGTTAAAAAACCCATAAGAGTTGAGAATTATCCCATTTAGAGCTGAAATGATCTGCCATATCTGGCTTTCATGCCAAAGTCCCTTCAAATTTATTCTCTCTTCATTTGCTTTTCACCATTATTAGATGCTACTTCTATTCTTCCATCTTTGCTCCTTTCTCTATGTTTTACAAATGAACTTGTTCTCTAAACCAAATGTTGACCCTAGCTAACATGTTTCTCTGTCACAAAGATATCAAGTGTCTGCTTGTTGAGACAGTTTGTAGGCACTCTAGTATTCTAGCCATATTGGATTTCTTGCTATTCCTCCCACACCCCATGTCATGTCCGTATCTTTTCTCAGACAATCCCACATGCCTGGAATTTTCTCCCTATTTATCTGTCCCTCCTAGGTTCCTTAGTTTCCTTCAGGACTCACATCAAATCCCCACTTCCACAGGATATCTTTCCTGATTCTCCCTTCCTTTTCTGCTAAAGAAGTCCATTCCATTTTTGAACAGCTCTGATTGATAGGAAGTTTTTCCTTACCTCTATCTTTGCAACATTCGCCTATAGTTCTGTTTCTGTCTCTATGGCAAGAAGAATGAGTCTATTCCCTCTTTTACAGATGGGAGTTTTATAGATGGGAAACTAAGGACAATTAAGGGTAGGTGACTTGACTAAGGTTGCACAGATAATATATGGTAGATCCAGAATGTCAAGGCAAATTGCTAATAGAAACATTTTCCTGCCTCTTGTTCTAGGCTTTTAATCAGACAATCAATAGACATTTATTAAGCACCTACTATGTGTCAGGAACTTTGATAAGTGCAGAGATTCTGTGAGTAAAAAGTTAATCCTAATGGAGTTTGTCTAAATTCTATTGATCAAAATGAGCAGTTGGCTATAACTAGCAAAGGTGAGGAATGAAGGAGAGAAGCTCAGTAGTTGTTTAGAAGATCAGAGATCTAAAGTTGGAAGGGACGTCGGAGGCCATCTAGTCCAACTCCATCACTTTACAGATGAAGAGACTAAGGCCCAAAGAATTTAATTGACTTGTCAAAGGTCATGTACATAGACAAGTAACAGAGATGGGATTCGAGCCTACGTCCTATAACGTTAAGAGAAAAAAATCATGAAGGTTCCTGTTCTGTGCTGCTCATAATGTCTCCCTAATTTCCAAACTTATTGCTTTGATATTTAATCATATCACCATGCAATCATCTATCTGGAGTCGAAAGGGACCTGAGGAGTTATTCCCTTTGTTTGCAGATAAGGAAACTGAGCCCCATTGAGGTTATCTGAACTTGCTCAAGATCACATAGGTAATTCAATGACAGAAGTGAGATTTGAACCCAGATCCTCTAGCTCCCCATGAGCAAATCATGATGGTTTCTGATCCCTACTACCCAGATTATTTTCCTGGATTCTAGATCCATTTCCTCCTCTGGCTTTTGCAACCTAATCCTTTAAGAGTTACTTTATTACCTGCAGACCTAGTAATTGCCTTGACCATTTGTTTATCCCTTGATTTGGTCCTCCTCCATTTAGATCTTGCTTCCCTTGAACCTTTAATCCAAATAAGTGACCCCACTCCATACTACTCTTCTAGTTATAGGTCTCTGTGGTAACCACTATCCTCCCAGCTTTTCCTAAAGTTCCTATGCCTATCTTCTACCCCGTTATCTGCTTTTTTCTGTCCCAACCCCAGGACCGACATCTGAAACCCATTGCCCCCTACAGTCTCAATACAAGACACAGCCTCAGTCTTAATTTATCTTCAACATGACAAGGCACCCATCCACTGAAAATTCCCCTAGACTGTCATATAGTAACAACCTCCTAAATGAAATAAATGGGTAGTGTGGACCTGACGGGGTTTTTTTTTAAGTTTCTTAAGGAAAAGAAAATTGTGAAATGCCCCCACTGGGGCCATGAAGCAATATCTAAGAGCCCAGATGGAGACCCAAGGCTATGATGCTCTGGCTCAGAGATAACCACGCCCCATCCTGAGCTGCCACCAGCAGTCTCTGAAAAGTAACAAAATGACAACATTCAGAAAGAGTATTCCTCATTTCCAACAGTATCATCTATACCCTATGGCACAAAACACCTCCTGTCTTATTAACGTTTTTTACATTTTTTAGAGCTGAATCCAAGGTGAAAGGGGGGAGGGGGAAAGGATAAGTTTGTACCAGATTCCTTTAGGAACTAGGAGAATACAGTGGCAGAGATGAATTGGAGACCCAGAAATAGCATTTTTCGGATAAAATGTATGATGTTCACTATTTTTTTAATTTAATACAGCACAAATGACATCATATCAACTCAGACAAAAAAGAGAGGAAAAATACAGAGCATGAATGGAAGTTAATACAGATAGGAGTTTCCTAAAATGGATACCACTCAAGCCATGTTGAAGAATGAGAAAAAGCTCTGCTTTAAAGCCAGTAATTATTGCACTTAATAAAGCTAAATGCCAAGTGAACTTATTTAGTCTTACAGTGTATATAGATTATCTTTTAAATGCTTATTAATGTAGAAATATGAAAGAAGCTGAACCAATTCAGTTCTAGTCTGACATTAGGCTGCACATTCCCCCTCCTCCAAAAACTCTAACTGCAGCTTATAATCAGAGTTATTTGTCAGGGTGCAGATTTATTCATAGGTTAAAGCAAAGTCTGACACCAATTCGAAACAATCAACATCTCAAGTATGAGATGATGGTTGCTTGTCTGAGAAAGAGGAGATTTTAGTGGACTGCAAGTTCAGCATGAGTCAACCATGTCCTATGACAGCAAAGACATTCAGAGCAATATTAAGCCTCATTTAGAGAATCTATAGGGTCCAGGATTGCAGCTATAAGTGATGGATGCAAAAATTGACAGGAAGTCTTCTTATTCCAAACCTGTTATTCAATTCATTATGACAGGGGTCAGCCAATAAGAGTCAGATGGCCAAATGATGCCTAACTCCTATTTTTTGTATGACTTTCCAGGGCTGAAAATAGTTTTTCATTTTAAAACACAATAAGACTTTTAAAATGTAAGAATCATTCTAAATTCACAGGTTGCACAAAAAAAATAGAAAAGAGGCTGAATTTGACTCTTGGCTACACTTTGCCAATCCCAGGCATATACCATGTATAATGAAACTATCACCTACTGAGGTTGATACAACACTTAATATAGTCTAAAATCCCATCCTCTTTTGTATGTCAGTTCAAACTAAGTTTTCCAACTTCTCAAATCCCCTCATATTCTTTTCACCTCCAATTGCTGCTGAGCCAAGTCTACCTATTCTGTACTTCCTATTGATTTGCTGAAACTAAAAGCAAAACTTTGCCTTTATCCCTGTTGAATTTCATCTTCTTTTCAGACAAACATGCAAACATTTACATAAACTGATATGGAGTGACATAAGCAGAGCCAGAAGGATAATTTAGACAAAGCCTTCAAAAATGTAAATGAAAAAATGCTGAACCTTTTTTCTCTTTATTGGAGAGTGGGGAGAACTGTGGGCATAGAATGCTGCATATACTGTCAGATACAGTTGATATGGTAATTAGTTTTGCTAAACTGTTTTTTCCTTTCTTCTTGAATTTCAGCTATAAGGTATGTCTCTCTGAGTAAGGGAAGGGTGGAAACAAATTCGGAAATGAATGTGATGTAAAAACAACAAAAATAAGATTAAAATGTTAAAGTAAATATTTAAAAGGAAGTTGAAATTGGAGTAAATACAATTACATGCAAGTAACCATTCTTGCTTCTAGGGAAAAGATAATGAAATGTAAGACTGGAGCAGATTCTATTATGCTTCAGCTGAAATAGAAATGATGAACAGGATGAGTTTGGAAAATCCTAGAAGGACTTATATGAACTCTCGCAAAGTGAAGTGAATAGAACTAGGAGAACACTGTATATGATAACTGAAATCTTGTAAGATGATCAACTGTAAAGAACTAAACAAGTATTATCAGCAATGAAAGGTTCCAAGATTATCCCAGGGGTCTCATAATAATGAAAAATACTATCAACAGTCAAAAAAGTAAACTCTGGAGTCTCATTGCAGATCAAAGCATTCGGTTTTTCACTTTATTTCCTTTATGAGTTTTTCTTGTATGTGCAATATTTATCTTCTTTCATAGCATGAGGTCTATGAAAATATATATTGCATGACAATATTTTTATAACCTCTATCAGAATATTTATGGCCCAGTAAGGGTGGAGAGAGAGTATCTGAATTACTAAATGTCAGATAATAATTGTCAAAAATTATTTCTAGGGGGAAGCTGGGTGGCTCAGTGGGTTGAAAGCCAGGCCTAGAAACATTAGGTCTTAAGCTCAAATCTGGTCTCAGACACTTCCTAACTGTGTGACCCTTGGCAAGTCACTTAACCCCCATTGCCTAGCTCTTACCACTCTTCTGCCTTGGAATCAATACATAATATTGATTCTATGATAAAAAGTAAGTTTTTTTTTTATTGCTTCTAATGTAAATTGTAATTGAAAACATTTTTATAAGTTTTTTTTTAGTTTTTTTTTTAAACCCTTACCTTCCGTCTTAGAGTCAATACTGTATATTGGCTCCAAGGCAGAAGAGTGGTAAGGGCTAGGCAATGGGGGTCAAGTGACTTGCCCAGGGTCACACAGCTGGGAAGTGGCTGAGGCCAGATTTGAACCTAGGACCTCCCATCTCTAGGCCTGGCTCTCAATCCACTGAGCTACCCAGCTGCCCCCTTGTTTTTTGTTTTTTTTGAAGAGATAAAAGCTAGCAAGTTCAGTTCCCTGGAACAGAATTTGGACACTATATCTGAAAATGAATTATAGAAAAAACAAAAAGCATCAATAAAATTTATTTTTAAAATAAATAATATAAATTTCATCACCTAGTGAAGTTCTATTCCAATGCCCCATCATGGTGTAGATATGGCCATGATTTCTTGAAAACTATGCCACCAGGGTACAAACTCCAACAGGTCCTACCAATTAGAAAAGTTGTAAATACAGGCCCAGTGGTTATTGTCCTGTTGTTCACTGTTCTAGACTGAGCCTAGCGTTATTTTTTTGTGTGTGTGGGTACTTTTCTTTTTACTTTCTTTTTATTTAGAAAATTTTTCATGGTTACATGATTCATGATTTCCCCACCCCCTACCTTCCCGCCCCTATCCCAGCATTGATAAGTTTTTCCTATCTAATTATAGGTAAGCTTAAGGAGAAGATGTGATGGTCTGATTCAGTTGACCCTTGAGATGCTGATAGCTTAAAAACTTGCCTCAAGCTTACATGTAAGCTTTTGATCTCACTCTGATCTTGATCAGGTCAAGGGCTGGTCAAATTCTACCCTCAGGCTTAGTCTCAAATTTTTGGTTTTACTGTGTACTTGATCCAATCAGGGACACCTTTGATTGTCCTATCTTGAAGCTCTGCCCTGAGCTTTAAGCAAAAAGTAGTATTTAGTACTATCATCCACCCCAAAGCATGAAGTAAGTCCTTGTCCCAAGCTCAGACTAGAATTCCCTGGGCTGGGGCTCTGGACTTCTTCACAGGTTTGAAATTTCAAGTGGTTTGGGTTGGTTTGTACCTCTATTTGCTCAGGCAGGGTCTAAGAGTCTGGATGTTGACTTGGGCATAGGTTCACAAACCTCAGATAGCAGATGTGGGGTGGGGGTATGTAACTTACTCTTGGCTTGCTCTTCCTTCCTTGCTATAGCTTCTTGCTGGGTCTGTTCTCTTCTCACCCCACTGCCCCAAATGTTTGTTACCTACCTTTTGGGTTTTTCTTTTCTTGAAAGTTGTTTCACCTTGTCTTCTTGTTAGTTCTTTCACTTCTATATTCATTTTGTGGTGATATTTTAATCTTAGTTAGAGAGGATTCTCAGGGTGGCACAGAGCTTCTGAGGATTACTCCACCATCTTAGCTCCAGCCCCAGAACTCTCCTGAGCCTAGCATTATTAACAGAGGCTCCTCTTCAAGATTGATGGTAGATGGATGAATTTTTTGGGCCACAGCAATTTTCAAAGATCATCCACTGCCAAACAATCAATCAGCAAACATTTATTAAGCACATACTATGCACTATACATTTGCTGCTATGAATAAAAGGACAAAAGTAAGACATTCTTTGCCCTCAAACATCTTACATGTGTGGAGAGAAGTAAACAGATATATACTAGTAGATAGACTAGGAAGAAACAAGGTTGTGAAGAGCTTTAAATGACAAAGGTGTTTATGTTTAAGTTTAAAGGGCCTTCAATTGATGCCAGTGAAAGAAGAGCCTACACTATGAAAATTACAGCTCCTTGAAGTGAATACATTTCATCTAGTTGCTATTAAAATCATTTGAAACCCTAATTCTACCTACCATATTAACAATTCCTCTCAGCTTTCTGTTATCAGCAAATTTGATAAGCATGCCTTTGATATCCACCCAAAGTTGTTGATAAAATCATTGAATAAGACAGAGCCAAAGACAGGTGATGGGATGTCACTACAAAAACTGCCACCAGTTGATATAAAATCATTAATCAACATTCTCTGAGTACAATTGTTATTACAGCTATAGTCTCAACTAACTGTTCTATAATCCAGCCCACATTTCTCCATCTTAGACCCAAGGATATTATGAGACTTTGTCAAATACAGGACTGAAATCAAGCACTGAGTCTATACCATTCCCTTCAGCTACCAACTTAGTAACTCTATCAAAGAAGGAATGAGTTTAGTTTAGCTTGACTGGTTCTTAGTGAACTGATACCATGATCACTCCATTCTTTTCTAAAGAATAACCAACTGTCCAATTAAATAATTCATTCCAGAGTTTTTCCAGTTGTTGACTACATGTTTACAAGTTTGCAGTTTCCCAAATCTACTCGTTAGAGTAAATCAAGGCTTTTGCCAATCTTCTGTCTTCTAAGAATTGTTCCATTTCACGATTTCTTAGAGACTACTGAACAGTGACTCTATAATCATACTATCATTATAACAAAGCTATAGCTAGGAATACTCTTCCTAGGGACAACACTATAAAAAGTGCTTGAGGGAAGTGATTCATGAGGCAGAGCCAGGGGAGGCAGGGACCCAAAAGCATCATAAAGTCAGAGACCACCTACCCATACTACCCCATAGGATAGCTTCCTATTTTAGTCAAATATTCTTGATAACCTGGTGCTAAAGTCAGCTGTTTTTTGTACTTAGCATCCAAGAAGCCTGATTCTTGGGGAAAGTGAGTAGAAATCTTTGTGATGAACATATTGCTATGAAGGAGAGAACTAAAAATAACTTAAAGTCAACCTTCTCCAATAACCCAACCACCCTGAAAAAAAAAAACTCAAAGTATCATATTATAGCTGAAATGAACCTTGGGGATCATCTAATTGAAAGGTACTTCTCTTTTAAATATGGACATTTTATTTGCCAAAAGAAGGTGAAAAAAAAGACTTTTGCTTGAGACAGTTCTAAGGATATGAAAGAAAACTGCCCCTCAGCTAAATGTGCTTAAATGAATCTGTTTAAAAGAATCCCAATGGCACTATTATTGGCTGAAAGGTGGCAGTGGTTGTCTGGCATCAGTATCCAGCCAATTATTTCATTTACATATGAACATTTTCACGGTTTTGAGGGATATCACTGAGGAATAATAAATCACAAAACTGTTGGGTGACTTTAGGAAGATTTAAAATTATTCATTTGTGTTATACTTGACTGAGCTATGTATTCAAGTTAGAAATGGGTCCCTCCTTCTGAGGAGGCCCTAATTTGAGCTATTAAAAGATATAGGAGAAGAGAAAAAATGAGAAGTCATAGATCTAAAGAATATAAATGAAGAAGATGGCATTTGGGGATGGAGCCAAGAAGATAAAGTAGCCAAAGTTCTCAGCTGAGCCCTCCCAACAGTCTCCTCCAAACAACTTTAAAATAATTCCTCAAATCAAATTCTAGAGTTGCAAAGCCATCAAAAGGTCAGAGTGAGACATTCTTCTACCCAAAACAATTTAGGAATACATAAAGAGAGATCCATCACAAGGGAACAAAAGATGACCCAGAGCCCATATGGATGAAACACAAATGTTGGGACTAGGTGCTGATGACAGAAATAGTGGTGACTTCAGGAGCTTCCAAATCAAAGATATAAAGAAATCTGGCAACTGGTCAGAAAGAAACTATAGGAGACTCCTGTACTAGCACCAGATGCAGGATTAATGTAGATTTTTAAATTAATATCCAATGCTCCAAGTATTATGTTTATAAGATTTATTAATAATAAACTTGAAGCAAAAAAAGTCTGAATAAAAAAAAAAGCCTTCCCAACCATACACATGGAAAAAAAGAGAGAGAGGGAGGAGCTACCAAAACTTATATCCAAATGTGAAAATGCAATGTGGTGAAGGGAAAGGGATTCTGGGAAATACAAAAGGAATTCTGGGGAATGTAGTTCAAAGGTAGCAAATTTCCACTTATATACCAAATTCTGTTTGGCAACTTCATTATCTATATATACTTCTGGGTCATAGTTCAAGGGCAAGGCAGAGCACTTTCAATAAAGAGGGAATAGAAGCCCTGAAGAGCAACTATTTGGTAAATCCATTGTCTATATCCACTTCTGAGTAATGGTTCAGGGGTTTGAAAGGATACTTTCTGTCAATAAAGGGTATAGGGAGAAGCTAGATGGCTCCCGGGATTCAGTCAGGCTTCGAGATAAGAAGTCCTGGGTTCAAATCTGTCCTCAGATACTGCCTAGCCATATGACCTTGGGTAAGTCACTTAACTCTCATTACCTAGCCCTTACCACTCTTCTACCTTGGAATCCAGTTCTGATTCTAAAATGGAAGGTAAGTGATTTAAAAAAAAAAAAGACTGGAATCCCTGAAGGGCAGTAACACTTTGAGCTGCAAGAAATCAAGGGCACTGAGGATCAGTATTGGTTTTAATTCCAAGTGTTCCAAAGTCCTTTCTGGGTCAGGAACTGAGTGCAGACCTGGAGAGTAGTAGTCATACCTCCACCTGGATCATACCACCTTGAAAGCATTAAAAATCTCCAAACAGCCCTGAAAACAGCAGTGTGAAAAGTCTGAAGCTTGACACAGTGTACCCCCACCCCTTTTACTGGGATCAGGGCCCAATATTAATAAAGCATTCCAAATCAAGACATAGGGTGAGAAAATGAGGGGAGGGGGGGAAGTCCTGACCATAAAGAAGCTATTGTGCTGACAGGAAAAATCAAGACACACACTCAAAAGAAGAAAATGCTGTCAAAACTATAAGGAAAGCCTCAAAGGGGAAAAAAAAGGTGAATTGAACATAATCCCAACAACAATTTCAAGAATCATTAAAAAGTGAATTTCAGAATCATATAACAGTATTAGAGGACCATAAAATGGACCATAAAATGAAATCAAAGGAAGAAAATTGTGAAAAGACAACTTAATAAAGAGGCATAAAAATATTGAATAAAATAGAATTGGTCAAATGGAAAGGAAAAATACAAAACCTCACTGAAGAAAATAATTTCTACCGAAATTATATAATTATTTCAATAGATACAGAAAAATATTTTGACAAAATACAATCCGATACCTTAGTAAAAAATTAGAAAATGACAAAACCTCCCTTAAAGTGATAAATGGCATCCATCCAAAACCATCAACAAGCTTTTTCTTCCTTTCCCAATGAGATCAAGGATGAAATTAAGATGCCCGTTATCACTATTACTATTTAATATTGTACTAGAAATGCTGATAATAGCAAAAAGAGCAAAAAAGGAAATTGAAGGAATTAGAATAGATAATGAAAAAACAGTTATCACTCTTTGCAGATATAATGGCATATGTAAAGTAACCAAAAACTAATAGAAATAATTAAAAACTTTAGCAAAGTCACAGTATATAATATAAGCCTACATAAATCATTTGAATTTCTATTAACCATTAACAAAGTCCAACACCAAGAGATAGAAAAGGAAATTCCATTCAAATGAACTCTAGATAATATAAAATACCTGTGGATATACCTACCTAAACAAACCCAGCAACTCTTTGAACACAATTACAAAACATTTCACATGAATAAAGTCAAATCTAAACATTTGGAAAATCATTAATTTCTCATGGGCAGGCTGAGCTAATATGAGAAAAATGACAATCCTATCTAAATTAATTTATATTTTCAGTGTCACAAATCAAACTAACCAAAATTTTATTCATAGTATATATGTATAAATACATATTTATACATATATAAATAATAACAAAATTCATCTGGAAGAACATAAGGCCAAAAATATAAAGGGAAAGATAAATTCAAGAGAAGGCCTGGCCATACCAGATTTCAAACTATACTATAAAGTAGTGATCATTAAAACAATCTGGAACTGTCTAAGAAAGGGTAGTGTGTCAATGGTAGATTAAGTAATCATCACACAGTAGTGAATATCCATAGCAACTTAGCGTTCAACAAACCCAAAGATCCAAGCTTTTTGGGGAAAGAACTCACTATTTGACAAAAACTTGAAAACAGTATGGACCAACATCTCACTCCATTCACCAGGATTAAGTAAAAATGGATACTTAATCTAGAAATAAAGGGTGACACCATAAATAAATTAGGGGAATATGGAAAAGTTTATCTGTCAGACTTATGAATAAGGGAAGAATTTATACATACAAGACAGAGAACATTATGAAAAATGAAATAGGTAATTTTAATTGCATTAAATTAAAAAGGGTTTGTACAAACAAAACCAATACAACCAAGATTAGAAAGGAAACAATTTTGGTAAAAATTTTATAGCTAGTATCTCTGACAAAGGCCTCATTTCTCAAATATATAGAGAACTGAATCAAATTTCTAAGAATACAAAGCAATCTGCAATTGAAAAATGGTATTTTTCAGATCTGAAAAAGATATGCACAGGGAGTTCTCAGAGAAAGAAATTAAATTATCTATAGTCAGATGAAAAAATGTTCCAAATCACTATTGATTAGAGAAATGAAAAATTAAAACAACTCTAAGGTACCACATCACACCCATCATGTTGGATAATATGAACAAAAAGGAAAATGATAAATGTTGAAGGAGATGTGAGAAAATTATAATACTAATACACTGTTGATGAAACTTTGAACTAATGCAACCATTCTGGAGAGCAATATGGAAATGTTCAGAGAGCCATATAACTATGCATACTCTTTGACCCAGTAATAACACTCCTGGGTCTGTATCCCAAAGAGATTTGAGATAAGAGGAAAAGGCCCACTTATACCAAAATATTTTTAGCAGTTCTTTTTTTTTTTAAACCCTTACCTTCCATCTTAGAATCAATACTGTGTGTTGGTTCCAAGGCAGAAGAGTGGTAAGGGCTAGGCAATGGGGGTCAAGTGACTTGCCCAGGGTCACACAGCTGGGAAGTGTCTGAGATCAAATTTGAACCCAGGACCTCCCATCTCTAAGGCTGACTCTCAATCCACTGAGCTACCCAGCTGCCCCCTAGCTGTTCTTCTTGTACTGGCAAAAATTTAGAAACTTAAGGGTTGTCTATCACTTGGGGAAGGGTTGAACAAGTTGCGCTATATGGTTGTAATGAAATACTATTTCCCCATAAGAAATGACAAGCAGAATAGTTCAGAAAAACCTGGAAAGACTTCTACGAATTAATGCAAAGTGAAGTGAGCAGAACTGTAAAGGACTTTGTCAGCAAAGCAAATTTCCAAGATAGCCAGAAGGGACTCAATGACAAAAAATACTATCCCCTGCCAAAGAAGGAACTGTTGGAGTCTGATTGCTGAACAAAGCATACCAACACCCTCTTTATTTCCTTCGTGAGTTTTTTTATTGTGTGTGTAATATGTGTCTTCTAGCAAAACATGAGGAAAATGTATTGCATAAAAGCACTGGTATAACCAATATCAGACTACTCCTTTGGAGGGAGAGAGAGGAGGGAGGAAAGGTAGGGAAGGAGGAAATCGGAATCCTAAAATACCAGAAAATAATTGTTAAAATTTGTTTCTACATGTAACGGAAATAAATAAATGGTAAATGGACGTTCAAATTGTATGTGTGATTTGGAAATATTTATGCCATCTAGAGCTTGAGAAAAAGACTTGAGGACAGAAAAGCCCCACAGAGGGAGATGATTGAAGGCAAGCCGAATCTTAGCTAGACTGATTGCCCTTTGGCACCATCTACAGCTTGAAAGAGAGAAAACCCCTCAGGGTACGGACTGCCGCAGAACCCAGAAAGCAGCTCTGCACGTTTCCAGTTTCACTGAAGTGACCTAACATTGCTTCAGTACAAAGGTGAGAACACACGTGCAGTCAAGCTTCTGGCCCTGGGCTTTGGGCTGCTATTTCAGTGGGAGAAAATGTAACACTGAACTCTACAAAAAGAGCCTAACCATGTTTCAGACTCAAGAGAAGCAGCTTCATTCAGTGGAAGAGTAGAAACTGTTACAAAGAGAGCGAAGGACTTGTGGCACAGCCTGCTCCCTAAAAGAGGCCAGCAACATCCGCTCATGCTATCCCACGCACAGAGGTTTCCTTACTCGTGTGTCTCCTGGCTCATTTCTGGGTACTCCCCCTCCCCCACAGACACTGGGTATTCCTAAGAATGTGACGCACGTCTCCAGGCGGACGGTTACATTTTAAGTGTTTCAGCTTTCTGTCGGGTTGATTTGATGTAATGTCTCTAGTTGCTTCTGCTTTCTCACCTAGTAAATGTTTCAGGTTTAAGAACTAACAGTATCATCAGGGACTGATTTGTTTAAATAAGACTTGTATCAACCGGGGCTGAGGAGCGGAAGGAGTAAGTACTAAGGGTGTATGAAATCCTTCCCTAGCGCTCCAGAGCTACTCCAAGGACTCCGAAAGAGTACATTGTAACAGCGTCTTCACCCATGGCTACACTCCATTTCCTAAGGCAAACCTCCCAGATGTGTCAGCCTAAGAGTAGATTGAGGCAGCCCTGAGAAAGAGAAGGAAGACATGGCACCAGAGTTGAGAACAATGCTGTTCAAATACATTTCACGAAGAAGTAAAACCAGGACTCGGGCGGGAGGGAGGGAAAGGGAGGGAGTTACCCAAGGTGACTAGACTCTGGGTGCTAACTACTCGTCTACCTAGCTGCTCATCCCTTCTCTAGCCAGCCTTCTTAAATTTGATCTTACCTGGTACCTAGACCTGCAATCTGCCAAATCCCTTCTGCTTAGCTAAACTCCTAGCCCTGATGTCTCCTGGACAATAGTATCCCATTACTCTTTCTGTTTAGAATTAAACTATCACTCCCTCCTTTTCTCATTCAATAAATTCATCCAGCAAAGCATTAATTAAGTTCTATGTGTGATGCACCTTCTCACATTTTGTGGGGTCAAGCAGCTGTGAACCACAGCACAGGGCCACAGACACTGAGCAGCTTGGGACAGTCAAACTGATTTCCAAAGAATAGAGGATGAATAATGGAATATCAACTAATCCCACTATGTTCAATCTATATTTCCCTAAAGAATGACAGGAGAAAAAGATACCTAGTAGGGACCAAAGATGATTAGAGATACTGGGGAAAGGAACAAATGCACAACACCTGTGGCCATCACTGATAAAAGCCTGCCCAGAAACTCATTATGTCATTGGGAAGGTCTTCATCTCATACTCATGTAATAGGCTGCATGCCTCCTTCATTTTATAGTGCTTTCGCTTGGCCTACAGTTTGACGTGTCAATTTTCTCTTTCAAGAAAAAGATGAGATGCTAGGCAGAGGAAGATGAGATTTTCAAGAGAAAGTTAGAGGTATTTTATAGCTTGTTTGTACTGTCTGGGGCAGTAGATCATGGTCGGCCCTCCATAAATACTTATTAAAATTAATACTGTTTGAGAGAGCAAAAAGAGAAGAAAATACCTTTGCAATCCTGTGCATAGCATAATTCTCACTTCCACAGAGTTAAAGACCATGAAAATGATAGGTTGTAAAGCTATTGTGATTAAGAGGACATTTGGCAGACAGAATAAACTTGGCCAACATAATGTTATAAAATAGCACACAGATAATCATACACCTGGGACTGGACTTAGCAACCTGCCTTCTGATTCAACTCTGCCTCCAACTTACCCAAACCCAGTCAATACAAGAATAAGAAGAAACCATAATGCCACAGGGTTTATTATTACAAATATTTACTCAAACCATGCTCCTCCCACCCCAAACATTGCTACCACACATTAATTCTTGCTACAACTCAGACTATTAGGTACCCACTATGTTCCAGTGCTAGACACTAGGGGCTAGATACAAAGAAGTAGTTCCTGTCTTCAGTTCTATGGAAGGAGGCAACATGTACATATTTGTACATGTTGAATAAATGGATTGACCTATGGAGACCTTAAAACATGGACAGATATTCTCTATGTGATTTCAACCAAAGCGACCACATGAATCATTCAAGAGTTTGTACTGTGTGATGAGGGAAAGTTTTCTAATTGACTGTAGCCTGAGGAACAAATGACTCAGGAGATATCAAATGAGAACTGAATGGGCATTTAAAAAAGGGTCCACCTGCTCTTAAGGTTTTTTTTCTCTTTCTTTGGTGACTTTGGATGAGGAGGATATATGAGGCTAGTTCCAAAAGTCAGGTGAAAGAGGAGCAGCTGTCCCACTCAGCTATGGCAGCTGAGAATATTATTTCCTGATCCCAAGCAAATGAGTATTCCAAGATGAAAGTGTCCAAGAGTCCTGGTGAGTTCAGGAGGTTCTATAGGTCACACTGGCAGTCAGAGACAGATGGCAGTGGAAGCAGTGGTCACCAGAAGCATTAGCAGTGGCTATGAGAGTTGGAAAAGCCCTCAGAAGTTTATGTATTCATCCTGAAATTTGAAGTGAGATGTGATGTTGATAATAGACTTATGACTGCTATTTAGCTGTAGCAGAGCCTCACAGAGAAGAGAATATCTGCAGAATAGGTACATCCATTACAGGGATGAACAACTGCTGCTGGACCAGGTGGATCTCCTATGGATAGAGACACAGTAATGCTTCTGCTCACCTCTATTTCTCAATCATCAGGAGAAAGGAAAATGCCAAGTATCACCCTTTAACCAACCTAGACCTTGGATGTTTACAAGATTATTCCTGAGCACATCCATCTCAAGGTTGCTGGTTGGTCATCCAATCAAAATAACAAACACAAAGAGATCAAGGGATCATGACCCCACAGGAGACAGAACTGTTAACCTAGCACAATGAAATGGTGACCTCACTCCCTCAAATGAAAAAAATAACATAGGGAACAAAAGATCCTTTTGTAAACCCATTTGTTAACCCTTAAGTCATTAGTAAAACACTGAATGTTGTATCCAGCACAAAGTAGGCTTCTTCCCTCCTTCAACAGCCAATTAAAAATATCATCACACAGTAGAAAATCCTTGAGTCATCTACTTAGTCAATTGAACTGAAACTAGACAAGGAAAACTTGTGCATACTTCAAGGAGTGGCATCCATAGCCTAGTCCATTGATGCTACATTCAAAACAGATACAAGGTAAATGGGGAAGCACTAACTGAAGAATAAGGAAAGACTTCATGTAGAAGATAACACTTGAGCTGATCTTGAAGGAAGTCAGAAATTTCAAGTGTTAGTCAAAGGATCATAGATTTAGGGCCAGAAGAGATAATGAAAGTCGCCTAGTATAACTACCTTACTTTATAGATGAGGATACTGAGGCCCAAGCAAGTTAAAGTATCCAGTCCACTACCATACAGGTAATAACTGGCAGGAGCTATATTTGGATTCTAAGTCCCTAACTTCAAATCCAGTTCTTATTCCACTGGGCCACCTGTCTACCTGTGATCTAGTCCATCAGCACTAATACAATGAAGAACTTTGATTATATCAGGATATTATTTCCAGCTTCAGATAGTCAAGGTTGGGGTGGGGGAGAAGATTCCAAAGAATAGAGATCTAGGGAACTATTGGGGCAATTCAGAGGTATACAACTGTGATGAGGAAGATCAAGAAGTAAGGAGATGTTATTGTTCAAACATTCAGTTGCATCTGATTCATTGTGTACCATACTTTCCATGGGGTGTTTTTGACAAATATATTGGAGTGTTTTGCTATTTCCTTCTCCAGTAGACTAAGGCAAAAAGAGATTAAGTGATTTGGCCAGGGCCATATAACTAGAAAGTATAGAGTGTTTGAGGCAGGATTTAAACTCAGGTCTTCCTGACTCCAGGCCCAACTCTATCCACTGAGCCACCTAGCTGACTCAACTAAGGGGAGGTTAGGATTTTAAAAGTGTGTCTAAAATGGTTTCAGTAAGGGTGATGAGGAGAAAAAAAGAGATCTTCTGTAGGAAGAGATTCAAAATAAGGTCAAGGTCAGCTGAACTTGTCCCTCCCTACTCTACCTCCCTGTCCCAGTGGTTCCTTCCCATCTCTAACTCCAACTGCTGGGATGTTTATGTCAATGCACAATCTTCAATCTCCTGTTTCTTGGAATGTTTCAACCTTATCCTCTCTTTAGCATAACCATTTGTCTTCTTCCTCTTCCTCCTCATCTTCCTCTCCATTCTCTGCAACTTCCCCTTTTTGGGGGGTGGATATTGTTTTTGGTTTTGTTTTCCATTTTTTATTATATGATTAATAACCACAACCATCAAAAACATTTAAATAAAAATGCATTAAAAAGCATGAGCAAAACCACAAAATATACATTGTTTATAATTTGTTTAAAAATATGTAATATAAACATCCTCTACTTTTGAGTTCCCTTTGGATTTGTTTCACTTTGATAGTCTTTTCTCTTGATTTTGTGGCTATCCTTTTTTCAGTGCAATCATAGTATGTATTAGTCTTATTTTCTTTTCATCTCTTCATATATTTCCCTTATTTTCAATTATATTTCCAATATTTGTCATTTCTAATAATATAATATAATCCATTACATTCAAATATTACAATATATTCAACCATTTGTCCCAATCATTGCATTTGTATTATTTACAGATATTTTTATCACTACAAGCAAAGTTTCCATGACTATTTTCATACATACACAGCTTTTGCCTTCTCAATAATGCCCTTAAGGTCTAATCTTAATGATGGGATTCCTAGGTTAATAAGCATAAATAGTTTTACTGTTCTTAATATATATTTCCATCTTATTTTCTAAAAACAATTCACAGCTAATCTAATACTGTGATATTAGACATGTTTCTCCATATTCCTATCAACATTTAATTTGATCAACTTAATCTGTCTGGTTTAAGTTAACATACATTACCAAGACCATATTTAACCATTGCCAGGACCATACTCTTTCCAAAATCAAGTCTTTCCAACTTGGTCACACCCAGTAGAACTAGTATTATAAGTGTTAAAGGAAGACTTTTTCAGAATACTTATGCTCTCTCTAAATCATCGTAATCCTACCACAAAATATGTTTAGTTTATGTGTATGCTCAGGTTTAGATCTACCACTCTCCTCTTGCAAGTGTGTGGTGGTTCTCCACATATATATCTTATTTATCTTAACTTTCTATTCTATTCATCTCTTCAATGTCTTTCTTATTTATTTTTTGTTTAGATTCATCTATTTATTCATTTATTTTCACTAAAAAACTCATACAGGTATTCAAAAAGTCACATGTGTTTGTTCATCTCTAATCTAAGATATAGATCAATCAATAAGTTTTTATTAAGTCTCTACTATGTGCAGGAAGGGGTAGTTAGGTAGTGTAGTGGATAGAGCACTAGGCTTGGAAGACTTATCTTCATAAGTTCAAATCTGGCCTCAGATACTTACTAGTTGTGTGACTTTGAACAAGTCATAAGCCTATTTGCCTCATTTCTTCATCTATAAAATGACCTATGGAGGGAAATGACGAATCACTCCAATATCCTTGCCAAGTATAGTATTTAAATTATGAGGCTATTTTTAGCTTAATAACTTTATTACATCAAAGTAGTAATAGTAATAAAGAGAGGGAGAGGTGGGGAGAGGGAAAGGGATACTTAACTTTCTAATCTATGGTCACCATTTATGGGCCTCTTGCAATCTAGCAAGGGTCCATTCTGTTCTCTACATTCACACCAAAGACCTCAAAGACCTGCTGGGTCTTCCCTTATAAACTCTTCTTTCCACCCACTAGTTCTCACATGTCACATTTCAGGAATTGGTCATAGTTTCTATATTTGCCTGGGTCACTCAGGGGGGGGAAGTGCCTGTGGAATCAGTTTCCTGTCTCATCAACTTCCTTTCTCTGAGGGCTTGTCTATACCTGAATTTACCAATTGGTATTTGACCTCCATGTCAGTGAGAGATGATGTTAAAAAAAAAAGGCACAAACACTGGAGAGAGAGATAAATGTGCTTCCACCACAAGAAAATTCAAAATGTGGTCAGGAAGCATCAAATATAACTGAAGAACAACTAAACAATAATATGTGTCAGGCAGTCCCAGGTATGGAAATGTAAAGATAAAAATGAAATAATCCCACCCTCAACCTTCTATTTTATGTATAACTTGTAATATATGCACGTCAAAGTAAGTATAGTGAGAGAATGCAGCTAAATTCAGCACCCACATCAACTCATTCTCTTTCTATATCTAATGTCCTGATTAAAAATAACTTCTGATGACAAGTAATCTTTCTTTTTAATTTTGGTTCACTCTGGGTCAAAACTCATGTTAAAGAACTTTTATTGTTATGAGCAGAGATATATGGCCTATGACACTCCCAAGTGTAGCCAGAACCAGATTAAAATGTAACTGGGAAATATTTAGCAAAATAGATAAAAATACAATACAACATAAATAATGATAATGTGTGGTTTTCAAAGTCAATATATGGGTGACAGGATCCTTAAGTATGATTTAGTGGCCACCATTTTTATTTGAGTTTGACAGCATTGGTCATGAGGTAACATTTAACAGAGATATCCCTGCAAACTTTTGAAATTGTAATCAATTACTTCTTTTTATCAATTGATTTTGTAGGTTTATTGTTATAAATCATATTAGAATATAGCAGGGTATTGGCTACAGCTCACTTCTCTATTTCTGCAAAGTTGAGCTCTTGGAAAAATAAGCTGATGGCTGTTAAGTTCCTCTTTTCAACTGGTCCTAACAACCCACTTTTATGACATAGAATTGTGTGATGTCAATATAACCAATCAAAAAGAAGAGATGTTTCCAGTTTGAAGATTGTCATGCCCATGACACACCCAGAAGCTCAATATTGCAAATCACCCAAGAGCCAACCTCCTAACAAATCAAAAATTAATCAAAATGTATTACTCAAAATTCTATAACTTTTGATTCCTCTCTACTGACTATGAAAATGCTTTCTGTAAATCCCGTTTGTCCCTGACTACCAAGGAGCCTTAGATCCATTTTATTGGCACTTGATAACCTTCCTAATAAATTGATCATCATGTTTATTTTAATCATGGATTCTCAATGAAACAACCTCTATTGCTTTTTTTGGGGGGTGGGGGGGGGAGGCATGAGCTGATGCTAAGTCAGCAAGAGATTTCTCCACCAGAAATCCAAACCAGCCCAGATAATACTATCCAGTTATCCCTCTAGAACAATGCTCTCCTTGTAATGTAGCCAATTTCTATTTTTAAAAAGATGTAACAGTATGAAGACAGGGAAGGGTACATAACAGGTATGTGATCTTTATGGAAGAGGTGGGGAGAGATAATTTGGATCATATAACTTCAGAAAACTTATGTAGAAAATTGTTATTACATATAATTGATAAAATAAAATAGCTTTACCAGAAAAAAAGGAGATTGACCAATTGAGGAAGGTAGAATATTTAAATAAAGTGATTAGGATTTTACAAAACACATAATGGCAAAACAATGCGAAGAACTATTTCAACCATAACTTTGGTCAGACCCATCAGCTTAGAGATAGATACAGACAAAGCAAACCATTGCTGATTAAAGCACTTTATCTAAAATCCATGTTTATTGCTATAATAAAAAATTCACCTTTAAAATGCTTTTTAAATCCATATTTGCTATTGATCATGTAAAATTTGCTGTGAGATACAGGCCAAACCTAGAGTGATTCCTGCCATATGTGCAACAGACACCAACCTATGAGACATAATTAAATTAGCTGCCATTGGGCCAGAAAGTATCTCTGTGCCAAAAAATCTTCCTGGGCCACACACCCCCATAGAGCAGCTTTTGAATATATGTGGCCATCACAGCCATCACTGACAAGGAAAGAATTCTGCAGAGGAGGAAACTATAAGTCAGCAATCCTCCTAAGAGACCATCTAACACTAAGGAAACTCTGTATAGAGCCATAGATCTACTGAGCAGTGACACCATGAATGGGACTTTGTGGCCTGATACAGTCAGGAGGACTCTGAGAGCTTTGAAAAAATATGAAGGTTCCTTGGACTGAGGGCAGGCTGGCACAGAGACAGAGTGACAGAAGAAGAACACACTACCCCAATCTGCAGATACGGGAAAGGGCAGATGCAGCTGTGGTCTCTAAGATAAAGATCATATCTGTCCTTTCCCTCATTTCACCCATCAGGTTGGGGAATACTCCTAGACAACACACCAGAGGCTTGTCAACTACAGGCTATAAGAGTCTGATTCAATGTATTCTCAGGGTTGCACAGTTTCCCCACCTTGATTTTGTGATACTATTTGGTGTCTCCATTTAGATCAGAGTGTTACAAAATGTTTAACATGGGGAGTCAAGATGGAGGCTTAGAAGCAGCAAAAGTTCAGACCTCTGAAAACCCTTCCTTACTGATTACAAACTGAATCCTCCTAGGGAACTGAAATTCAAACTTAACAATAGAACAGAGCTGGGGAACCCTCCTTCTGGACTCAATTCAAAAGGTACAACCCCCCCAAAAGCCAGAATCTGAGAACACTCTGGTCTAAGGGGAAGGCAGAAGGAAGGTCCTCTCCCTCCCCAACCTAGAGTGCTAAAACTCCAGTGGCAGCGGGAACCTCTGGGTAGGCAAAGGTGCTGGTCTGGAGGGCTGGAGGGTGTACCTTGTAAGCAGGGCTATGCCAGACTCAGAGCAACCAACACAGGTGGCAGGGAAGCAGCCAGAGAGAGACTGAAGAGCTGTCAGACCCGGTGGCTAGGTCCTTCCATTTGGCTTCAGTCTCACCAGAGGTTTTTGCCTCGGGGCACATCCAAACCAACCCAGTTGAACCTAATCCCATCAGGAGTTCTCAGAGCTCAGGGAGGCCAGGATCCCTCCCCCACTAGAGTACAGGGACTCCTGCAAGGACAGGAACCTCTGGGTGGGCAAAGGCATCAGTCTAGAGGGTGTACCTTGCAGCCAGGCTCAGAGCGTAGAACACAAGTGGCAGGGAAGCAGCTGGAGAGAACTGGAGAGATCCTGAGCTGCTGAGACCTTCCATTTGGCTCCAGTGTTCCAGGAGTTTTGGGCCTCAGAGCACATACAGCCCAACCTATCTGAACTTAATCTGATCAAAAGCCTCCATAGGAAAAGGAAGCTGACATTCCTCCTCCAGATACTGTACTGGGAGATCTGACAAAGCTCCAAGAGGGGAGACCTACAGAAAGCCCCAAAACCAAAAAAAAAATGAGAGGAGCAAAAGCACAGACAAATACAAGGAGCAAAGAAGGGGTAAATACAAGCAAACAACAGAAATAGAAGAAAGAAATTACAATAGACAGCTTCTATACAGGTAATTGTGAATCTTAAAAATTTCTCAGACTCTACCTTGGAACATTATCTTAAGGTTATGCTTAAGGTTATTCCCCATTTAAACAATGAAGGTACTTAGTCAGGAATGTATGTGAGAAGTTTACATTACTCCACCCATACTTAGGCATACTTTAGGGGAAGATAAAGTTGTAAAGCACCTTACTGAACAATGAAAAGGTACTTAACTCATACTTAGAGTGAGGCCAAAAGCCCTTAAGCTAGGTCTATTTTTAGATCTAATACAAAAGGGTGCTAAGTACCTATGAAGGTCAAATTAATCACTAAAAGTTCAGGCAACTTGCAAGGGACAACCTTAGAAAAGAGGTGCGAAATACTCAGAAGTTTTAATCTACCCAGAGAAGATGATAACACGATGTGAATTAAGAATGGCCAGTCCTTTGGAAAACATCTACTGATTGGTAGATGTGAAAATTTAGGGGAGGTAACATAGGAGAAAATTCTCTTTAAAAGAAGGTCAGAGGCCTCTGGACAGAGTTCAGCTTGGGAAGCTGAATTGGAGGTCTCTCGGTGGGCTCTCTCGGTGGCTGAAGTTAGTTGAGCTGAGGAGCTGAACTGGAGGGTCTCTCTGAACACTGGAGTTTTGCTTGGAACAAATCTTGTGGTGAGTGATTAAAGACTGACTTAGTTTTCTCTCTTAAAAGAAAGGCCTAGGCCCTAGCCTTCCTATTATTTCCTCTTACTCTGTTTCTCTCCCTTCTTTAATTCCTTCATCTGTATTAATTAAAATCTCCATAAAACCCAGCTGACTTGGGTATTTCATATTTGGGAATTTTTCCCATGGCAACCACTTATTTTTTATTTAAATCAAGACACTAAAAATTATCTTTATGCTTTTGGCAATTCAAAGTCTTGAACCCATATTTTCGCGGTCACAGTTTATGGCAACCACTCTTTTGTCTGTAACATAATGTGCAAAGAGCAAATGAAACAGAGGGGGAGAGATCAGCAAAGGAAAAAACAGAAATCCCAGCAAATTGGATACAGGCTTTGGAAGAACTCAAAATGCAATTCAAAACATAATTAAGAGAGGCTGAAGACAACTTTAACAGCAAGATAAGTCATCTGGAAACAGAAAATAGTGTCTTAAAAGCCAAAATCAACCAGCTGGAAAATGAGGCAAAGGAGATGAAAGATGAGGTGAAGAAGATGAAAGATGAGAAAAAGGAGATAAAAGACAAAGTTAAGAGGACAAAAGATGACCTCCAAAGAAAATCAGACCAGAAGGAAAAGGATGACCAAAAAGCCAGGGATTAAATCCAGTCTTTAAGAACCAGAATACAACAACTAGGATTAAGTGACCTCACAAGGCAGCAGGACACTATAAAACAAAACCAAATAAATGAAAAAAATGAGGAAAATATGAAGCATCTCATTCACAAAACAGACGATTTAGAAAATCATTCAAGGAGAGACAATTTAAGAATCATTGGTCTACCAGAAGACCATGACAAAAGAAAAAGCCTGAACATCATACTACAGGAAATTATTCAAGAAAACTGTCCCGATATCCTAGAACAAGAGGGAAAAGTGGAGATTGAAAGAATCCACAGATTACCTACTGTACTTAATCCCCAACTGACAATACCCCGGAATTTTATAGCCAAATTCAAGAACTATCAGACCAAAGAAAAGATATTACAAGCTGCCAAGAAGAAGTCATTCAGATACCACAGAAACACAGTGAGGATAACACAGGATCTGGCTGAATCCACACTGAAGAACCAAAAGGTATGGAATATGATATTTTGGAAAGCAAGGGACCTAGGTCTACAACCAAGAATCAACTACCCAGCAAAACTGACTATATTCTTACACGGGAAAGTATGATCATTCAACAAAATAGAAGAATTCCAAGAATTCGTAAAGAAGAGACCAGATCTGAACAGAAAATTTGATGTCCAAGCACAGAACTCAAGAGAATCATCAAAAGGTAATTAAAAAAGAGGGGAAAAAAACAAAAACAAAACAAAACAACACACACAAAAAAAATTTTTTGAGACTCAATAAGTTAAAATGACATATATCCCTATAAGAAAAGAGGTCATTGGTAACTCTTAAAAAATGTTGTTATTACCTGGGCAGGTAAAAGAAGTACACTTAGAAGGAACAGTGAAAAACCGTATAGGATGAAAGGACAAGACATAAATATGTATATATACATATATATACATATATGTATATATATATATGCATAAATACATACACATGTGTATGCATATATACATATATATAAAAACTAGAGGTTAAAATGGGTTAATATTAAAAGAAATGGGAAAAGAAACAAATGGGGGTAAATTAATATGTCACAAGGAAGTTCATGGTGGAGGGGGGGGGGAGAACATCAATACACTGGAAGGGTAAAGAGGTTGGAGAAAGGAAATACTCAACTCTTATGTGCTTTGACATTGACCCAAAGAGGGAAGAACAATCCAATCCATTGGGGCAGAAAATAGATTTGCGCCCTATAGGGGAGTAGAAGGGTAAAAAACAGACTGGTGGGGAGGGAAGCAGTACAAGGGAGGGAGAGGGTGGGGGGGAATTTTAAAAAGACTACAGGGGAAATAAGGGGGGAATAAGAAGAGAGGGGGTAGAAAGGGAAGTAAAATAAGGGTGGGAACTAGGGGGACTGATTAAAAACAAACATTGGTGTAGAAGGAAATAATGAAAGAAGAAAAGGCAGGACCAGGAGTAGAAATCAAAATGCTGGGAAATACACAACTAGTAATAATAACTCTGAATGTGAATGGAATGAACTCACCCATAAAATGCAAGAAAATAGCAGAGTGGATTAGAATCCAAAACCGTACCATATGCTGTCTACAAGAAATACACATGAGGAAGGTAGATACACATAGGGTGAAAGTAAGAGGGTGGAGCCAAATCTATTGGGCATCAACTGATAAAAAGAAGACAGGAGTAGCAATCATGATATCTGACAAAGCCAAAGTAAAAATAAATCTAGTTAAAAGAGATAGGGAAGGTAATTACATCCTGATAAAAGGCAGTATAGACAATGAGGAAATATCTGTACTCAACATTTTTGCACCAAATGGTATAGCATCCAAATTTCTAAAGGAGAAACTAGAGGAGCTCAAGGATGACAAAAATAGAAAAACTATACTAGTGAACCTTCCTCTATCTGAACTAGATAAATCAAACCAAAAAATAAATAAGAAAGAGGTAAGAGAATTGAATGAAATGTTACAAAAATTAGAGTTAGTAGACATGTGTAGAAAAATAAATAGGGACAAAAAGGAATACCTTCTTTTCAGCAGCACATGGTACATTCACAAAAATTGACCATGTATTGGGGCATAAACGCATTGCAAACAAGTGCAAAAGAGCAGAAATAATAAATGCAACCTTCTCAGATAACAATGCAATGAAAATAATAATTAGTAAGGGAACATGGAGAGGTAAATCAAAAATTAATTGGAAATTAAATAATATGATTCTCCAAACCTGGTTAGTTAAAGAACAAATCATAGAAACAATTAATAACTTCATTGAAGAAAATGACAATAATAAGACATCCTTTCAAAACCTATGGGATGCAGCCAAAGCAGTACTCAGGGGGAAATTTATATCCTTGAGTTCATATATTAACAAATTAAGAAGGTCAGAGGTCAATAAATTGGGCATGCAAATCAAAAAATTAGAAAGCAAACAAATTAAAAATCCTCAGATGAAGACAATTAGAGATCCTAAAAATCAAAGGAGAAATTAATAAAATTGAAAGTCAAAGAACTATTGATTTAATAAATAAGACTAGAAGCTGGTACTTTGAAAAAAACAAATAAAGTAGTCAAAGTACTAGTCAGTCTAATTTAAAAAAGGAAAGAAAAATACCAAATTGACAGTATCCAAGAAGAAAAGGGGGACCTCACCTCTAATGAAGAGGAAATTAAGGCAATCTTTAAAAACTACTATGCCCAATTATATGGCAACAAATATGGCAATCTAGGTGATATGGATGAATACTTACAAAAATATAAATTGCCTAGACTAAAAGAGGAAGAAATAAATTACCTAAACAACCCCATATCAGAAAAAGAAATTGAACAAGCCATCAAAGAACTCCCTAAGAAAAAATCCCTAGGTCCAGATGGATTCACAAATGAATTCTATCAAACATTAAAAGAACAATTAATCCCAATATTACACAAACTATTTGACAGAATAAGCCAAGAAGGAGTTCTACCAAATTCATTTTATGACACAAAAATGGTACTAATTCCAAAGCCAGGCAGGTCAAAAACAGAGAAAGGAAACTATAGACCAATCTCCCAAATGAATATAGATGCAAAAATTTTAAATAGGATACTAGCAAAAAGACTCCAGCAAGTCGTCACAAAGGTTATTCACTATGACCAGGTAGGATTCATACCAGGAATGCAAGGATGGTTCAATATTAGGGAAACTATCCACATAATTGACCATATTAACAAGCAAACCAACAAAAATCACATGATTATCTCAATAGATGCAGAAAAATCCTTTGATAAAATACAACACCCATTCCTATTGAAAACATTAGAAAGTATAGGAATAGAAGGGCCTTTCCTAAAAACAATAAACAGTATATATTGTGAGATTTAAATTGGTTGAGGTCTTAAACTGTAGTGATTAAAATAGTGGAAGATATAAATTGTGATAGATATAAGAGAGGGTGAGTAAATTTGACCACAGAAATATGTTTCACTACAGTGTCTTGGGTTTTAAAATCAAATATAAGGTGGTCGCCAGGAAAATATTCCCAATTATTCAAATACCCAAGTCAATTGGGTTTTATAGAGATTTTAATTAACAATACAATGAATAATCAAAGAAAGAGAGAGAGAGTAAGAAAGGAATATGTATTAAGGGCCTCAAGCCAATATGGCCTAGACCTGAGTCTTAAAAGAGAAATAAGTCAGTTTTTTAACACTCACAACAAGGTTTGACTAAACAAGGATACTAGTGACACCAGGCCAGCGTCCTTCCTCAAAGAGTCTTCCAGCCAGAGATTGTTTCAAAGGGCCTCTCTCTCAAGAGCCTCCAGAGCTCCTACCCCAGAGGGACAGAGCCCCTCAGAGGAGCTCCTCAAGGAGCTCTCCTCCAGAATGAGAATCTGAAATCGAGATCCCTGCTCTTCTCTGAGCTCTTATTTTTAAGGGCAAAATCTCCTCTGTCACCTCCCCTAAGTCCTTACATCTACCAACCACTGTAGATGTTCCTAAAGGACCGCCCATGTTGAATTCGCAGCTGAGTAGTTTTAATCTCTTTAGTAAGTCAGGAAAAATGCTGCTGTGTCGACAAATTTCATTAAGAAAAAACCTCTGAATAAGTTATCACCCTTTTAGGTTTAAATAGTTTACAAGTTGCCCCACCTTTATAGGTACTTAGTATCCCATTGTATCAATTCTAAAACAGTCATGACTCAAAGAACTTCCTGTCCCTTACATAAGCATGGATCAAAGTACTTTCATTGTTCTCAAGGAGCTCTCTATCCTAAAGCAGTCCTAAGTAGGGTGGAGTAGGGATATTCCCAAGGCAAGGAGCCCCCACACTCAAGTAGAGTTCTCACCATCTGCTAGGGAATTTTTTTAAGTAGAAGATTCCCCAATGGGGGAAACCCCTAACATTCATAAGTCTGAGAAATTTTGAGGTTTACACATAATTGACCATATTAACAAGCAAACCAACAAAAATCACATGATTATCTCAATAGATACAGAAAAAGCCTTTGATAAAATACAACACCCATTCATATTGAAAACACTAGAAAGTATAGGAATAGAAGGGCCTTTCCTAAAAATAATAAACAGTATATATCTAAAACCATCAGCAAACATCGTATGCAATGGGGATAAACTAGAAGGCTTCCCAATAAAATCAGGAGTAAAGCAAGGATGCCCATTATCACCTCTATTATTTAACATTATACTAGAAACACTTGCAGTAGCAATTAGAGAAGAAAAAGAAATTGAAGGTATTAAAATTGGCAATGAGGAGACCAAGCTATCACTCTTTGCAGATGATATGATGGTCCACTTAAAGAATCCTAGAGAATCAACCAAACAGCTAGTCGAAATAATCAACAACTTTAGCAAAGTTGCAGGATACAAAATAAACCCGCATAAGTGATCAGCATTTCTATATATCTCTAACCCATTTCAGCAGCAAGAATTAGAAAGAGAAATACCATTTAAAATCACCCTAGACAATATAAAATACTTAGGAATCTACCTGCCGAGAGAAACACAGGAACTTTATGAACACAACTACAAAACACTCTCCACACAGTTAAAACTAGATCTAAACAATTGGAAAAACATTGATTGCTCATGGGTGGGATGAGCTAACATAATAAAAATTAAAATCCTACCCAAATTAATTTACTTATTTAGTGCCATACCCATTGAACTACCAAAAAACTTCTTTACTGAATTAGAAAAAGCCATAACTAAGTTCATTTGGAAGAACAAAATATCAAGGATATCCAGTGAAATCATGAAAAAAATCAAAGGAAGGAGGACTTGCAGTCCCAGATCTCAAAATATAAAGCAGTGGTCATCAAAACAATTTGGTACTGGCTAAGAGACAGAAAGGAGGATCATTGGAATAGACTTGGGGTAAATGACCTCAGCAAGACAGTCTATGACAAACCCAAAGACCCCAGCTTTGGGGACAAAAATCCACTATTTAATAAAAACTGCTGTGAAAATTGGAAGTCAATATGGGAGAGATTAGGTTTGGATCAACAACTCACACCCTACACCAAGATAAACTCAGAATGGGTGAATGACTTGAACATAAAGAAGGAAACTATAAGTAAATTAGGTGAACACAGAATAGTATACATGTCAGACCTTTGGGAAGGGAAAGATTTTAAAACCAAGCAAGACTTTGAAAGAGGCACAAAATGCAAAATAAATAAGTTTGACTACATCAAATTAAAAAGTTTTTGTACAAACAAAACCAATGTAACTAAAATCAGAAAGGAAGCAACAAATTGGGTCTAATTACTCAAATTTACAAAAAGCTCAATCCATCGTACAAAAAATCAAGCCATTCTCCAATTGATAAATGGGCAAGGGACATGAATAGGCAGTTTTCAGCTAAAGAAACCAAAACTGTTAATAAGCACATGAAAAAGTGTTCTAAATCTCATAATCAGAGAGATGCAAATCAGAACAACTCTGAGGTATCACCTCATACCTAACAGATTGGCTAGCATGACAGCAAAGGAAAATAATGAATGCTGGAGGGGATGTGGCAAAGTAGGGACATTAATTCATTGCTGGTGGAGTTGTGAATTGATCCAATCATTCTGGAGGGCAATTTGGAACTATACCCAAAGGGCAATAAAAGACTGTCTACCTTTTGATCCAGCCATAGCACTGCTGGGCTTGTACCCCAAAGAGATAATAAGGAAAAAGACTTGTACAAGAATATTCATAGCTGCGCTCTTTGTGGTGGCCAAAAATTGGAAAGTGAGGGGATGCCCTTCAATTGGGGAATGGCTGAACAAATTGTGGTATATGTTGGTGATGGAATACTATTGTGCTAAAAGGAATAATAAAGTGGAGGAATTCCATGAGGACTGGAACAACCTCCAGGAAGTGATACAGAGTGAAAGGAACAGAGCCAGTAGAACATTGTACACAGAGACTGATATTATGTGGTACAATCAAACATAATGGACTTCCCCGTTAGTGTCAATCTGCAGGGATCTAGGAGAAAAAACACTGTCCACAAGCAGAGGACAAACTGTGGGAGTAAACCACCGAAGAAAGGCAACTGATTGACTACAGGGGTTGAGGGGATATGATTGAGGAGAGAAGCTAAATGAGCACCCTGATGCAAATACCAACAACATGGAAATGGACACATGTGAAACCCAGTGGAATCATGCATCGGCTATGGGAGGGGTGGCGGGGGGCAGGGAGGAAAAGAAAATGATCTTTGTTTCCAAGGAATAATGTTTGAAAATGACCAAATAAAATAATGTTTAAAAGTAAAAAAAAATTATAATAGTTATAATAATAATAATAATAAAATGTTTAACATGAAGTAGATTTAATTTCTTTTAATTTCTAAAAGCAGCAAATTCCATGCAAGGCTATGTGGCACACTTAGGAGGCAGTATAGTCATGGAGAGAGCATGAGATGCAGAGCAACTCTGGGGTTTCACCTCAAATCTAGCAAGTTGGCAAAATGGACAAAAGGTAGAAATACTCAACATTTAAGGGGCTGCACAGACTTGGGCATACTAATGCAATGCTCTTGAATTAGAATAACCATTCTCAAAGCAATTTTTGGTTGTTTAGCTATTTCTATTGTTCAACTCTTTAGGACCCTGTTTCCAGTTTTCCTGGCAATGATACTAGAATGTTTTACCATTTTCTTCTCCAGATTATTTTACTGATGAGGAAATTGAGGCAAACAGAGTTAAGAAACTTGCCAGGGGTCACACAGCTAGTAAGTGTTTGAGGCCAGATTTTCCTCACTCCTAGCCCAGCTCTATCCATCATGCCACCTAGCTGTCCTGAAAAACAATTTGGTGTTGTGCTTTAAAAAAAAATGAAAGAATCTGTATCTTGACCCAGAGATCTCACCACAAGGCCCAAGGTTATCAGAGAGAAAGAAAAGTCCCACATATACCAAAATATTCATAACTTTTTTGAACTGGAAACAAGAAAATCCATCAACTGGAAAATGACTTAAATTATAGTAACTTAAAGTCATAAAATATTACTGTATCAAGAAAAAATGCAAATAAAAAATAAAGAATACAGACAGATGGAGGAAACATATAAACTGATATGAAATAAAAATAAGCACAATCAGAAATAACGTGTGCAATGATTCAGTTTTTAGTCATTTTTCAGTCATGTCCAACTCTCTGTAACTCAATTTGGGCTTTCTTTGGCAGAGATATCAAAGTGGTTTGCCATTTTCTTCTCCAACTCATTTTACAGATGAAAAAACTGAGGGAAACATGGTTAAGTGACTTGCCTAGGGTCACAGAGCCAGTTAGTATCTGAGATCAGATTTGAACTTAGGAAGATGAGTCTTTCTTATTACAGCCTGAGCACACCATCCACCTTGTCACTTATCTGCTCAATGATTACAGTATGTAAGCTTAAAAAATAATAAGTAGAATGGAAAACTGTCATTAAATCGACCAAAGAAACTTGGCCCTAAAGAAAAATTGAGAAAATGTACCAAGCCCCATCACCATCACCTTCTTTACGAAGGTAGAAAGACAGAGATTATGAAGTACTTTATATCTCAGATGCCATTGATGAGTTGGTTCATTTTGCCAAACTGGAGTTGATTTTTTTAATTTTTAAAAATTCTACAAGAAGTAATAAGAATAAGTAAGAGAAAGGGGAGCAAGAGGTAATGAATGTATTCAAAAATAGAGGTGATAGAAAAATAAAAAATTTCAATAAACATCTTGTTAAAAGAAAGAACAGGAGATGGAGAGTCAGGAAGCACAAATCCTCATCCTAGCCTTACTACTAGGTAGTTTAAGTCACTTGTCCATATACAAATGGATGACTTAGATATAGGACCATGTTGAACTGGATGATCTCTACTTTGCCCTCCAATTTTAAAATTCTAGGATCTCATTAAATTACAATCGAGTACACCAAGCAAAGAAAGTTGAAGGTTCTGAGTTTTAAATAAGTAGCCATCATAAAGTAAAGGGGGGAAAGCCATTGAAAATAAGTGTTTGGATTCTCAGCACCTCTTTTTAGACCACTAAGAGTAAATGTTTAAAGGTTATAGCTAAATTTCTAATTAGCAGGATATCCTCCCCCAACTGACAATGACTTTGGATATGATTAATTTTGAAAAAGAAAAGGAACTAGGGGTGTCAGGAGGGGAAGGAAAGAGAATGGGCTTTTACTAAGCACATTCTATGTGCCAGGAACTGTGCTAATTACTTTATAAATATTATCTCATTTGATCCTCACACTAGTCTTCTGATGCTATTATGATCTCCATTTCACAACAAGAAATTGAAACGGAGAGAAGTTGAGTGACTCTTATGGCATCACACAGCTAGTGACCATCTAAGGCTGGATTTTAACTCACATTTTTCCTGACTCCAGGCTCAGTAATCCATCCACTGGGCCATGTTGCTAGCTGCCTGTGGAGAGATACTTGATGTAGAAACTGGATGAGTTACAGTGTAGGAAAGCACTGTACTCTGAGTTTATTACAACAATCTACTTCAATTTCTTGTCACTATTTTGGTTGAGACCTTTATACAAGAATATATAACTTGTAGATGACCTTAGGTGGAACATAAGCCAGGAACATAGCAAATGGAAGAAGACAGAAGGGGATGTCTGGTTAAACGAGCCATGAGACTTGATTGGAAGAAGGAGATCCAACTCCTAAACCAAAATAAGAAAGTTTACAGGACTCCTGAAGGAGAAGAACCAAAGGGTGAGTAACAATCAGCTTCTGAATTGAATGGATACCTTGGGTGCTAGGTGATGATCACAGTTATATAGATATATGTAAAAATGTGTTTGTTTCTTAATGAAAGCAGACTTTCATACAAGGCCACAGAGGATCTATTGTCAATCAGAAGTCTCAATATGAGGGGCGGCTAGATGGTTCAGTGATTTGAGAGCCAAGCCTAGAGATGAGAGGCCCCAGGTTCAAATCTGGTCTCAGACATTTCCTAGCTATATGACCCTGAGCAAGTCACTTAACCTCCATTGCCTAGCCTTTACTGCTCTTCTGCCTTAGAAACAATACACAATATCGATTCCAAGATGTAAGGTAAGGGTTTCACAAAAAAAGGACTAGTAAGTAACTAAATGGACTATGAAGTTACATTCTTATAAAGATCAAGAAGAATCAATTTTACAAAATGAAATGAATGGGTCAGAGTCTGTAAAGCTGCCATTGAGATGATGTACACTTGAGTCAAGACCTGCCAGAGTATAGTTTCAGTCTGAAATGGCAACTGCAGTATAAACATGGTGGTGTTGCCAAGGTAATCCAGAGAATCAAAAATCATGTGAGTCATTTTGCTAAAGAGTAAATTGTAAATCCAAAATCCAGTAATGGCTGCAAGTATAACAGCTCCACAGATAATTTGCTTAAACATGTTTCTTTTCTTAGAGCTTGTGGAGTTCTGTTTAGGGGTGCCAATCTGTAATAGCGATATATTGAGGGGTGTATGTTTGATGGATACTAGATGACTAATGGATCAAGTTTTGTCTACCCTCCTCCCTCTTCCTCCCTCTTCAAAAGCCTTTCAGCTTCCCCCTCCCCCCTTTCTTCAGTCTCCCTCAAATCACTCTTTTCTCAAGTAAGGGTTTATTTGGGAAAGACAGGACAAGGGTAGAGAATAAGGGAAGAGGAGTGGGATTTCCCTGTTCTCTACAGGGAGTGTTGGGAGAATATTGAGGGAAATGGCAATTCTGTCACAATTGTGAAACAGAGTCAGTCAGAAAGTCTTTTTTCTTCTTCTTCTTTCACCTCAGCTAGCCAGCAAAAGCCTCAGCTTCTGTCACCACCAGAAGCCAGAAGCCAAAAGCCCTTCAAACAGTCACCATTGGCTTGGCTCCAAACTGCTTCTCCCAGTCACATTCCAAATGGAATCTTCATGTGACTGACAGATGCTCTATCCTCAGCTTTCTGTCCCTTGCATGCATTTTCTTATAATTTTTCTCTTCCACAAAAGTTCCAGAAAGAAGAACCTTTCTATCCAGCTCTCTTGAAAGAGAGATTAAACTGGACTGGTCTGCAATAAACACTATGAATAGATGCAGTGTTTGGGGCACTGGGTTACACCTACTATGGGCTGGCATCAGTCATAAATGCATTCCAGGTCAAAGAATCGTAGACTGAGAACTGAAAGAGCCTTTAGCTCTTTCAGCCTCTTGTGTAATCAGGATTTTGTTCCCCAGAACTCTCCTACCCAGCACCGCTCACACTGAGTGCAAACACTGCATGTCTAGGGAGGATAAAGTTCTGGTTGACCCTGCTTTGAACCAGGCAGGAGAATATATTCACATGGCCTTATTTTTGTTAGATAATTAGTTTTTATACTTCTATTTCTTTTTTTATTCCTTCTATTTCAAATGATTATTAATAAACTTCATAAAATTACTTCTTGGAGCTATTGATATTGATGTAAATCTTACACTCTCATCGAACTGAGTTAAAAACTGTGTTCCCAGTTAGAGAAGAGACTGGCCCAAAGAGAGACAGATTCAGATACAGGTTCTCCACTTCCAAATGCATTCCTCTGGTGTACAATGGCCATTAGCCTCTTCTCTGACCAGGGAGGAATTCTTGCCCATCCTGTCTCCAATCCCTAGCCCAGCTCCTTTGAAATTGCTTAGGTGTTCATCCAGAAAAGTGCACATCCCTGAAAATGGACTCGTCTGCAGATGAGCACAGACACTAATTATGCCCCCATTCATGAGCTCCCTCATTTGCAGTCTCTTGTGAAAATATGTGCCTAGTTATCCAGAATCAATCAATATACACCCTCATTATTACAGCCCTCAAACTGGTAATAACTACTACAGCCTCATCTCTAGGATGCCTTTGAAGCCAACCGCTTGCTTCCAGTCCCCTCCCCCCAGACTCTTTTCAGACACAAGCATACAGGTATCAATCACTCCACCAGACCCTGCCGCACAGGCGTCTTTGGAGGGATACAAGGGAGCCTGGAGGACAGAAGACATCTGTCTTGACTATGAAAAGCCACACCACACGACCATTTGGGACCAGAAATAAGAACAGTGCCTCAAAGCCAGTCTATAATAAAGTACACATTAACCTTGCTTGTACATACTTTAAGCCCTGGTCATAATTTTCCCATGAAGCCTGGGGACAGTATTGCCTCCTTTCATTTCTCTTTGCTCCTTGTCTCCGAGTCACAGATCATACTCAAAGTAGGCAGGAGGGTGAAAGAACAATGGTCATGGGAATGACCCTCTCCTCAGCCCCACTCTAGGTGTCCAGCTCAGAAGCTGCTATGGTGGGTGTTACACTTCAATGCCACACTATAAATTATGGAGTCTCTCCTTCTAAATGTATTCACTTTCCCTTCCAGTATATTATAATGGGATCCTTGGAGGGCAAAACTCAACAACCCCTCTCGGAGTTACCAGAGCAGTTAGGTGGCACAGTGGATAGAGTGCTGGGATTGGAGTCAGGAAGGCCTGAGTTCAAATCCTGTCTCATACATTTAGACTGTGAACTTGGGCAAATCAATTGACCTCCTTTCTTCATGTATAAAATGTAAAGGTTGGAGGGGGGCGGTACAGTGGAACTTTGAAGTCTCAGCTCTAAATCTCTGATCCTCTTGGCCATTATTGCTATCTCTGGACAGGACCCACACAGACTCACACACTAGGAAGAAAAGGATTGTATGCAACACTCCTGGAAAGGAGAAAATCAATTGATAGGAAGGTCCTGTCATATAAAACCACTATCAAGACATACTGTAGAGGATATAGATGGGCAGATATCCAAAGAGTAACCTATGATGTCATCCCCCCACAGAGCTTTCCCTGACTAGTTCCATCTTATAGCTTAGATGACAACCTCATTTGTTGGATGAGGAAACTGAGGACTGGGGAAATAAAATTAACTTTCCAAAGTCATATAGCTACAAAGTTGCAAAGCAAAGACTAGAAAGTAGGTTTACTAAATCCCAGTCCAGTGTGCCTTTCTACTATGCTAGACTGATGAGAGAGGAAGGAGAATGGGAAAGGAAGAGACTGCAGGAAAGAAATATTAGAGGATTTTAGAGCCCAGAGATGAAAACCATAATGTCTGATTATATTGCCATAAAGTAAAAATTCAGTCAATGATATAAATTTGCATTTGACTAGTTTAGAGTGGATGTAGAATAAGAGGGTCTGGGTTTGAAGCCAGTATTTTGCTGATAAATGTTTAATAACCAGCTCTCTAAAATAAAGATGCATACAGAATATGCTTTTTTTTAAAAACCCTCATCTTCCATCTTAGAATCAATGCTGTGTTTATTCTAAGGCAGAAGAGCAGTCAGGGCGAGGTAATAGGAATTAAGTCACTTTCCCAGAGGCACACAGCTAGGAAGTATCTGAGACCAGGTTTGAACTCAGGGCCTTTCATCTCTAGATCTGGTTCTCAATCCACTGAGCCACCTAGCTGCCCCACATACACACATATATACTTTTGGTTTTTGTTTTGTTTGTTTTTTTCACAATATACTTTTGTTTATCTAAATTGTTAACATTTTCTTCTTAACTATCTCGAGTGTAGACAATCAACAAAAAAAAAATACAGCTCTGAATTTTGTTTTTGCCAATTTCTGATATGTAAATGCTCACATGTAAATTTAATAATTGACTCTCTAGTTGGTTTCATCTGGTTTCAGCACAGCCCTGTTGGAATCCCAAATCTACCTCTTAATGCCTATTTATAATACTTAGGGAAGTTGGTATCTGCTCAGTCTCAGTTTCCTTTTCTGTAAAATGAAATTGGACTAGAGGATAGCTAAAATCCTCTCTTGCTCTGTCTCTAATGCTAAGATAGAGACATAAGAATTTATGATCATGCAATCTGAGCTAAATTTTACCTCTATCTGTAAAGAAAAATTTTCCTAAGTAAATTGAGTATTGAGTATGTGAATTTTAGATTTACCACACCCTGCTTAGTCTAACAAAACAGGAATGTCTACACCCCTACTTAAGGATTAAGTGTTGAGAAGGATGGCCTATGACAGACATGTGCTAGCAAATTACAAATCAGAAACAACTGACAGACCCCTTGGACTGTCTTAAGTCAAGTTTAAGCTACCATTGGTGCATGTGAGATGCAGGAAGTGATGTAAAAAATCGTCTATATATTTTGCATCACTTCCTCTCTCTGGGCTTTTCCCAGAGAGGTGGCTCTGGCTCTTGTGGCAGAGAGGTGGCTGGTGGCAGCGTGCTGAGTGTCTTGGCATTTTGGCATGGCTGCAGTTATTGTCCGGGTTTGGTGGTGAGTGTCCTTGATACAATACTGGGAGAAGCTTAGTAGCCTAGTTCAGGTGAGGCATCTTCACTGAGTTCTCTCGGAGTTTAGACTGATTCATTCTTCCTTTACCTTCCAAAACACTATCCTCTTAGGAAGCCTCTAATCTTCTGAAGAGGCCTCATGGCGGAGGTCTTTGAAATCCCCCTGGCACAGGCTAGACCAGAGAAATCCTATGCCCTTTTTCCTCTCTCTCTTCTTCTTAATTCCTTCCCTCTATATTAATTAAACCACCCTAAAATTCCAAACTGACTTGAGTATTTTTATTTGGGATTTGAGTTAAATCCCTGGTGACCAATTAAATTTATATTCAGTCTCAACCCTAAATTTACCCTTATAAGTATTTACTATATGCTAAGTCCCTTTTACTAGACTTATGACAGCTCCTTGAGGCCAAGAACTATGTCTAGTTTCATTTTTCTGTCTGGACTACCTAGCATAGCATATTCTTAAAAGTATGCAACTAATAAATATTTGTTCATTTTAATATTTTGAACTAAACTGCTTTCAAGAACTTTTAGTGGCATTTATTTAGTTTAATAAGGAAGATCTTAAATCATATATGTTCATTCAAGCAGACTGGCAACAATACTTAATAATTAACAATTAGTTTTGAGGAATTAGAATATAAAATCATTTCTCTAAAAATATTCTATGCCTTAGACCTCATAATTTTTTCTGTCCTTCACTGCAATTTGTCCTCATTCCTCCTAATGGTGCTACTATTCTCCAAGTTCCAAAGACTAAAAATCTAGAATGATACTTGACAAAGGCATTTGTATATTTTTTGCAAAAATCCTTTGTAAATATCTTAACTCAAAGTAATTTTACATTGTTGCCTAAACTCCTTAAATGTGTGCTAAAATATTAACTTACAAGATTTCCTGAGAAAAATGATCTATGAGTATTTTTGTTACTAATTCAGTGAAAATTTTTTAAGTAGCAAACACATCAAGGTTACACTGTTATTGTGCTGTGTTATAGTGGGTTACACTGAATATTGTGCTTATTAAACAATTATTTTACAACAAAATATTAGAACAATTTTATTTACAAAGTATAAGATTTTTATTTTTCAAAGTTATTTGTATAAAATAAAATACTTTCTTTAAATATGCATTTCTGCTTTCATATTCCTTAAGAAAAATCTTGCATAAAAAATGCTAGGCTGAATTTAAGCCAAACAATGAAAAGGAACTTTGTGAAATGTGTAGACATTATGAATACCTTGTGATGTGGGGATTCTAAGAACAAAATTTCCCAGAATGTTAGAAATCATCTCCAGCTTCCCAGTTTTTATGATGAGGAAATGAGGTTCATAGAGTTAAAGTCACCTGCCAAAGGTCACACAACTAATGAGAGACAGAAGTAGGATTTAAGCAGGTCCTCTGACTCAAGATCCAATAACATTCTGCTTCAATACACTTCCTCTTCTCTCTTCAAGCTTCTAGAACTAACTTCCTCTATATTTGCTTCTCTGTCAGTCAGAAAGGAACAGGCACAGGACCCTAGGAAAATGACCTTATTTCTAGGGGGAAAGTAATAAAAATTAAATTACACAGAAAAACCGAGTGGCTAAATGAATGATGGGTACCTAGATTCATAAAACTGCATGCAAGAGACCTAGATCATTGTGTCAGTAAATAAGTGTGGCTTGCTGCAGTGGGCTGTCATTCAGATCATTTCACTGTTTCCTGGAGGTTGGCAAGGAGGCTTTACTCAGTCTGACAACCCCTGTTGAACTTGACTGATCAGAGCTAGTCAGGGAATTTATGAACCAAAACAAACTGATCCACTGGGGTGTTAGCATAAATTATTGTATTTGCTAAATTTAATTATCCCCTTTACTAGGAGGTTTTACATGCCCTAGAAAACATGTCACTTAAAACAGTTAATTATAAAAAAGATCTGTGTTTTTGGAAAAGCTAATTTTAAAAGGTCATCTCTGTTATTCTCAAAAGAGGAAAATTCTGGAAAGAATATATCACAGTATGTGTAATTTTATTTCGAGACTTCAAAAAAGTGATGATGATTTCATCAAGATCATTAGTCTCTTCCACTATACAGATTACAAGTCCCCCTTGTCTTCATAGATGACCCACATGAGAAGCTGTGATCAAAAGAATTTATCCCCTGATGGCCAGACTGTGGAATAAGCTTCTCTCTCCTTAACTAGATTAGTCATTAATAGTAACAATAGATAGAAGTTTTACAAAGCATTTTATAAATATTTTCTCAGTTTACCTTCACAATAACCTTGGGAAGTACTTGCTCTCATTTTAACCATTTTATCAATGAGGAAACTGAGGCAAACAGAATTTAAGTAACTCACTCTTATAAGTGTCTAAGGCTGAATTTGAACCCAGGTCTTTCCTAACTTCAGGCCCATTTCACCACTATATCAATTGCACCTGGTTGGCTCTTAGACAATCTAACAACTGTTAGAAAGGTTTTAGGCCATAAGAGCACTTTTTAGTAGACCTATGGCATAAGACATAAGAGCACTGTGCTAGCTAGATCTGTGGTTGGGCCATCCATTCTGGAAAGCAATTTGGAACTATCCCATAAAATCACTCAACTATGAAGGTTTAGCCTTTGACCAAGTGAGACCAAGTGAGGTCTATATGCAAAAGAAATCAAAGAAAGAAGAAAATTATCTATATGTACAAAAATATTTAGAACAACTCTCTTTGTGGTGCCAGATGCCTGGCCCTTTCTCCTCTGAAATATCCCATTGTCAATAATAAAATAACCAAGAAGGTAAAATAAGATACATGAACTAAAAGTGACAGAACACCTATGAAGCACAACTAAGACCAGGGTGGCCCCAATACCTAGGGGGTAACCCTAGCAATATTTATATATAATCTGGTTAAAGAAAGTTTGAATTCAATACAGCAACCAGTTTGTCAACTGGTTACTCATGAATTGTTTTCAAAATAGCCTACAATGTGTATTAGCAGAGGACTTTGAAGGAGGAACCAAAATTCAACTAATTGGGGAATCAATATAAGGTGACACTTCCTTACTTCCTCTCCTTCCCCCAAGTTGAACTGTTGACTAATGGAGTCAGTCTGACTAGACTAAAAGGGTAAGATTTTCCCTCAGCCTCCCTTTTTGAAATGATGTTTGAAGTTCCCCTCCTAATACATTTGAATCTGATTCAAGTTTCTATTAAAATCAAAATGTCTATTTTATTTAGGTATAAAGGGTTGAAGGGTAATGAGGACAGGGGGGAAAGGAAATCCCTAGCTATTTTTACTATTCAGATCTTGAGGATTTGAACCAGGGAATCTTCTTTAGAAATAAGCTCTGGGTTCCCCTAAAGGAAAAAGGAGTTTTTATCCTAAAGATTGTTACCGGTTTAGAGATAAGATCTTCTGCTACTCAGGTAAAAGGATTGAGAGATTTTTGTATCTTCACTGCCAAGGGTAGTTCTCTCCCTTTCAGCTCAAGGAGCCCAAGACAAGAAGTCCTGGTTTTCCCCCAACTGCCTTTTGAGCCTGGCTGGAAAATTCCATACCATCCCCTCGATGTCAGCTGGGGTTCCATCTGCTCTTCTTCTAAGACATTTCTTCAAAATTCAATTTTTTTCATAGCTTCTGGTCATTCCCTCTTATACATGTATATATATAAATGTAATGAGGGAGGAGAGGAGGAAAGGGATGCTACTATTATTGACTTTTAAGCCAAATCAAAAGCATAAACTGATAAAATTCTCTCAAACGATAAAATGCCACTTGCTAGGCAACAGACAAGACTTGGAATGAAAGGTTCAGATCTCAGTCCTAGTTCTGACACTAGTGGTGTGACCCCACGCAGGCCCATTCACCTTAACTGCAGAATGGGAATAATAAAGCATTATTTCCTATTTTACAGGATTACCATGAAAAATGCATTTGCACACTATAAAATGGTATATAAATATGAGTTGTTATTATTAATATTACAGTTTAGGCACAATAACATTTTCCAAAACAAATAAAACTGGTAACAAACATTTATGTCGTCACCTCTTTATCAAATACTTTCCTAGAGGTTGATTCTATGGTTGCTCTATCTAAAAATGATTGAAAACTGACCATGACCTGATAGTATGCTGTTAAAGAAGGGGGAAAATAAGAGACCTTGCCTCAAGGAACCTTTCTTTTTATTAACTCAGTGACCTGAAATCCCAGAATCAAGTTTGCATAGAAAAATCGAGAGATGATGTTTGGCTGTTATTGTTGAGTTTGAAACTCAGGGGAGATACTGGGATAAATATTATAATTATGTGTTTGTGTAGCTTGGACCGATCAGGAGGTTCTGTATCCATTACTGGTCTGGTGCTAATGGAAATTATTTCCCTTGGGAACCCTGGAAGGTAATACTATAACATCCTGTGCTTACTGTTAAATTAACCACACAGAGCTGGCATCTAGAGACTGGATCAGAGTTCTCATGTGTTCCACCTTTCTTTCTACCTCTGATTCCTGGCATAGGTCACCAACACCACACCCTACACAGAAGGTACCTGAAGGCTCTCCAAGGCTCCTTTCATACCTGTAATTTGGGGCGGTGGGGTAGAAAATGGTGAATTCAGCTAAACTAGTTTTGTGGGGGTTTTAAGGGATTTTAATCTAGTCATTCAACCTTTTAACAAAGCCATTTTTATGATTAATTATATTAAGCAACCTCATAGTAAGATGACACTGTTTTGATTATTACTATTTTATGATGATGATTATCATAGATATAGGGAAAGAGGGAAATCAGGAACTCCCAGGAATGGAAATTCATACTCCCGATGCATGTAAGCACTTTCTCAACAACTTATAGACTGAAAGTGTTTCCTAAAATACCAGAAGGGCTGTGCCCAGACTCACACAGTCAATATGAGAGGTGGGAAGGGTGGGGCAAATGTTTGTAGTGTCTAGGGACACTAAGCCCATTTTCTTTAGAGAGAAGCTAAAGCAGTCTTCAGGACCATCTCCATCTCTCCCTCTCTCTCTCTTTATCCTCCCCTCCCTTGCTCATAGAATGATTTAGTGGAAGGAACTCTGGGTTAGAGTAAGAGGAACTAGATCCAGGGGCATCTAGGTGGCGTAGTGGATTGAGAGCCAGGCTAGAGATGGGCAGTCCTGGGTTCAAATTGGGTCACAGATACCTCTTTGCTGTGTGACTTTGGGCAAATCACTTAACCCCCATTTTCTACCCCTTATTACTCTTCTGCTTTGTCATCCATACATAGTATTGATTCTAAAACAGGAGACATGGGTTAAAAAAAAAAAGAGGAACAAGGTCCAAATTCTATCTCTGACCATCTCTGACCTCAGCTAAGTCGTTTAGCCTTTGGGTACATCTGTGAAAATGAGAAAAGCTCAATTTGATAGTCTATGAAGTCCTTTGTAGCTCTGAATCGGATTCTCTACCTTTTCTTTTTCTCCATACCCTTCTCAAAGGTTCAAAGAATATCAGCATTAAAAGGAACCTTAATAAATCATTATTCTTATTTTAAAGGTGGGGGTGTGAAATGTGGCCCAGAGAAATAAAATGATTTGATCAAATTAATACAATTTATAAGTAGTAATCAATCATCCAGCATTTATTAAGTATCTACTATGTGCTAGGCACTATTCAAGACACTGGACACAGGAAAATAAAACTGAGACAGTCAATGCCCTCAAGGAAATTGTATTTTACAAGGGGACTACAAAAGATACCAGAGAGAAGAGCCCAGAGTTGAAAGCTTTGGTCTAGGCATTCACAGAGATTGAGATAGAGGCCTGGTGCAATGGATACCACAACCTTTCAAATAGCAATAATATTTGTTTAGCTAGATGTGATTTCATTGATAAAGGAGATAATCAGTAAGAACACTCCTTCTTTAAAAAACACAGCAATAAAAGATTATAGTAATCTGGTATTTGACAAAACTATAGATTCAGGAAAGAAATCAAAGGCATATGTATGTATATGAAAAAATGCTCCATGTCCTCTTCTAATTCCATCTCCTTCCATTAAGTATAAAAACAAATACTGGAGCTATTAATTCTTGGGTATAGAAAACTCTCAGCTAAGCAAAACACTTTCTCTGTAACTTTGAGTCTTAGAGTTGCCTACAAAATTGAAGCATTAAGTGACTTACCCAAGGTCACACAACCAGTAAGTGTCAAAGTTGAGATTTTAGAATCACCTCTTCCTGGAGCTGTCTGTCTCTGTATACATTATTCCATTTTGCCTTCATCTACTTTAAGCAACTCTTAATGGGGTCTGTATTCATAAATCACAAGATTTTGATTCCTTTTTTGATCCTGCTATTCTAATAATGGAATTTCAGGCATCAAAAACAAATTGGAAAAGATATTTCTGGATGAAGGCTTTCATAGCCTAACTTAAACAACTCCTATATTTATTTTCTCTAACTAGGAAAATGACTTTTGTACTAGAAATGACAGAACAACGGAAGAGAATTGATACCCAAGATAAACAAGGAGATTGCAAGGGAGTACCTAGGTCTCCTTAATAAATTCAAGTAAACTGGATCTTAGGTAACTGAAAGAATTGACATATATGATTACAGAACTACAGTCAATAATAGTTGAAAGGTCATAAAAAATGAGAAAGGTACTGTAGGACTGGAGAAGGGAAAATGTCATCTAGAATTTTTAAAAAGAGAAGAAAATAGAATTTCTGGAGGCCAATGAGCTTGACTTTCAATGCTAGGGGAAAGTCTGGAACAGAATATTAAAAAGGTGGTTAATTTGCATCTAGAAAATGAAACAATAATTATGAAGAACCAATGTACCTTCATTAAGAAAAACTCATGCCTTATTTATTTTTATGATTGCAATACTAATCTAGTAGATCAAGGGGGGTCTTATAGTTATAGTTTGTCTGGATTTTGCCAAGATAACTAATAAATTCTCTTATACTATTCTTGTGGGGGGGGAATGGAGATCCATGAGGTATTCTGTGACATGAAACTCCTATAGAAAATAGATTCCTGTGGACTGCATAATAACTTAGAAACCCACAAATTATTCTTACCTATGTTGTAATTGAGTTTTTATTTATTTTGTTAAACATCTCCCAATTGCATTTTAATTTGACTCAGCCCAGACAGGTAATTTTACAGCTGCTTATGGCCATCAACCAGGAGTTTAGCCCCTCTGGGCTACATGATAATACAATTAGCTGGATTCAGAACTATTTGGAAGGCCAGGCTAAAAGAGAGTCCATTAAAGGTTTAATGTCAGTCTAACTAGAGCTCTCCTGTGACCCGAAGAATTTGCACTTAGCCCTGGGCTACTTGCTATTATTCTAATGTCTTGGGTAATGATCATGAAATAATCATCAAATTCACAGAAGTTGATACAGAATTAATAACAGACGACAGGGTCAAGGTTTAAAATGATCTTGACAAGCTAATGCAAAGGGCCAAATCAAATAAAAATGAAATTAAATAGGAATAAATGTAAAATCTTATACTTGGTTCAAAAAATCAATTGCACAAATTCAGAATGGGGGAGTCATAGTTGGTTTCTATCTGAAAGAGAACTGAGAGTGTTCAGATAATGCAATCTCCATATAGATCAGTATTGTGAAGTGACAGTCCAAAAAGGAAATATGATACTGAATGACCTTAAAAGAAGTATGAATTCTAGGAATGAAGAGGTGATGTTCCCTTTACATTCTGCTCAGTTTAGATCACACCTGGAATATTATGTTCTATTGAGTACCATAGTTTTAGAAAAACATTAATAGGGCAATTAAAACAGTGGAAGAAATTATAGAATCATAGAACAAGAAATAGAAGGAGTCTGAGAGAACATTCATTTTACATGTGTGAAAACTGAAGCCCAGGGAAGTTAAGTGACTAGCCTAAGGTCATATCAAAGGTCCTCTGATCTCAGGGTCAGTGCTCTTATCCCCGTACCTGCTTCTCAAGCCCTGAGTCCTTGTCACATGAGGACAGGTTAAAAGAATTGAGATGTTTATTCTGAAGAAGCATACTTGAGAGAGTGAAAGGTTAACTTAATCTATTTGGCCCCAAAAAGCAGAATCAGGAAAAGCTGAGGTTAGTTACAAAGAGGTATATTTCAACCTGATATCAAGATAAAACTTCCTAAAAATTTGTTGTTGTAATTGTTCATTTGTTTTTCAGTTACTTTAGAACCCTTTGGGAGTTTTCCTGGCAAAGACACTGGAGTGGTTTTACCAGTTCCTTCTCTAGCTTGCTTCACAAATGAGGAAACTGAGGCAAACAAGGTGAAGTGACTTGCCCAGGGTAACACAGCTAGTAAATATCTGACGTCAAATTTTAGCTCAGGAAGGTGAGTGTTCCTCCCTCCAGGCCCTGTTCTCTACCCACTGTACTACCGACCTGCCCTTAGTTGTCCAAAGGTAAAATGGGCTGTCTCTGTGGTGATGGGGTACCTCTTGTGGGAGGTCTCTAAATGAAGGCTAGATTAAGAGGCAAGACTGCCAGAAATGAGGATAAGCCACTATGAATTGAAGTAGATAACTGCTAAAGTCCCTTCCAAATCCAAAAATCTATGATTCTATGTTAACTTGTCTCTTCAGTTGTCAGTGTTTGGAAAGCTTGGCCATCAGCAAGTAAATGCAGGAGAAGGGTGGTATTAGACAAAGATCAGTGACTCTGTGTGATGTTGGGCAAGAACTTCTCTTGACCTGTTTCCCCATTTGTAAAATTTCTAAGATTAGCCTCAATGATCTCTGAAGTCCCTTCCAATTCTAGATTTATTCCTGTTGTTATCATTGTTGTTGTTGTCCTATCATAAATTACCATCTTCATGGAAAACAATATTTGTTTAGTCATTTTTCGGTAGTCAGTCCTACTCATCATGACCTCATTTGGGGTCTTCTTGTCAAAGATAATGGAGTAGTTTCTCATATCCTCCAGCTTATTTTCTAGATGAGGAAACTGAAGCAAGCAGGGTTAAGTGACTTGCTCAGGGTCACACAATAAATGTCTGAGGCCAGATTTAAGCTAAGGAAAATGAATCTTTCTGACTCCAGGTCCAGTGTTCTATCCACTGCACCACCTAGCTCCCCTAGCTGTTCTGAAGACATTGCATCCTGGAGTAAAGCTGACCGTGTCCAGGAGTTATCTGTATTTGGGATCAGGCAGAGGCAGAAATGCTGTCCTGTTTTACACAGTACCTAAGGTCATTTCAAACGAGCCACAATGACTCAACTATATGTACACTATAGAATATATAGCAAGGAGCTCAAAACCCTGAACATCTACCATGCTGCAGTTTATTTCTCTGTCTAGCTGGAAAGCTCCTCATGAAGACACTATTAGGTGTTTGCATAATGAATAAGCTCAGAACAAACCCAGCACCAAGGAACCCTGCAAGTGATGGTTGTCTTTCTCTTCCCAGTGCGGTGAGTGTATGTGTGTGTTTTGATCCTGAAACGGTACAGATTATGGGTCAGAAGAGGCATACCTTAACTTTGATGTCTCCAGAAGAGCAAAATTCTCTGGCAAGTAACTAGTCCGGGTACCAAAGAAGGAACTGAGAGGTGGGTACTGAACTGATGAAGATATTAGGACGTCAGGGGCCAATGAGGAGAACTGACCTCAGGCTTGCCTTCCTCTCATTTGGTGTTTTCAGGCTTCCAGTTCTGAGGAAACCCTATCCACTATCCACACATGAAGGGCGCCATCCAGTAGAGAAACCATATTATTCATAATGATTAAGGCTTGCAAACTTAAACCCACAAATGACTACAAATACCACATTTCCTCAACTGACCACCACATCAAGGGGGAGGAAAGCAAACAAAATCCTAATGAATGATTTAGACAAAGCTCAAGAAAAATCATAAATGGTATGCATTCTGGTGCTCTCTGAAAGCTCCTTACATCTAAGCCTCTGGATTAAGAAGGATGGAAAAGAGAAATACCTTCTGCCAATTAATTCCTGAAGTATAATGTATAGCCTGGACCCATCCTGGAAGATCCCAGGCTGCTAATGAACCATGACACGGCTTTAATTTCTCCTTTGCCCCAACACTTTATTAAAACCAAGAGTGGGTTCCATCAAATATCCCTTCAAGGGAAAACAGAGAGAGGAAGAGAAATGAAGCAACATTTGTCTCAATGAAATATGAAAGATTAGAGTTTTCTGGATAAAGAAGAAGAAGGGAGGGGAAATAGAATTCACCTGAAACATATATACATACATATATTGATTTTATACATACGTAGATAATGATTATATGTACATGTATGCATATCCATATATTATCTAAAAATATATAAAATTTCCCTTTTGCAATGACCTCCTTATGCCCCATCCATCAGCCTGGGGTTGGCTTATTCTAACTAGCAAATTCTTTTATTCTGTATAACAGGCCCATCAGACACAATCTGCATGCCAATTACTGGCACAGACCCCTTGATACCTAAAAATGGAAATTAGCTGTCAGAGAAAGGCTTCAGCAGGCTGGGTCTCTCTCTTTCTCTCTATTTCCAGCTCATATACATACGTACTCTGTTCAGTGCCTGACTCTGACAAGGGAGTCCCCAATGGAAAAAGTCATCTAAAAATACAAACATATTTTATTGTTATTAGTATTAGTTGCTGACTTTTTCCAGCACAATATGAAATTCACCAGTGGGCAAAAGCTGCTTAGGGCAGAAATGGGTTAGAGAGGTTGATTTCTGATAATTGCATTTCAGTGGGAGCAGATCAAGGCAACCAATGAAAGGACACTGAAAGAAATGTGAGGATAAGGGCAAAGGAAACAGAAAAGGAAATGGTTCCCATAACTGGCATAACAACCAGAACTTTCCCTCTTAAGAATGTGACTATGCAAAGTGGAGGGGGCAGAGGTGAGAGATGAGCAGAGAGTACAAGCCGAAATCAATGTTGTGCATTCTAACCAACTCCCACCAATCCCAGCGCTCTGTCCAGACTGGAGGGCAGAGAATGTGAGATTGCAATGGACCTTTGCTTTACTCCTCATGCTCCCCAAGAGAACTATAATAACTCCTATTTACTTGGGGTTCTGTCCTGCTCTCTCTAAGCCTCGAGACTGGGTTAATTTCATTACCTTCCCTTTATTCCTAAAAGGAAGGATTTTATCTCCCTTATACTACAAGTTCAGGATTCAGGTTTAATTTCATGGAGGTGGGGAGGGCACTGGGATCTAAAAAGAAACATTAAGATGTTTGCATTGTGAAAGAATCATAAGATCACATTTGATCATAGATTTGGAACAAGAGCCATAGAGGATATCTAAACTAATCCCCCTCATTTTACAAACGAGGAAACAAAGGTACAAAGAGATTAAGTAACTGCATCATGGATCCTAGAATCATTAGATCAAAATTGATAAGATCCTGGACTGCAGCTGGAAGGAACCTTAAAAGTCTTTTTCATTTTACAGAAGAGGAAACAAAAGCCCAGAGAAGTCAATTATCTTGCCCAACATCACACAACTAATAATCAGCAGATCCAAAATTTGAACCTAGGTCCTCTAGCTCCAAATCCAGCGCACCTTCCACTGGACCTTGAAAGGCCATGCAATTGGTGCCCTTGCCACTATCCACTTCTGTTTGTGACCCAACCTATGGTGATTTTTGCCTCTGAATCTCCAGAGGAGATTCCACAATCTTCCTTTATAATAACTACTTATATTACTTATAATACTTATAATAAATACTTATATATAACGTAATTATATGGTTTCCTTTTTTTTTTAAGGCACTCTCAACACTAAAGTACCTTATAGGGCTGGACAAAATTTGGACCTTGCCAAATTGACTAGATCTCTCCCTGCTTTAAGGGTTAAAGGCAAACCCAGTGATTGGTAGAGTATTCTTTTCATTTTTAAGCAAGAATACAGGAAAGTATAACCATTGACCAAGGCTACAATGAACACATTTAACCTGAATCCACAAATCCTTACTTCTTCATCCTTCCTTATTCTTGCAGAGCATCGAGGCACATAAAATGGAAAAGCACACTTGAAAGGGTGAAAACAGTAAGCTATGTGTTGTACAAGTCAACATGGGTTTTCCAGACAGGCAGCCATATTTGTGGTAGATATGATCTGAGGACCTCACTACCCCTGCAAGCGCAAGAGCCATAGGGAGAGGCAGAAAAGCCTGGGAACACTGCAAAAGCTGAGTGTGCAGCGCTCTTTTCTCCAGTCTCTGAGAGAGGTTCTAAACTAGAATTACATCGATCTTTTCCAATAGCTATTGCAGGTCGAGGGGCGTGAGATGTCCATCAAAAAAGCTATATTCCTGATCAATCTATCCCTCTTAATGGGGAGAGGCAGGCTTAGCCCAAGTTTATATCCACAAGCTTAACTCCTTCCCAACACTGGTTATACAAAAGACTTTCATAAATAGTGAATAATTAGTAAATCTGTTTATCCAAGCAAATGGAAAAGAGAAATCAGTGTTCTAGAAATCAAATATACAAGAAAATGCAGGATAGTAAATGAGCTCTTTGGATGAAAGAAAGCTGAGATTTCAATTCAACCAAGAGAAAGACCAAGATTTCACCCAAAAGGGAAAGTCTCTGAAACTTCTAAGGCACTTAACTGGAACTTAGGAGCCAGATTCCTCTACATGACGGAAATTTCCAAAATATCAAGACAGACAGACAGACAGAGACAGAGAGAGAGATAGAGACAGAGGCAGATATAGAAATAAATATCTGAAGTTGGTCACCAAGAAAGTCTAGCACTACTGATCTATTCTATTAAAGAAAAAAAAAAGAATGTCTCCCTCTAAAAAAGTTTTCTCACTATTAGTTATATGTTTCATTCTCTCTACCAATTTAGTCATAAATATTTAGCAAAATGCTCTAGATCCAGCTTTAAAAAAAAACCTGGGCTCTGCAAAAATTGCAGGGTTTGATGCTAATAAAATTTAATTGGCCATAAAATTGCTAACTACTTCTCTTATCAATAATTGTAATGTCACTTAGGTCTTTTTAGATGTCTAGCTTCTTAAGTCAATCCCACAGCTTTTTAATAATTCCTAATAACGTATGGTTTCCTATCATTCTTCTATGGGCACTGGAGTTTTTCAGATTTCCTCCTTAAATATAATTCCTTCATTTTCTCACTGGTGGAAGAGATATAAATTGGTCCAACCATTCTGGAAAACATTTTGGAATCATGAGAGAAAACTCATTAACTGTTCATATTGGATAATCCAGAAATCCTACTACTGAGTATATACTCCAAGGCCAGACAATATATACCAAGATATCCACAGAATCAATTTCTGTTGCAAGCAAAAAAATCTAAAAGAAAAGTGGGTGACAATCCACTGGTGAATAGCTAAACAAAGTACAAGTATATTAGAATATTACTGGCTATAAAAATCAATGACTAGGAGAACTTAAAGAAATGTAGGACAATTTCTATGATCTGATGCAGAAGTTGTATGGGGTATTCAGGAAGGACTATTATGTCTAGTATGAGGGCTTGTTGAGCCCTTTTCAGAACTGTTCATCTACCTTGGGTCCCTACTTGTCACCTAACTCTCACCTGTTACTCCAAGAAGCTGTTGCATGCCCCGCAGCCAGACCCAATTAAACCATCTCAGAAAGCTGGCTAAACCAGGCTGAGAGCAACCAATGGCCTCAAACCAGTTGGTAAATTAGGGGATTTTCATCCTAATAATATGAAGGTACCCCCTAGTGGAATGGCTGGATGAGAATAATTCATTCCAATGGCCATGAAGACACCAAGGTTATCCCCTGCATACTGGGTCATCCTGTCTTTTATCTGGACTCTGGAAGAAAGAGTGAGGCTGAAGACTTTGTGCCATTCTGCCTCACTTAAATACAATCCACATGCAAGTCAAGACGTCATCCTGGGATGTCAATGATCTTTTCTGGAGAATGAACAAGCTCTCTGCTCAGCTCTTTACAGGGCCCAAACTCTCTACAAAAGAAAGAAGCAATGGCATAACCTCTGCCTGTAGGATACATATCTCTGAGAAAAATATCTTCTCTTTGCCTGCCACACCAGATTAAATCTTTTTACCATGCACCTAACTCTCTAGCCTAAGGCAAATGTTCTCAAGATTTGTATACACATTTTATATGTATGAAATAACAGCTCTATATATTTTTATTCTTCTTTGTATTTTTAAGTGTTCATGTTTGTTGAAGTTAAATTTATAATTTTTTTAGTCTCCTTCCCAAAACACTTGAAGCATCTCTGCATAATTCATGTGAGAAAACTTCTAGGGATTTGAGGGGACCACAGGTTAATTAAGAGTCCACAATACAGAATAAAATACCAAACACATTATTTTGATCTGGAACTGTAGTAAGAGGTACAGAATGTCCAGGATTAAGGAGGCGATGATACCATTACATTCTGCCCTAACCAGACCACATCTGAAATATCATGCTCAATTTTGAAATTCCTACTTTAGGGACGACATTGAGAATTCAAAAAGCATCCGAAGAAAGACAACCAGCTTGTTGAAAGGTTTCAAGATCATGCCATACAAGTGATTGAGTGAAAGAACTAGAATTTTTTTAAGAGAAAAGATTTCAGAAGGATATAATAATTGTCTTTAAGCAACAGAAATAATAATGAGTAATAATAAATAATAGCAGATTTTAATATCATGCTTTAATAAAGGACTTTGCATGTGCTATTTCATTTGAAACTTATACAGTAAGCACCACAGGTATTATCAATCACATTTTACAGATGAGGAAACTGAGATCCTGAAGAATAAGTGACTTACCTGGGTTCCCATAATTATCAAATGCCAAAGGTAAGATTTGAAGCCAGATCTTCCTAAATTTGATTCTTGCACTTTTCTGTATTGCTTCCAAATTTTGAACTGCTGACATCTGAGAATTATCACACTTATTTTACCTACAGAATTAGAAACAGCTTGTGGAAACTACAAGGGAATATACACCAACAGCTAACATTTAGATAGTGTTTTCTATGTGCCAGGCACTGTGCTAAATACTTTACAATTATTATCTCATTTGGACCTCACAACAAACCTGTCCTGTGGGTATCATTTTACTGATGAGGAAACTGAGGTTAAGTGATTTGCCCAGGCAAACAGCTTGTAAGTGTCTGAGGTCACATTTGAACTCAGATCCTTCTGACTTTTTCCCATGCATTCTATCTACTGTGCCATCTAGATTTTGGCTTGGTATAAGGAAAAAGTTCCAGACAATTAGATCAATCCACAAATGGAATGGGCTTCCTTGGGATAATAAAGTGGGCACCCTTTCATATTCAATCAATTTGATGACCACTTGTTGAGGATATTGTAGAAAAAAATTCTTGATTAGGAATCAGTTGCCTTTGAGGCCAACTTTGTGGATCTATGGTATCATGAAAGCCACCTTCAAATTTTAAAGGAAAAAAGACCTTAAATGTGTTTTATCCATCATTCCACAAAAAGTTTTCAATTCAAAAGTTAATCATTAAGCACCTACTCTGTACCAGGTTTTGTGCTAGGCAGGTCCTGGAGAAACAAAGACAAAAGCAAAACAGTCCCTGTCCTCAAGGAGCTTACATTCCTTTAATGGAAAACCACATTTTTACACATAAATAAATACAAGACTACAAAGGAATTTTGGAATGAAGAAAGCAAGAATAACTGGGAGGGGGGAAGAAAGGTGAGGATTATGTAGAGAGTAGCCTTGGAGCAAGACTTTAAAGAAAGCTGGGATTCCAAGAATCAGAGATGAAGGAGAATATTCCAAATTTTGGAGCTCAGTTCACACATACACATACAAACACACACACTCAAAGAAAGGCTTAGATATTGTAATGTCATTTCCAGAAAGTATAGCAAGTAGACTAGCTTGTGGAAGGTGTAGAATACACAAGATGGAATAATGTGAAATTGCTCTAGAAAATTATATTGGAGCCAGAGTATGGCTTCACCTGCCAAACAGAGGTGTCTGGTTTTATTAATCTGGAGGGAAAAAAGGGAGCCATTGAAGCTTCTTGAGCTGGAGAGAGCCCAATGATCAGATTTCTGCTTTAGAAATATCAATTTGGCCAGTATATGTGGGACAGATTAGAAAGGGGAAAGACTAGAGACAGGATTATTATTGACATGATTACAATAGTTCAGGTAAAAGGTGAGGAAGGCTCAAACTAGAGTAAAAAGTAAAGGATGTGTTGAAGAGATGTTCTATAAAAAGGTTTGCCAGGATCTGTAGGTATTGAATATAGAGTTTTGAGTGTCAATTTACATGTTAAATTCTGCTGTTCTAAATGGAAATCATGCCCCCATTGTACCAATTACCTGCACCAGGAAAAAAAATCCTTCCCTTCTGGAGGGTCTTTCCTCTCTCACTACATCATGCGAGTGTTGGACTTCACTTATCTCCTTATTTATATGTATTCTTTCCTATTTGGCTCTAGAGAAAAATGCATCTTACATAAGGTGCTACACTAGAGATAAGTTACTTTATTAATGTTCCTTGAGCTTCCTTTGTCATGGTTATTATCATTTATACATGGTACGTACATCTTTTTTATCTGTCCACATTATATTCTTGGTTAGAAATCAAAAAGAGAGGCCACAGGACATCATTTCTCATTTTCAGAGAAGAGAAAAAAATGAACAAATTTAGCATTTGCCAGGAGATCTTACATGGGTTGTATCCCACTGTACAGACTTGATGGATAATCAAAATTGCTATGCTATTGTTGTGTTTTGGTCAAAATGGAAGCTTTTTGTTACAGTGCCCCAACCTTTTTTATGGAGAAAAATAGCTCTCCCTCTCCTCTGAAACCCCTCAATTGACAATGGAGGTCGAGAGAATATGGGGCTGATTGATAATCAATTAGAAAGTAATGGGAAAGGGGTATCAAGGTGGCTCAGTGGATAGAGAGCCAGACCTGAAGATGCAAAGTCCTGAGTTCAACCTTAGATACTTCCTAGCTCTGTGACCCTGGGCAAATCACTTAACCCCAGTTGCCAAATCTTCTGCCATGGAACTGATTCCCAATATTGATGTTAAGGCCAAAGGTAAAGATTAAAAAAAGAAGAAGAAGGTAATGGGATGGGGCAACTTGATAGCACAAAGAAAAGGGAGCCAGGCTCAGAGTCAGGACGACCTGGATTCGAATATGACCTCAAACACTTCCTAGCTGTATTAATTATCCTGGGCAAGTTATTTAACTCCAATTGCCTAGCCCTTACCACTCTTTCATCTTAGAATTAATACTAAGACAGAAGTTAAGGGTTAAAAAAAAAGACAGGAGACTTCCGGTTAAGATGGCGGCTTAGAGAAAGCTGAAGTTCAGATCTCCGGAAAACCCTTCCCGACTGATCTCAAACTAGAAGCTCCTAAGGCGCCGAAATTCAAAACGATCAACAGCACAGACCCTGGGAACCCTCCTCCTGGACCTGGACCCGGTTCAAAAGGTACGGCTCCCCTTAAAAGCCAGAACCCGAGATCCCTCGGACCTCAGGGGTAGGAGCGCAGAGTCCAAGGCTCCCGGAAGCGGCAGCCGCGCCGGGCTCAGAGAGCAGGGTCTGAGGAACAACAACCCTCAGGGTCTTCTACCCAAGTCCCAGTCCGGGTGAAAGTTACTGCCTGGGGCCTCCGCTGCAAAGAGCTGGTTGGTCCGGGTGAAAGTTACTGCCTGGGGCCTCCGCTGCAGAGAGCTGGTCAAAACAACAGCAACCCTCAGGGCGGGCAAGACAGCCTCACGGGCTGGATCCTGCTATCCAAGTCTCAGTGAAAGTCTGTGCTCTCGGAGCTTGGGGAAGCGGCAGCCCATCCCCCCGCAGGCCGACGAAACAGCCTCACGGCCAGGGATTCTGAAGGCAACTTCCGGAAATCGAGCCAGGGGGAGAGTGTGGCCTCGTGGTCCGACCCTTCCATTCCAGTTCCAGTGAGGCATATTCAGTTTAACCCAGGGAACGCTCATAGAACCAACATCTGCCCAGGACTAAAGCCTCTGATCACCAGACAAAGACAAGAAAAGCCAATCCTCCACGTTCAGAGATGACAAACTCCACAGAAGCACAGAAGCCCCAAAATACCAAGAAAAATAAGAAGAAAGGGGTGACTCTGGACACATTCTATGGAGCCAAAATACAAAATACAGAGCAGATAGAAGAAGATATACAAGAAAATTCTCCAAAATCTTCCAAAGGAAATAGAAACTCTCCACAAACACATGAAGAATTTGAATCAGAAAGGACCAAAAAGATGGAAGCCCTCTGGGAGGAAAAGTGGGAAATGATGCAAAAGAAATTCACGCATCTACAAAACCAGTTTGACCAAACTGTAAAAGAAAACCAGGCTTTAAAGCAAGAACTAATAAAGCAAAGCCAAAACACCAAGAAATTAGAAGAGAACATAAAATATCTCACCGACAAGGTGATAGATCTGGAAAACAGGGGGAGAAGAGAAAATTTAAGAATAATTGGACTCCCAGAAAAGCCAGAAATAAACACCAAACTGGACATGGTGATACAAGATATAATCAAAGAAAATTGCCCAGAGATTCTAGAACAAGGGGGCAATACAGCCACTGACAGAGCTCACAGAACACCTTCTACACTAAACCCCCAAAAGACAACTCCCAGGAATGTAATTGCCAAATTCCAAAGCTATCAAACAAAAGAAAAAATCCTACAGGAAGCCAGAAAAAGACAATTTAGATATAAAGGAATGCCAATCAGGGTCACCCAAGACCTTGCAAGTTCTACTCTGAATGATCGTAAGGCATGGAACATGATCTTCAGAAAGGCAAGAGAGCTGGGTCTCCAACCAAGAATCAGCTACCCAGCAAAACTGACTATATACTTCCAAGGGAAAGTATGGGCATTCAACAAAATAGAAGACTTCCAACTTTTTGCAAAGAAAAGACCAGAGCTCTGTGGAAAGTTTGATACCGAAAATCAAAGAGCAAGGAATACCTGAAAAGGTAAATATTAAGGAAAGGGGAAAAATGTTATCTTCTTTTACTCAAACTCTCTTCTATAAGGACAACATTTATATCAACCTATGTATACTAATATGTGGGGAAAATGTAATGTATAAATAGGGGGTAAAGAAAGACCAAATAGAATAATGGTTCTCACACAAAGATTCACAGGGGAAGGGGAGGGGAAGAAAACTCCTATAAGAAGGAGAGGAAGAGAGGGGGGGGGGGTTACTTAAACCTCAATCTCAGGGAAATCAACTCTGAGAGGGAAAAACATCCAGATCCATTGGGATCTTGAATTCTATCTTACCCAACAAGGGTAAGGAGAAGGGAAAACCAAGGGGGGGAGGGGGAGAGGGAGAACAAAAAGGGAGGGAAAGAGAGGGGGGAGGGGGAGGGAACAAAAAGGGAGGGACTAAAAAGGGAAACATCAAGGGAGGGGACAAGGGGGACTGATTCAAAGTAAATCACTGGACTAAAAGGTAGAGCCGAAGAAGAAAAGGTTAGAATTAGGGAAGGCAATCAAAATGCCAGGGAGTCCACAAATGACAATCATAACTTTGAACGTGAATGGGATGAACTCACCCATAAAATGTAGATGAATAGCTGAATGGATTAGAATCCAAAACCCTACCATATGTTGTCTTCAAGAAACACACATGAGGCGGGTTGACACCCACAAGGTCAGAATTAAAGGATGGAGTAAGACCTTCTGGGCCTCAACTGATAGAAAGAAGGCAGGAGTGGTAATCATGATATCTGATAAAGCCAATGCAAAAATAGACCTGATCAAAAGGGATAGGGAAGGTAATTATATTTTGTTAAAAGGGACTCTAGACAATGAGGAAATATCATTAATCAACATGTATGCACCAAATAATATAGCACCCAAATTTCTAATGGAGAAACTAGGAGAATTGAAGGAAGAAATAGACAATAAAACCATACTAGTGGGAGACTTAAACCAACCATTATCAAATTTAGATAAATCAAATCAAAAAATAAATAAGAAAGAGGTAAAAGAAGTGAATGAAATCTTAGAAAAATTAGAATTAATAGACATATGGAGAAAAATAAATAGGGATAAAAAGGAATACACCTTCTTCTCAGCACCACATGGCACATTCACAAAAATTGACCATACATTAGGTCACAGAAACATAGCACACAAATGCAAAAAAGCAGAAATAATGAATGCAGCCTTCTCAGATCACAAGGCAATAAAAATAATGATTAGTAATGGTACATGGAAAACCAAATCTAAAACCAATTGGAAATTAAACAATATGATACTCCAAAACCGTTTAGCTAAAGAAGAAATCATAGAAACAATTAATAATTTCATCAAGGAAAATGACAATGGCGAAACATCCTTTCAAACCTTTTGGGATGCAGCCAAAGCGGTAATCAGAGGCAAATTCATATCCCTGAAAGCTCATATTAACAAACAAGGGAGAGCAGAGATCAATCAATTGGAAATGCAATTGAAAAAACTCGAAAGCGATCAAATTAAAAACCCCCAGCAGAAAACCAAATTAGAAATCCTAAAAATTAAGGGAGAAATTAATAAAATCGAAAGTGATAGAACTATTGATTTAATAAATAAGACAAGAAGCTGGTACTTTGAAAAAACGAACAAAATAGACAAAGTACTGGTCAATCTAATTAAAAAAAGGAAGGAAGAAAAGCAAATTCACAGCATTAAAGATGAAAAGGGGGACAGCACCTCCAATGAGGAGGAAATTAAGGCAATCATTAGAAATTACTTTGCCCAATTATATGGCAATAAATACACCAATTTAGGAGAAATGGATGAATATATACAAAAATACAAACTGCCTAGACTAACAGAAGAGGAAATAGAATTCTTAAATAATCCCATATCAGAAATTGAAATCCATCAAGCCATCAAAGAACTTCCTAAGAAAAAATCCCCAGGGCCTGATGGATTCACCTGTGAATTCTATCAAACATTCAGAGAACAGTTAACCCCAATACTATACAAACTATTTGACATAATAAGCAAAGAGGGAGTTCTACCAAACTCCTTTTACGACACAAACATGGTACTGATTCCAAAACCAGGCAGGTCAAAAACAGAGAAAGAAAACTATAGGCCAATCTCCCTAATGAATATAGATGCAAAAATCTTAAATAGGATACTAGCAAAAAGACTCCAGCAAGTGATCAGAAGGATCATTCACCATGATCAAGTAGGATTCATACCAGGGATGCAGGGCTGGTTCAACATTAGGAAAACCATCCACATAATTGACCACATCAACAAGCAAACTAGCAAGAACCACATGATTATCTCAATAGATGCAGAAAAAGCCTTTGATAAAATACAACACCCATTCCTATTAAAAACACTAGAAAGCATAGGAATAGAAGGGTCATTCCTAAAAATAATAAACAGTATATATCTAAAACCAACAGCTAATATCATCTGCAATGGGGATAAACTAGATGCATTCCCAATAAGATCAGGAGTGAAACAAGGATGCCCATTATCACCTCTACTATTTGACATTGTACTAGAAACACTAGCAGTAGCAATTAGAGAAGATAAAGAAATTGAAGGCATCAGAATAGGCAAGGAGGAGACCAAGTTATCACTCTTTGCGGATGACATGATGGTCTACTTAAAGAATCCTAGAGATTCAACCAAAAAGCTAATTGAAATAATCAACAACTTTAGCAAAGTTGCAGGATACAAAATAAACCCACATAAATCATCAGCTTTTCTATATATCTCCAACACAGCTCAGCAGCAAGAACTAGAAAGAGAAATCCCATTCAAAATCACCTTAGACAAAATAAAATACCTAGGAATCTATCTCCCAAGACAAACACAGGAACTATATGAACACAACTACAAAACACTCGCCACACAACTAAAACTAGACTTGAACAATTGGAAAAACATTAACTGCTCATGGATAGGACAAGCCAATATAATAAAAATGACCATCCTACCCAAACTTATTTATCTATTTAGTGCCATACCCATTGAACTACCAAAATACTTCTTCACTGATTTAGAAAAAACCATAACAAAGTTCATTTGGAAGAACAAAAGATCAAGGATATCCAGGGAAATAATGAAAAAAAACACATATGATGGGGGCCTTGCAGTCCCAGACCTCAAACTATATTACAAAGCAGCAGTCATCAAAACAATTTGGTACTGGCTAAGAAACAGAAAGGAAGATCAGTGGAATAGACTGGGGGAAAACGACCTCAGCAAGACAGTATACGATAAACCCAAAGATCCCAGCTTTTGGGACAAAAATCCACTATTCGATAAAAACTGCTGGGAAAATTGGAAGACAGTGTGGGAGAGACTAGGAATAGATCAACACCTCACACCCTACACCAAGATAAATTCAAAATGGGTGAGTGACTTAAACATAAAGAAGGAAACCATAAGTAAATTGGGTAAACACAGAATAGTATACATGTCAGACCTTTGGGAGGGGAAAGGCTTTAAAACCAAGCAAGATATAGAAAGAATCACAAAATGTAAAATAAATAATTTTGACTACATCAAACTAAAAAGCTTTTGTACAAACAAAACCAATATAACTAAAATCAGAAGGGAAACAACAAATTGGGAAAAAATCTTCATAGAAACCTCTGACAAAGGTTTAATTACTCATATTTATAATAAGCTAAATCAATTGTACAAAAAATCAAGCCATTCTCCAATTGATAAATGGGCAAGGGAAATGGATAGGCAGTTCTCAGATAAAGAAATCAAAACTATTAACAAGCACATGAAGAAGTGTTCTACATCTCTTATAATCAGAGAGATGCAAATCAAAACAACTCTGAGGTATCACCTCACACCTAGCAGATTGGCTAACATAACAGCAAAGGAAAGTAATGAATGCTGGAGGGGATGTGGCAAAGTAGGGACATTAATTCATTGCTGGTGGAGTTGTGAACTGATCCAACCATTCTGGAGGGCAATTTGGAACTATGCCCAAAGGGCGACAAAAGAATATCTACCCTTTGACCCAGCCATAGCACTGCTGGGTCTGTACCCCAAAGAGATAATGGACACAAAGACTTGTACAAAAATATTCATAGCTGCGCTCTTTGTGGTGGCCCAAAACTGGAAAACGAGGGGATGCCCATCAATTGGGGAATGGCTGAACAAACTGTGGTATATGTTGGTGATGGAATACTATTGTGCTCAAAGGAATAATAAAGTGGAGAAGTTCCATGGAGACTGGAACAACCTCCAGGAAGTGATGCAGAGCGAGAGGAGCAGAACCAGGAGAACATTGTACACAGAGACTAATACACTGTGGTATAATCGAACGTAATGGACTTCTCCATTAGGGGCGGTGTAATGTCCCTGAACAACTTTCAGGGATCCAGGAGAAAAAAAAACACCATTCATAAGCAAAGGATAAACTATGGGAGTGGAAACACCGAGAAAAAGCAACTGCCTGAATACAGAGGTTGAGGGGACATGACAGAGGATAGACTTTAAATGAACACTCTAATGCAAATACTATCAACAAAGCAATGGGTTCAAATCAAGAAAACATCTAATGCCCAGTGGACTTACGCGTCGGCTATGGGGGGTGGGGGGGAGGAAAAGAAAATGATCTATGTCTTTAACGAATAATGCTTGGAAATGATCAAATAAAATATATTTTAAAAAAAAAAAAAAGACAGGAGATCGCCTTTGTGATTTAATCAAAAAGGAGATTACCCAAAGGGAAGGAATACATGTGGGTAGGGAAGAGTCATGAAAAGACACACCCAGGTGCTCTTCTCTTTTAAAAAGTTATCTAGGTGGCTCAGTGGGTCGAGAGCCATCCTAGAGAAGGGAAGTCCTGGGCTCAAATCCAACTTTAGACACTTCCTAGCTGTGTGACCCTGGGCAAGTCACTTAACCTCCATTGCCTAGCCCTTACTGCTCTTCTGCCTTGGAACCAATAGACAGTGTCGATTCTAAGATGGAAGGAATGCAAGGATTTTTTTTTTTTAGAGCATATAGTTGTGTCTTCCATCCATGGGAAACTGTTACTGGGGGGAAATCATTTTGATGAATTCAAATAAGGAATTGATTTCTTTAATCAATTAATAATGTGTTATACATCCCAGACCTCAAACTATATTACAAAGCAGCAGTCATCAAAACAATTTGGTACTGGCTAAGAAACAGAAAGGAAGATCAGTGGAATAGACTGGGGGAAAACGACCTCAGCAAGACAGTATACGATAAACCCAAAGATCCCAGCTTTTGGGACAAAAATCCACTATTCGATAAAAACTGCTGGGAAAATTGGAAGACAGTGTGGGAGAGACTAGGAATAGATCAACACCTCACACCCTACACCAAGATAAATTCAAAATGGGTGAGTGACTTAAACATAAAGAAGGAAACCATAAGTAAATTGGGTAAACACAGAATAGTATACATGTCAGACCTTTGGGAGGGGAAAGGCTTTAAAACCAAGCAAGATATAGAAAGAATCACAAAATGTAAAATAAATAATTTTGACTACATCAAACTAAAAAGCTTTTGTACAAACAAAACCAATATAACTAAAATCAGAAGGGAAACAACAAATTGGGAAAAAATCTTCATAGAAACCTCTGACAAAGGTTTAATTACTCATATTTATAATGAGCTTAATCAATTGTACAAAAAATCAAGCCATTCTCCAATTGATAAATGGGCAAGGGAAATGGATAGGCAGTTCTCAGATAAAGAAATCAAAACTATTAACAAGCGCATGAAGAAGTGTTCTACATCTCTTATAATCAGAGAGATGCAAATCAAAACAACTCTGAGGTATCACCTCACACCTAGCAGATTGGCTAACATAACAGCAAAGGAAAGTAATGAATGCTGGAGGGGATGTGGCAAAGTAGGGACATTAATTCATTGCTGGTGGAGTTGTGAACTGATCCAACCATTCTGGAGGGCAATTTGGAACTATGCCCAAAGGGCGACAAAAGAATATCTACCCTTTGACCCAGCCATAGCACTGCTGGGTCTGTACCCCAAAGAGATAATGGACACAAAGACTTGTACAAAAATATTCATAGCTGTGCTCTTTGTGGTGGCCCAAAACTGGAAAACGAGGGGATGCCCATCAATTGGGGAATGGCTGAACAAACTGTGGTATATGTTGGTGATGGAATACTATTGTGCTCAAAGGAATAATAAAGTGGAGAAGTTCCATGGAGACTGGAACAACCTCCAGGAAGTGATGCAGAGCGAGAGGAGCAGAACCAGGAGAACATTGTACACAGAGACTAATACACTGTGGTATAATCGAACGTAATGGACTTCTCCATTAGTGGCAGTGTAATGTCCCTGAACAACTTTCAGGGATCCAGGAGAAAAAAAAAAAAAACACCATTCATAAGCAAAGGATAAACTATGGGAGTGGAAACACCGAGAAAAAGCAACTGCCTGAATACAGAGGTTGAGGGGACATGACAGAGGATAGACTTTAAATGAACACTCTAATGCAAATACTATCAACGAAGCAATGGGTTCAAATCAAGAAAACATCTAATGCCCAGTGGACTTACGCGTCGGCTATGGGGGGTGGGGGGGAGGAAAAGAAAATGATCTATGTCTTTAACGAATAATGCTTGGAAATCATCAAATAAAATATATTTAAAAAAAAAATAAAATAAAGACAAAAAAAAAAGTTTGTGCTTAAAAAAAAAAATAATGTGTTATACAAATGGAGTAAGCAGACAAAGGATCTCTTCTCCAAGTCTCACTGGCATCTCAGTTGACAAAAGAAAGGGAAGAGCTATACCACAGGCTTCTCAGCTTACTGATATTTGAGGTGGTAAGATTCAGAAAGTAATTCAATGATACTTCCCAAAGTCCTCCACTTGAGGTGCCCATAACTGATTGAGTCAGGCTCCATGATTGACCATTTGAGTAGTAAATACTACTTAAAAGTGTACAAACATCTGAAAGCAATAAAAATCTCTATAATGGAGGGAATGGGGTTTACAGAGGGAATAAACTGAGAGAGAGAAATAATATATTTTACACTCTCCTTCGAATATGGAATAAATGTACAGGCTATGGCAGTGATGGTGAACCTGCGGCACAAGTGCCAAAAATGGCAGTAGAGCATTCTCTGTGGGCATGTGGCTACCCCTCTTCATTCCCTGCCCCCCCCGAGTTCATTACTAGAAAGGCAGAGGGACTTGGGCAGAGATGCTCCAGTCCCCATCTCTATCTCACCTGATGACATTTTTTCACATCCTCTGCCCCTCTGCCCAACAGCCCAATGGGAGTGTTTTTCCCCTTTCATGTGGGGTAAAGAGTGGCAGGGTGTGCCCAGGATGTGGAGGGGTGGCTCAGCACTTCATCTCTAAAAGGTTCTTCTCTGGGCTATGGGAACCAGTTCAAGGGCAACTGAAAGTTGTGGTCCCTGCATGAGTAATTGTAGTCTATGCTTGTGTCTGGTACATAGGCATGAATGGAATATGGTACTGCACAGGGGAGAATCCAAAGGAAAATACTACTTTGAGCTTCACAAGTATACCCAAACCACTCTGACCATGTGTCTAATTCAGATGTAGATTCAATGTAAAAATCTAATTGCTAAAATAATATAAGAAGAATTGTCCCTCACCCCCACCCCAATGCCACTTGGGCATTGAGTATAGGAAGGAGAAACACTCTTGCCCAGCAAGGTTCACACTCTTTTACCAGCACTCAGATATTCCACCTTTCTAGCTTTATCTCACACTATTCATCCCAATATGAACTGTAATCTAAACTGTCGTTTACATATATCCTCCGGCTTCATACCCCCTTGTCTTTGCTTACAATTTCTCTTATGCCTGAAATGTCTTTCTCTTCTCTTTACCTGTTGGATTTTTACCTGTCCTTTAAAAAAAAAAAAACTTACCTTTGTAATTAACCCTTAAGTCACAAGACTGTTAATAGCTAGATTTATTAATAAGAAAAGAAAATAAGAGAGAAATATAGAGAGGAGGTGAAGAATTTCCTAGCCCAATAATCCAGAGCCTAACAACTCAGTGTTTGTCTCCAAATATCAGCCTCAGAAAATGCCCCCCCCAGCTTCCTGCTGGGTCTCATCTTATAACCCAGGAACTAATCACAATTCCTCCATTAGGCTGGCACCACCCAAGGGGACAGTGCCTGTGGGATCAATTTCATGGTTGCTAATTGACCCAAATTCAAAACAAATGGAAGGGAAGTCTAAATCTCTGATTGATCAAATAAAAATACAAATTCCCTTCTCACACCTTCTTTCCTAGCATCAACTCTGAGATAGAAAAACAGCAAGGGTTAGGCAATTGGGGTCAAGTGACTTGTCCAGGGTCACACAGTCAGTAAGTGTCTGAGACCAGATTTAAACCCAAGTCCTCTACCTAACCTTTAATGCTCATTTCCAATGTCTCATTCTCCATGAAGGCCCTGCTAGTCAATGTTGATAATGACTATTTCTTCTTCAATTCTTTTTTTTTTTAATCCAACCCTTATCTTCTGTCTTAGAATCAATACTAAGTACCAGTTCCAAGGCAGAAGAGTGATAAGGGCTAAGCAATTGGAGTTAAGTGACTTGCTGAGGGTCACAAAGATAGGCAATGTCTGAGGCCAAATTTGAACCCAGGACCTCCCATCTTCAGCCTTGGCTCTTTCTATCCACTGAGTCATCTAGCTGCCCCTCTTCTTCAGTTCTAATGTCACTTTGTTTTGTACCTCTCTCTTGTATTTGTCGTGTATGAATTGAGGAAGGTAATCTTGTATGTCTCACCTCACTATTGGTGTTGAGTTGTATCTTCCTCTTCATGACCCCATTTGGGGTTTCCTTGGTAAAGATCCTGGAATGATTTGCCCTCTTCTTCTCCATCTTATTTATCAATAAAAAACAAACAAATAAAACTGAGGCAAACAGTTAAGTGACTTGCTCACAGGCACATAGTTAGTAACTGAGGCCAGATCTGAACCCAAGAAGAATCTTTCTGACTCCAGTTCTGGCACTGTGTCCAACTAGCTGCCCTACTAACTGTAAATTCAATGAGGGTTCAGGTCATGTCTTTCTCAGTTTTAATGCCTCCAGCATCTAGCACTGGTGGCTTAGTAAATGTTGAACTTTTAAAAGGCCATATGGTTGGATCTTCCATTATTGGGAAATTGTTCCAGGGAAGAAATCATTTTAAAGAATGCAAATAAGGAATTAAATTATCTGATCAGTTAATATGTGTTCTATAAATGAAATAAGCAGGGAAAAGTACAAGCTGATGAATCAAGGACATTATGATTGGGCTTATCTCCAGCACCCAAGAGATCGGGGTCTGCACTAGAACATTAACAAACTGATACTTGGAGAATGAATGGGGACCTTGATCACACTGAGTTTTGAGAGGACTTATTCCCCAGAGGAGAAATTAGCCATACCAAATTTCAGATGATCAGAAAATCATGACAGCAAATCAGAACCCATGTTAAGAGACAGATGAGATGGAATGTAAATAGCATGAAACTAGGAGTGAAGAAATCTTGGTTCTAGCCCCGGCTTTGACATGAATTAACTGTGTGACTTTAGAAAAATCACTTCTCCTCTTGTATCCTCAGTTTTCTCATTAGTAAAAGGAAAGGGCTGGCAAAAGTATAACTAGCCATTTCATACCTGGGATGAGCTTCCCAAAACATGATGGAACAAACAAGATAAAATGCACCCTCAGATCAACTTTTAAAGGCCAGTTGTACATTATTAATGCCCTCTAAATTTGGGACCCCTGGACAAAGTCCTAATCACCCAATTCTGTGTTATGACTTAGGGAGATGGTCATGAGATGACCTAGAAGAAAAGCCCTTTCATTTCTAAAAACTTATGATTCTATCTATATGTGTGATGGCAGGTGGGGAGATCAGCAAGTATTTACTCTATAGATAAATTTTCAGTTATATTTCACTACCATCATTCTGTGCACATGTTATGAGCCTCATTTCTTCCCATTCACTGAACATAAAACCAATGGAACTATCTTGGAGATTATAAATCAGAGGAAGGAAAGTTTTGACCCAGTCACAAGCCCCAAACTTTAAGAAAGCAGACTGTTGTTTTTTATTATTTTCAGAGATAAAATAGGAATCATGATCAGAAATTTCACATTCATAGTCAAGCAAAACAACATTCAAATCTGAAAAGGAAGAAGAAATATTAAGAAGAGGGAAGTCCTGAAGAAAAGAAGGGATTTTTTTCTATAAAGGACTTCAAGTCTCCAATACCAGATGAAAGGAAATATGACTTAATGGATAGGAAGTTCTCAAAGATACAATGATGAACAATCACCATTATTAATATAAAAAGATGAAAAAGAAGAGACATTTTTAATTCTGCATAGCAATTTAATCTGCATAGGAATGAGATCAAATTACAAAAATGCACATGAATATGATGGTGAGGGAAACATAAGCAAGGAAGGGTTAAAATAATGACACAGCCTAAAAGAATATTGTCAGAAAGTTAAAGTTCAGAACCAGCTGAGGATTACCCCTCCACACCAAAAATGCTAAGAAAAAAATTACAACCAAAAATATTTTAATTATGTTCAGAACAAAAGGAAGAACAAGAACAAGGAAGGGATATATTCATTGCTCACAAAAAAAAAAGAAAAAGAGAGGGAGGCTAGAATTTATAATGTATTTTAATATATAATTTTATGCTCATAGAAACCTCAGAACATCCATTTTACAGATGAGACACCTGAGGCACTCAAAAGTCAAGTGACTTGCCCAGGGTCACATAGCTAATAAGTGTCTATGCTCAAATTTGAACTCAGATCTCTCTGACTCAATGTCTAGCAATCTCTATGCACTGCATTGCCATCAAGCAAACAGAAAGCCCAGTGACAATCTCTATTTTGTTTCCAGTTTCATCATCCAGGAAAAAAAAAAAACCTTCAAACTGAAAAATGTAGCAGGAACATTATAAAGAAGGAACTGACGACCACAAAATAAGAAGTAATGATAAAGAGTATCTAGCTTTTATAAGTGAGTCCATCTATATTTCCCAATGAATCACATATTAAGATGGTAAAAGTACTTGCAAATCTGGTTCTAGAAGCACTGTTGGTAACCTCTGAGATATTCTAGATGAGCGAATATTGCTCTAGTTTTCAAAGCAGGAGGAAAAACAAGTGGATTCCAGGAGCTGCAGTCTATAAGTTTTGCAGTGTATCACTAGAAGAATTCATAAAATCATCATCAGTTCTGGAAAGGAATTTCAAAGTCCTCATTTTACAGATAAGGAAACCAAGGCTCCCAGACACTAAATGACTTGCTCAAAGTCACATTGCTAATGAGTAAAAAATCCAAGATTCAAATCCAGGACCTCTGACTTTAGATTCAGCATTCTTCATGCTGTTCTAGACTTTCTTTTTGAATAAATGAATTGTGAACCCTCAAGGGGAAAAACAAAAAGGAAGAACCAACATTGGATAAATATATTTATAGTGTTGATATGATGCGCAGGATATCCAAGACTTGTACTTCTAGGTCCTTTCTGCTGGGCTTTGATATTCCAGGACAGCATTTAACATCCTGTGTATGCTTAAAGAGAATTAAAGAATGATGGCACTGCTAAAGTGACAGGACAGACAGAGGTGACAGTGTGCTATGCCACTTAAACCTGACAAGGGCAGCTCTCATTAAAGGTATATGAGCCAAGGCATGGCAATAGATTTAATGGTATCCTATAAAATGACATTCTACCCATAATGCCTTTGCAATGTATTATGATGCCCCAAGTCTTATAAACAGTGACCTGAGAGCCAGACCTGGAGTCAGGAAGATCTGAGAATTCAAATTCTGCTTCAGAAATTGAAGTTATGTTTGGAGAAGATCACTTAAATTCTCTCAGTCTCAGTTCCCTAATCTATAAAATAAAGAGGGTTAGATTCTGTGGCCTGAGACTGTCCCTTTTGAATCCCTGAATTCTGGTTAAAGTACCCAACAAGATTCAGTAGTATGAGAACTGGGTTTTCCCAGAATTTTTCCAACCATATCCAGGCTGCAGTTGCCTTGTGATCCACAGAGACTCTGTGGCTAAAGGAAGGAACACTGTTCCCACTCCCAGAACCCCCTGCACTCTTGTCAGAAACAGGAGACCTTTTCCGGGTGCAGGAGGAAAGGAATCCCTGAAGGTTTTTCCACTCCTCCTCTTTCCTGCTCTTACTCCTCAGTTCTTTGCTCCCCATCTCATGTATTACTTGCCATCCATCCTGTATCTTTCAATCCCAGTCATCCAGGAAAAATTAAGAAATGGCTGTAATTCAGTTTATTATCTAGTTCACATCATCATCATAAATAAATTCCAACATAAATAATGTGCAAGGCACTAGTCTCAGGCCACGTGCTGGATTAGAGACAAGTGGTGTCAGAACAAGGCTGGAATCGTGGGTTTTTTAAGTCCCTTCATTAAAAGAGCACAGAGCCATACCTGGAATTTTTTCACCCAGGGCAGAAATAGCTGAGCAGAGAAAAGGAAGTACAGCATGAACACAGAGTACTGCAAGGTAAAAAAAACAAACCACTTCCTACAATGGCTCTGGGAAAAATCACCCATCACTCTACTCTGTTATAGCTCTGAGTATAAATAGCCTTTGGGGAGCTGGGTGATTCAATGGATAAAGCACAGGACCTGGAATCAAGAAGACCCGACTTCAAATCCAGCCTCAGATACTTACTAGCTGTGTGACCCTGGGCAAGTCACTTTACCCTGTTTGCCTCAGTTTCTTCATCTGTAAAATGAGCTGGAGAAGAAAATGGCCAACCACTCCAGTACCTTTGCCAAGAAAGCCCCAAATCAGGTCTCACAAGTGAACAACATAACATTAACATAAAGCCTTTCAGTAAGTCCCTGGAAAATACACACACACAAATGTGTGTATGCATAATGCGTACATAGGTGTATGTGTGAGTTTATGTACACCCGTGTGTATATGTAGACAGGCATACACACATGTGTGATGTATATTATGTGTATAAAAACCTACCTATGGAAAATAGAAAACTACATACAAAGGGCAAAACCAAAAAGTCTTAAATCAGCCCTGTGTGTGGCTGTGGGGTGCTGGAGGTCTGCAGGATTTCCTCTCTAGGAGTCACCTTACACCCCTTCCTTAATTGTCCATCTGAATACAGTTTGCTGCCCCATTTCTCACCTTATTTCCTCCATGGGTTTTTCCTTGCCCCTGTGATGTTTTCTTTGAGGAATATGGAGCTTTGGATTGCACAGCAACACGGGGAATAGCCTTTATCTGCTTGTTTACCACTGGGGAGAGGATTTGGATGGCAAATGGTCAGCAGATGATTGGTTTTTGTTTGTTTTGTTTTGTTTTTTTCCTTTTAAACATTATTTTATTTGGTCATTTTCAAACATTATTCATTGGAAACAAAGACTCAGCAGATGATTGTTAAAAAAATTGTCCCATGTGTAATTGAAAAAATAAAATAAAAGGAATAACCAAAAAAGCAAATTGTCTGGCTGCGCATGCTCTGATCTTTTCCACTCAGATTGCCTCCCATTTACACTGTGTCTTTGCCTTGTAAAAAGTTGTTTACAGATCACCTCCCCCATTAGACTGGGAGTTCCCTGAAGGCAGCAGCACCTCAGGTTCCTCTCTAGCCCATGCCTCACTCTTAATGAACGTTTCTGGTCTGGCCCATGGCCACCTGCCAGGAAAGGGAGGAATCAAAGAAGCTGAAGAATCCTAGGTTCCTGGCCTCAGTCTCAAGGACTAGATTCCAAGACTCTCACATCCAAACAAAAGCAATAGTTAACATTTCAACAGTGCCCTAAGACAAACTAATTCATCAAAAAGCATTTATGGAGGGCCATTTAGAGCAAAACCCACTGGATGGCACCTAGAAGGCCTTTGATCGTACATAAGTGCTCTCATCTGATCTATTCACTAATTAAAAAGATGGTGATTCCAATTCAGATATCTGAATAGATGTATCTCATACCTAGGTTTGGCTGATTTCCTCTGGTCTAGCCTTGGGATTCCAATTGTTCAATGAATTCTTGATATGGAAATTCCCTTGACCTGTGCACAAAGAAAATGTTCTGCAACTTACAAGGTCCCAAGAATCTTTGTGCAATTTTCAAACTTTAATAGATCAAAACTACACCCAGACTTTTGGGACACCCAGTTATAGTTTTTGAGAGCTGCCTGGGAAAATGAGAGGATCATAGTCCTAGTATAAGTAAGAGATAGTTTTGGAATCAGATCTTCTTGACCCCTACACCAACTCTTTTCTATTATGCCACACTGATAGATTGGACTGGATAGATAGAGGGAGGGAAGAAAGAAGAGAAAGAGACAAAGAGGAGAGAGAGAGGGAATGGGGATAGGTGGAAGGACAGAAGAAGGGAGGAAGAAAAGAAGGAAGAGAGAGAGAAAGAGGAGACAGAAAATAGAGAGGGGAGAAAGAGAGAGAAAGGGGGAGAGATCTTTTATAGCACTTCAAGATTCATAAAGCACTTTCCCTATAAAAACCCTGTAAGATAAGAACTATAAGTAACATTAACCCAGTTTATATATAAGAAAACTGATTCTGAGAAATTAAGTGACTTCAATCGAGTTCAACAAAAAAAAAAAAGACCCTTCCTGACATCCATGCCAAGAAGCACTGAATTTATATCCAAAGTATATTTATAAGAGGAAATTCTGTCTAATGATGTATGCCATACACCCAGTCTTGTGCCCCCATGACCATTTCATCCATTCAGATTTTCAATCGTCATTTCCATGTGAATATCTTCAAAATCTGGCACCAGTTCCACACCTGAGTTTCAGGTCCAGCTTCCTATTTTCTGAAAGATTTCTCTACTTTGAACACAAAATGGAACTTAGGACCTTTGCCCCTCAAAATCCGTCCTCCTCTTAACTTTCCCTATTTCCACGAATGGCACTCAATTCTCTCAATCTCCCATCTCTGAAACCTTAGGATCCTCTTTGATTCATCTCTTGCCTTCACTACCAACTTCCAGCATTGTCTACTCTACCTCTATGATGCCTCTTGCAACCACCTCCTCCTGGATCTTTCTTCTGCTAATCCTGCAGTTAAAGCCCTCCTGACCTATTGCCTCCTAATTTGGTTCTTTTCCTTTATCCTCTCCCCTTTCTCATCTATCCCTCCTGCTATTACCAAAGTCATCTCTCTAAGGCACTTTTGGGCACTCTCCTGCTGAAAAGCATTCAAGGCCTACCCATTGCCTAATAAATAATTTATACGATCTAATTTCATCTTGCTTCCATGCATTTGCATGTGCTATCCCTTGTGCCTCAAATGGATTCCCTTGGTGCCTCTTATTTAAATCCTTTTCTTCCTTCAAAACCAAAATCAGTGAAATTTTCAAGCCCAAACACACCAGCTTTCTAGACCAAACTCACACCTCTTCTTGAAATTCTTAGCTAGCTGGATGCCCTCTGTCATATTTTCCATTCAGCTCTGTTCCCTCTTTCCCTTACTCATCTTAACTTGTTGTCTGCTACTATTTAGTTGCGCAGTTGCATCTGACTCTTCATGACTTTATGGACTATCCTGGCCTTGGGATTCTCTTGGCAAAGATGCTCAAATGGTTTGCCATTTCTTTCTCCAGTGATTGAAGGTAAAAAGAAGTTAGGTGACTTACCTGGGGTCACACAGCTAGTAAGTATCTGAAGACAGATTTGAAATCAGAATGAGCCACCCACATGCCTCCATTTTAAACATTTTAACTCATAATTACCTGGACAGAATTCATGTAATTTCTCTCTATTTGATTGTAACCTCCTGGAAGCTGGAAACTCTGAAGTTTTTTTTTTCATTATTGCATCCCCAGCACCTAACACAGTGAACCCTATAAAGGAAACAGATGGCCATTGGCTGACTTGTTGGATTGAACCAGCCTCTCCCTAATACCTGACTTTTTTTGGGGGGGGGGAGACTAGCAGATGGGTTAGTGCTCATCTCCATGATAGGCAGGAGTAATAGACAAGTAGGTGTCCAGCCTCCCTCCCTGTGCCTCTGGAAGAAAGCCCAGCAAGTTGCTGCCAAGAACAAAATGAGGACAGATGTCCCAGGTCCACGGAGGCACGTGTAGGCATTTCCAGCACACTCTGATCACCTCCTCTCTTCCTCGCTCTCGCCATTTGTGTTCTAAAGAGACCATCTCTCCTCCAGTAGGCTTCACAATTCATACAGGAATTCACATCAACAGTACTTCCTGACAAGCATCACTTAGCCTACATTACCTCTACATAATAATCTCATATATCAAACTGGGAGAGTGTACGGAGCAGTTGCCATGAGGTACTCTGTTTAGACATTGAATATCATTATTAAAAGTCCCTTGGTCCCTCGGCTCAATATGCAAAAATTCTTGGACTCCCCAGAGTACTTTCTGGAGAAAATACCCCGTACAATGGACATTTGTTATATTCCGGGAGAGGATGCAAACACATGGAGGGGTGGGGGAGAGGGAGGAATGGAGTTGAAATTAGAGCAGCAGTTTTGCTCAGGACAAGAAGAGCTAGGCTGACACCCTGTGGCCTCCATGAGAAACAGATCTTTCTGGCCAACTCATCATGTCCGACGTCCAAGTGCAAAGAAAACATGTGCAGCCATTCCTCTGCAGATTGCCAAAGCTAGCGTTTGGTACCAAAGACGCCAGACCATCAGCTAAGTTTATTTTATTTTGTTTGTTTGCTTCTTAAAAGTTTGAGGGTGTATGCATCATTTGATTGTATTTTTCATCATTAAGTTATATCTGCCACTGCTATCAAATAGAGAAAATTTTTTTGAAGATGCAAAGGATGCACAAAAAGGGCTCATTTGCTCAACTCAAAGTAAGAGTCTGTCTAAAGAAGCCCTGACAAACAGGCTCCTTCCTCTTCTTCAAGAGCCCCAGGGAAAGACATTCCACCACTTTCTTCCATCCCTCTGTAGTCTGGAAGGTTTTTCCTAATCTTCCTAATCGTGTCTCCTCCAGTGTCCTGTGAAGGAACTGTATGCTACTGGAGTCCCAGGAATAGATCATAGGATCATAGCTCAAGAGTTGGAAAGAACTTTCAAGGCAATCCCCTTCATTTTACAGATGAGGAAAGTGAGGTCCACATAAAATAAAATTTGCCGGAGAGTAGTAGAGAGGTATTTGAACCCAGGTCCTTTGGTTCTAAATTCTACTTTTTCCACTATACCCCACTGGCTTTTGGGGCTATGGGACACACAAAAATTTGTGTAGCTGAAGATAAGAAGGAAACACTCTGCTAGAACCCTGATATATACAGGAATGCATTTGAAGCTTCGGTGTGGTTATAGGCCAGAATCCCCTGCTTAAATTTAAGCCTATACATTCATGGTTTATCCTAGACATTCCAAACCAGGCTGTCTATCCTACTGCCTTATCCCCTTGCCATTCCTGTCCAGGAAGGAAGGAAGGAAGGAAGGAAGGAAGGAAGGAAGGAAGGAAGGAAGGAAGGAAGGAAGGAAGGAAGGAAGGAAAGGAGGAGGGAGGAGGAAGGAAGAAGGGAGGGAGGGAGGGAGGAGGAAGGAGAGGGAGGGAGGGGAGGGAGGGGGGGGGGGAGGGAGGAGGGGGGATGAGGCGGGGAGGGGAGGGAGGAGGAGGGAAGGAGGGGGTGGAGGGAGGGGAGGGGAGGGGAGGAAGGGAAAGGAGGGAAAGGAGGGAGGGAGGGGAGGGAGGGAGGAGGAGGAAGGAAGGAAGGGAGGGAGGGAGGGAGGGGAGGGAGGAAGGAAAAGGAAGGAAGGAGGAGGAAGGAAGGAGGAGGGAGGAGGAAGGAAGGAAGGAAGGAAGGAGGGAGGAAGGAGGAAGGAGGAAGGAAGGAAGGAAGGAGGAAGGAAGGAAGGAAGGAAGGGAGGAAGGAAGGAAGGAAGGAAGGAGAAGGAAGGAAGGAAGGAAGGAAGGAAGGAAGGAAGGAAGGAGGAAGGAAGGAAGGAAGAAGGAAGGAAGGAAGGAAGGAAGGAAGGAGGAAGGAAGGAAGAAGGAAGGAAGGAAGGAAGGAAGGAGGAAGGAAGAAGGAAGGAAGGAAGGAGGAGGAAGGAAGGAAGGAAGGAAGGAAGGAGGAAGGAAGGAAGGAAGGAAGGAAGGAAGGAAGGAAGGAAGGAAGGAAGGAAGGAAGGAAGGAAGGAAGGAAGGAAGGAAGGAAGGAAGGAAGGAGGAAGGAAGGGAGGGAGGAAGGGAGGGAGGGAGGGAGGAGGGAGGGAGGGAGGGAGGGAGGGAGGGGGAGGGAGGGAGGGAGGGAGGGAGGGAGGAGGAAGGAAGGAAGGAAGGAAGGAAGGAAGGAAGGAAGGAAGGAAGGGAGGAAGAAGGAAGGAAGGAAGGAAGGGAGGGAGGGAGGGAGGGAGGGAGGGAGGGAGGGAGGGAGGGAGGGAGGAAGGAAGGAAGGAAGGAAGGAAGGAAGGAAGGAAGGAAGGAAGGAAGGAAGGAAGGAAGGAAGGAAGGAAGGAAGGAAGGAAGGGAGGGAGGGAGGAAGGAAGGGAGGGAGGGAGGGAGGGAGGGAGGGAGGAAGGAAGGAAGGGAGGGAGGGAGGGAGGGAGGGAGGGAGGGAGGGTAGGCGAGGGAGGAAGGAAGGAAGGAAGGAAGGAAGGAAGGAAGGAAGGAAGGAAGGAAGGAAGGAAGGAAGGAAGGAAGGAAGGAAGGAAGGAAGGAAGGAAGGAAGGAAGGAAGGAAGGAAGGAAGGAAGGAAGGAAGGAAGGAAGGAAGGAAGGAAGGAAGGAAGGAAGGAAGGAAGGAAGGAAGGAAGGAAGAAGACAGGGAGGGAGGAAGGGAGGGAGAGAGGGAGGGAGGGAGTGAGGGAAGGGAGGGAGGGAGGAAGGACTTATTAAGTGTCTATTATATGCTAAGCATTCTGCTAAGTGATTTAAAATATTATCTCATCTTATCCTCATAAGAATCCTGGAAGATCGGCACCATTATTACTTCCATTTCAAATCTGAGGAAACTGAAGCAGAGAGCAGTAAGCAGCTTGCCCAAGTTCACATATAGTTTTCTGAGGTTGGATTTGAACTCTGGAATATCTAACTTCAGACCCAGTGCTTTGTCAACCTGCCACTTAGCTCCCTCTGAAGGTAATATTTGATCTGGGCTTTAAGGATGAATCTAACTTTAACAGATGAAAATCAGGAGAGTATAAGCCAGTGAGGGCAAACCTATGGCATGGGTGTCAAAAGTGTCACGCAGAGCACTCTCTGCAGGTATGCATCCAGCACCCCCAGTTCATTATTAGAAAGACAGGGACTCAGGGGAACTGCTCCCCTCCCCCTCCGCCCAGCAGCCCAATGGAGCACTTCCTCCCTCCTCTGTGTGGGGTAAGGGGGAGGGGCAGGGTGTGCCCAGCCCTAGGTGAGGAGAAGGGCACAGCAGAGGGTCTCTAGGGGAGGGCAGACCTGGCCCTTGGAGGGGGGGGGGGGGTCCTGTCTCTCTATCTCTTAGAAGGTTCACCATCACTGGTATAGGCAATGTCATGAGGAACTGCATAGAGTCATAACAATGCTGTGCATGTTGGAGGAACAGTAAGTAGTCCAGTATAACTGGATTAAGCTGTAGCAGAATAGTGAGAGAGAGGCCTCGAAAGGTAAATTAGGACAGACCATGAGGAGTCTTGAAGGCCAGTGTCAAAGAGTTTACATTTAATCTGGTAACCAATGCAGTCCCTGAAGGTTCCAGAGCATTGACTGGAACTCGGTTAAGCAAGAATAACATAGCAATTATATTTGGGGCAGATTGAAAGAGGAGAAGAACTTAGGTAAGTAATAAAGATTATTATCATTGTTAACTAGCTGTTCAGTGATAATAAGCATCTATTAAGTGGCTCCTATGTTCCAGGCACCAAGTTAAAGCTTTGGGGATACATAAAAAGACAAAAAGACGGTCCCTGCTCTCAAGGAGCTCACAGTCCAATGCAATCATTTATGCTTTAAGGTTTGCAAAGCACTATGCATTTGTTGTCTCATTCGATCAGGTAGAATAATGGAATGTTATTGCAATATTCCAGGCAAAGGAAGAGGAGTGCTCAGTTCAGAGGTATTAACGGGAGGGAAACGTGTCAGATTTGTGCACAAAAGAGGTGGCAAGTTCAGTCTTTTATAAGTTAAGCCTATCAGGAGGAAATATAGGACAAGTCCTCAAGAGAGGAGTCTAATTAGCAATGCATATTTGGGATACAGCCACATGGGAATGATGGCTAACTCCCTGGGAGTCTATAATATCATCATGGGAAAAAGTATTGGGGAAAGGAGAGATGGGGCCTGAGGAGAGAAAGCTGAAGTGTCTTTATTTAGGGCGTGAAAGGAGCTTGACACAGGAAAAATTAGATAGGTAGGAAAGGATGATAGCAGATGTGTGCTGCATCCAGCTCAGACTAGTTCAGGACAGATAGTTGTTAAATCTTCAGAAAACTGGCAAA